>NC_092762.1:26737958-27043387 GCF_047496795.1 Chiloscyllium punctatum
TAATGGAGACAATAGCAGATTTGTGTAAAATAGAAATGGGCCGAAGTGCACCAGATTATGTTACCGGTCGGATACAGACAGGAAGTGTCACTGATAACACATACACTATCTGTAGGAGATCACCTACGTGCATGAAAGACTATGGTTAAGTTACAAAAACATTTGTATTTCCCTGGAATGCATAAGGATGTGATTATCTTTTATGTACGTGTCATACATGCCAAATGCTAAGAAAGCCACAGCGAAAGACCAGCACATTTGTTGCCAATTCACAGATTTGAAGAACCTTTCACACGGGTGATTGTTGATTGTGTAGGTCCCCTCCAGAGAATTAGGTGAGAAAACGAACAGGGGAAACAGTTATGAGTTGCTTCTCCGCACAGTGCGGAATCAAATCCAGATGATGTGATTTTTGATTTGTCTCAAAATCGATTGAAAAACGAAGGAGTCCTTCAGGAGTGGGATAGGTTAGTCAAATATATGCCTCATGAGGACAACACGCAGTTGAAAGATCTATTACTGCATGAGAAGGACATATGCAAGAGTCAAACGGTTAAGACTGATGCTGCCATACATGAAGTAGACATCAGAAATACTGCTCTGATAAAACAAGACCACGATCAGCCTATTACCTTCAAAGCTAGACAGACCCAGATGGAGGCAGAGGTCTGCGTGATGAGGGCATCATTGAACCAAGCCTGAAAGAACAGAGTTCGACAAACAGCTTAGTTCTCAGACTGGAAAATACTCAATAAATCAGCATGGATTATCGAAAGGTCAACACCGATACAAAATCAGACAAATTTCCAATTTTTAGGTTGGTGGACAAACGAGCGCAGTTCTATTAAGTTTTTAAAAAAATATTGAGAGGGACAAAACTGGTCCACATATTCAAGTTTTAAATTCATGCAACGTGAACTTTGACGGAATTAGACAGGTGTTTGTAAGGGTTGATGGAAGTGTTTGTTTGCAGGCATAGAGCACTCGCGCGAGTGGGAGGCATTTAAAAGTGAGATAGCGGGAGTTCAAGGACTATATGTTCCCGTGAGGGCGAACGGAAATGTTTGGAAGAATAGGGAACCATGGGTTACACGAAAAATTGAGGCTTTGACCAGAATAAAGAAGATATGGCTCAAGTACAGCCAGTTGACATAAAGGGGAGATGTACAGGAGATACTGGAGTTCACTGAAGAAGGAAATCAGGAGGGCAGTAAGGGGGCACAAAGTAGTATTGGGTGAGAAGATTGGGTGATCCAAATAGGTACTTTAAGCATCTTAAAGAAAAATAAATGAATAACTAGAGAGAGTAGAAGGTTAACTTCACACAACAACAGGATATCGTCCAACAGGTTCTATTGGAACCACACTAGTTTTCGGAGCGTCGCTCCTTCATCAGGTGATAGTGGAGGACTCAATACTTAGACACAGAATTTATAGCAAAAGTTTACAGGACGATGTAACTGAAATTATACATTTAACAATACCTTGATTGTCTGATGAGTCTTTCATCTGTTTGAATACCATGATAGTTTCACTTCTTTCATGGTAAATCACACAACCTTTTCTTAAAAGTTGCCTTCTCAGATTAGCTGTAAAAATAGGTGATAGATAGGCAATATGTTGACGGTATTAGCCCCCTGTGTTCTCTGTCTATGCCGTGATGTTTAGATTGATTCTAAGCGAAAAAGTGATATAACAGATGATTACATGAATTCATGCCATTTTTGAGCAAAGTATAACGTACCTCTGCTAGTACAAATTCACCCCACAAAATATATGTGTGCATGTCTGTCTTTCTCTATGTGTGTTTGCGTGTGTGTGTGTGTGTGTGTGTGTGTATTGATTGTAGAGTGAATAAGTGGCTGAGCAGAGGCTAACAGCTAGGTTTGATAACCAGAGAGAGGTCCCCGGTGAATGCAGGGTAGCAAATCTTGTTCCCTTTTTCATTACGGACTGTAAAAGAAAATAAAAGCCTGGGAACCGTAGACTGTTAAGCTTAACATCAGTGCTAGGTACACTACTTGAGAAGATTATGAGGGATAAGAGATATATGCATTTGGTAAGACAAGATTTGATTAGGAATCGTTAGCACGGCTTTGCGCATGGGAGAACATGCCTGACAAATTTGTTCAAGTTATTTGATGAAGTAAACAGGAAGATTGACCAGGTAAAAGTCAAAAAGTGTAGCGCTGGTAAAGCACAGCAGGTCAGATAGCATACAAGGATCAGGAGAAACGATGTTCAGACATTTCTGATGAAGTGTGGAAACCTGAAATGACGATTCTTCTGCTCCTCAGATGCTTCTTGACAGACTGTGCTTTTCTAGTGCCACACGTTTCGATTCTGACCTCCAGCATCTGCAGTCCTCACTTTCTCCGAGTGTCGCAGACTTAGAATATACGGAATTCAGTCACTCCAGAACAGGATGAGGCCGTTCACCTGTGAAGTCTGATATGCAATCATATTCACAGGCCAACCAGCGACTCAGGCCTACAACACTGTACCCAGATTAGGCCATGCAGCACCACTACCCAGGGACACAGAATCAAGATCAGTCCATTCAGTTCCTCAAATCTGTTAGACAAGAACAGAAAGAGTCCACAAATAGACTGGCATATGTGGCATACTGGAGTAACAGGAGACCCTTTCGCCTCTCCAACCTGTCTTCATTTTTAGTAACGTCACGGCTGATCTGCTGTAGGCCTCGATTTCTCTTTCATCCCAGTTCATTGTCGCTCTCAACTCTCTAATGTATCAAAAACCATTGACACCCTCTTCCCCCATCCCACCAATCTTTCAGTGATATAGATCCTTTAACTGTCTGGGATAGGGAGACCCCATGATTTACTAACCTCTGTAAGAAGGAAATGTTCGCCACATATCGTCCTTTTGTAATGACATGAACAAAGATATGAACACTGTGTAAGAATGTCTGGCAATAATATCACAGCAGGATTTGACCGAGCAAGGTGTCAAGGAACCTGAACAAAAAATGAACTTAATGGGAATTAGGTGTGAACTGGTAGGGTAATTCAGAACACAATGTGGCTGGTGGAGGTCAATCCTCTCAGTCTCTGGATATCGCTGTGTGCGATCCTCAGAGTAGCTTGTTTGGCACAAACATCTTCAGTTGCTTCGTCAATGTCTTTCCCTACATCATACAATCAGAGTTGAGCATGTTCAGTCACTATCCCACAATGTTCAGAACAATTTATCACAACACAGGTGCTAATGTGTCAAAACCTGGACGACATTCAAAAGTGTGCTCTTAACGTGTAGCATGTAACAGTACCGTTGGACCATGCACACATCCACAGAAAATAAAGAGAAGCGCATGCAGCATTTTAAGCTGGTTTCACAGGAATGTGAGAAAGCCCTACAGTCCATCGAAACTATTGGATAAGAAGGGGCACAACCCGTTCACGATCTCCTGCTTAATACACAAGAAGACTTTTTTAAAAACTGCAAATGTTAAATCCAAAGGAAACAGGCAGGAGACTGGAAGAACACAACAACCCAGACAGCAGCTGGAGGCGAAGAAGTCAATGCCTTGCATATAACCATTCTTCAAGACTGGGGGGTGGGAGTAAGGGAGCTACAGATAAAGACGCTGATGAGGGAGGAGGAGGCAGTGTGGTGAGGTGTGGATGGCTGAACACAGGTAGAGTGTACAATCAGGCTTGTTGACGGGAGGACTGAATTGGGTTGGTGGCTGGAAACAGGTTTGATCAGAGGAATGGAAGTAATGGAACGGGCTGGGAAAGTAGACAGGGGATTGGAAGGGAGACTATTTGAAGTTGGAGAACTCACTGTCGATTCCTCCAGGCTGTAGGCTTCCCAGGAGGAAGATGTCGTGTTGTTCCTCCAAATTTCGGTTTGGTTGGTTGTGGCAATAGAACATATAGAACATAGAAGAATACAGCGCAGTACAGGCCCTTTGGCCCTCGATGTTGCGCTGATCCAAGCCCACCTAACCTACACTAGCCCACTATCCTCAATATGCCTATCCAATGTCCTTTTAAATGCCCATAAATCCCCTGCTACTAGCAGGGCATTCCATGATCTCACGACTCGCTGAGTAAAGAATCTACCCCTAACATCTGTCCTATACCTACCACCTCTTAATTTAAAGCTATGCCCCCTCGTAATAGCTGACTCCAATGGAGGAGGCCAAGGAAGGCAATGTTGGAAAGGGGTTGTGGGGGGAGAATTGAAATAGGCAGTGACTGGGAGGTCAGGTCAGCGCTGATAGGACCAGCTGAGATGTGCAGCAAAACATTCCCTTCGTTTACGTTTGGTCTCCCCGATGTGGAGAAGACCACATCCTAATCACCAGATACAGTACATTAGGTTGGATCTTACCACCTGGCACATATTCCACAATGGTCGTTCGCTTCGCTAATGTTTGTGCTACACTCCTCACTCGTTCCTCCAGTTTCCCCCACCCGAAACATCCCCTGCAACTGGAATAGATGCATCACCTATCAGCACACCATCCCCTCACCTCCCTACAGAGCTCTCCGTGTCTATCCAGGTGAGACAGAGTTTCACCTGCCTCTCTTCTATCCTACTTTAATGCAGCCTGCGCTCCTGATATGGTCTTCCCACGACCCATTTCAATCCCCCTTCCCGATCCCTTTCTGACATTACAGTCCTTGGGCTCCACTGTTGCCACGGTGAGTCAGATCGTAAATTGGAGGAACAACTCTTAAATAGTCCGCCTGGGCAGCCTATAGTTCGAAGGACACAACAATGAAAAATGCCGTTTGAAAGAGCCATCACAGCCATGAACCTACACCATTTCAGGTCCACCTCCTCCCTTCCATTCCACCTTACGACCCTTTGTTTCATTTACCAACCGGATTCTCTCTCATCGACCAACAATATTGCATCTATCACTTGTGTCTACCTATCCCTACTTCAGCAACCTGCTGTTCTTCCCACCACAAACATCTCCTACTTTCATTATCTGCACATCCCCCAACTCTCACCCTCAGTCAGGAAGAATGGTTAGACCTAAAATGTTGGCTTCTCCACCACCTGATGCCGCCAAGCTACTGGTTTTCTTCTCCCCTTCTGTTTGTCTGCTAATACACAGGAAGATAAGGAGATTACTCAGTACATCACGCTGTTAGGCAGGAACCACGAGTCTGCCAATAAAGTATATCGTTTTGTATACCGCTGGTGGGGACAGCCTGCCAGGAAAAAGCCATAGTTGTCAGGTCTCTGGCACTGAGCATGGCACTGTGATCAGAAGGGAAGTGCGGGAGGGGGGGTCAATAGGTCGAAGCTACTGGTATGGGACTCAGTACTTAGACGGATTGACAGTAGAATTTGTGGTCAGGAACGGGACTCCCGGAAGGTATGTTGCCTTTCTGGTGCCAAGGTCAGAAAAGTCGCCCATCAAGCTTACAAGATTCTGAAGGGGGAGGGTGAGCAGCCAGAACTCATGGTACATTTTGGCACCAATGATATAGCCAGGAAAGGGACTGAGGATCTTAAAAGTGACTACAGAGAGTTAGGTTGGAAGCTGAAGAGCAGGACGAGTAGAGTAGGGATCTCAGGTTTGCTACCAGTGCCATGAGGAACAGTCAGCGAATTCAGCTTAACACGTGGCGGGACTACAGATTCGTAGACCATTGGGATAACATCTGGGGAAGGTGTAACCTGTACATGAAGGAAGGGTTGCATTTGAACTGGATGGATACAAAGGTCCTGGGTGGGAGATTTGCTCGTGCGATTCGCGAAGGTTTAAACTAGATTGGCAGGGGCGTGGGAATCGGAGTCACATGTCTGAGGGGGGTCAGTTGCAGACAGGAAGGTGACAGGATATATTGAATTTATGGGAAGGTTTCTTATGCGATGAAACAAAGGGATCAGTTAAGGTGTGTCTGCTTTCGTGCAAGGAGTGTCCGGCATGAGAGTGACGAACTTAGAGCATGGATCTGGACTTGGGCTACAATGTTGTGGCCATAACAGAGACGTGGGTTTCACAGGGGCAGGGATGTTTGCTTGATGTTTCAGGGTTTAGAATGTTTAAAAAGAAAAGAGAGGGAACAGCCATCGCATTGGAGTTTTCTAGAGACCACCTGATAGCAGGAGAGCGACTGAATATCTCATTGGTGGGCAGATTCTGGAAAAATGCAAAAGTAGCAGGATTGTTGTTATGGGTGATGTCAACTTTCCCAATATCAAGTGGAACCTCCTCAGTGCAGATGGATCGGATGGAGCCTTTTTGTCAGGTGTGTTCAGGAGGGTTTCCTTACTCAGTGTGTAGACAGTCCGACAAGGGGAGAGGCCATTTTGAATTTGGTGCTCGGCAACGAGCCAGGACAGGTTTCAGATCTCGCTGTGGGAGAGCACTTTGGTGAAAGTGATCACAACTGCCTTACATTTAGCATAGTTTGGGACAGTGAAAGGTGCAGTTACCGATGAAACGTATTTAATTGGGGAAAAGGAATTTATGACCCTGTCAGGCAGGAGTTGGGATGTACAGACTGGGAGCAATTTTTCCACAGAAAGGACACAGCAGACATGTGGTGTCTATTTAAGGAGCCGTTTTTGCGAGTGATGCACAAATTTGTTCCTCTGAGAAAGGTGAGAAATGGTAGGATGAAGGAACCTTGGATGACGAGGGCAGAGGAGCTTCTCATCAAAAGGAAAAAGGCCGCTTACGTAAGGTGGAGGAAGCAAAGATGTAGCACAAGTTTAGAGATTACAGGCTTGCTTGAAAGGAGCTCAAAAATGGATTGAGGAGAACCAGGAGGGGGCAGGAAGAAGGCTTGGCAAGAAGTATTAGGGAGGATCCAAAGGCTTTTCACTCCTACGTGAGGAATAACAGAATGATCAGGGAGAAGTTCGGGCCGATCAGGGATAGTGATGGAAACTTATGCGTGGAGTGTGAGCAGACAGGGGAAGCCCTAAAAGAGGTTTTTTTTGCTTCTGTTTTCACCAATGAAGGGTAACTTGTTGCAAATGAAAACTTAGAGGAGCTGGGATACAATCTTAACCAGATCAAGGTTGATGAAGATGATGTGCTAGAAATATTTTGAAAACATTAAGATTGATAACACCACAAGGCCAGATGACGTTTATCCAAGGCTGCCCCGGGAAGCGAGAAAGGCAGTTGCTAAGCTGCTGGCAACGATTTGTAACTCCTCACCCCCCATGGGAGTCGTACCGGATGATGGGAAGGAGGCAAATGTTGTTCCACTTTGCAAGAAGGGAAATAGAGAAATCCTTGGCAATTACAAACCGGTCAGTCTCACATCTGTGGTCAGCGAAGTTGTGCAAATAATTTTGAGGGATAGGATTCATGACTATTTGGAAAAGCATAGAGAGATTAAAGGCAATCGGTATGGCTTTGTGAGGGGCAAGTCGTGCGTCACAAATATTATTATGTTCTTAGAGGAGGTTACAGGACAGGTCGATGTAGGTCGAGCAGTAGATGCACTGCATATGCATTTCAGGAAGGCATTTGACAGGGTTCCCCATGGTAGGCTCATTAAAAAAAGTCAGGAAGTATGGGAGACAGGAAGATTTCGCCAAATGGATTCAGAAATGGCTAGCGGACAGAAGGAAGAGAGTGGTTGTAGATAGAATGCATTTGGCCTGGAGGTCAATGTTGAGTGGGGTCCTGCAGGGCTCTGTTCTTGTGCCTCAGCTCTTAGTAGTGTTTATAAATGACTTGGATGAAGAAGTTGAGGGGTTGATTAGTAAATTTTCAGATGACATAAAGGTTGGAGTTGTCGCCAATAGTATCAAGGGATACTTCAGGCTGCAGCGCGATATAGACAGGATGCAGAGCTGGGCTGAGAAATAGCAGATGGAATTCAACCTGGATAAATGAAAAGTGATACATTTTGGAAGGTCTAGCTCGAATGCTGAATATAAGATTAAAGAAGAATTCTTGGCAGTGTGGAGGAACAGAGGGATCTGGATGTGCAAATACATAGATCCCTCAAAGTTGCCACCCAAGTGGATGGGATTGTTAAGAAAGCATATGGTGTTTTGGCTTTCATTAACATGGGTATCAAGTTTAAGATCTGCGATGTTTTGCTGTCGCTCTACAAGTCCCTAGTGAGACCACACTTGGAATATTGTGTCCAGTTCTTCTCGCTCTACTGTAGAAAAGATATTGAGGCTTTGGAGAGGGTGAAAAGAAGGTTTCCCAGGATGCTGCCTGGACTTGAGGGCTAGCCTTATTAAGAAAGTTTAATAAGCTCAGACATTTCTCTCTGGAGTGACGGACGAAGAGAGGAGACCAAATCGAGGTGTACAATATAATGAGAACAATAGATCGAGTCAATTACCAAAGACTTTTCAGCAGGGCAGGATTAACAGATACGAGAAGTCATAGTTCGATGATATTAGGGAAAAAGTGTAAAAGAGACATCAGATGTAAGTTCTTTACGCAGAGATTTGTAAATGCATGCAATGTGTTGCAAGCTAAGGTGGTGGAAGCGAAGTCATCGGGGACTTTTAAGCTCACATGAATAGCAGTGAGTTGAGGGATGTATAGGTTAAGTTACTATATTTTACATTAGGATTAAGTCTCGGCACAACAGCGTGGGTCTAAGGGTCTGTTCTGTTCTGTACCTTTCTATGTTCTACGTTCTAAAGTGATCATCACTTTCCTATTTCCCTGTTCCATACAAATGACTTCACTGGACGTACTGTCATGAATATCCTCCCTAAGCACAACCATAATGCTATCCCTAATCAAAAACGCAACTCAGCTTCGTCTCTGATTCCCCCTTTCTATCCTTCCTCTTACATCTATACCCTGGAACATTACGCTGCCAGTCCTATCCATTCTTGAGCCACGTTTATGTTATGCCCATGTTATCGCAGTCCCATAATTAAAGCCATACCAGTTTCCTTCCCTGTCAGGCCTCTTGCATTGAAATAAATGCAGTGTAACTGGTCAGTCGTACCTCATTCTGTGACTTACCCTTGCCTGCCTTGACTGTTTGATTTCTGGACAGTATCAGCCTCGGAATTGTCTCTATTCTCAATGTCTTTGGATTTAACCCCAATTCCTCACTGGTTTAATGCCTCCCGAGTAGCATCAGAAAATCTTTGATTCCAATTCAGATACAATCCGTCCTTCTTATGCAGGTCAATTCTACCATTACAGAGATTCCAATGATCCAAAAGAGGGGAACCTTCACCCTTGCACAAGATCCTTCTGCACACGTTCATTGTCTCTATCCTAATATTCTTATTCTCACTAGTATGTAGCACTTATAGCAATCCAGATATTATTACTCACATGAAACTACGTTTTTGTCTTCCAGGCTAATTTGCTATATTTTCTCATCAGAACTTCATCCATTTTTCCTTCCTGTGTCGTTGGTATCAATGTACAATGGTCTCCTATGGGTTATTCTTCCCTTTTCAGAATATTCTGCACCCTCTGTGAGACATACTTGACTCTGGTTCTAAGGCACCACCCCATTCTGATGTTTCACTCTCAGCTACATAAACGGCAGTCAACGCTCCTGACGAGACAGTCTCCTATCACCATCGATTACCTGGAACCTTATATACCTCTCATTGCACTAGGGTCAGTCTCAGTACTAGTAACTTGGCTGTCAGTGCGCCATTCTACTGAGAGTCTGTGACCCCGACGTTTTCTGAAACAGTGTACATGTTTGAGACGGAGATAGCCATAGGAGAATCATGCACTAACTGCCCTCTACTCCTACACTTCAGAGAGTTTACCCAACTAACTGACTGGATATGAAGTTTTCCTACCTTTCTGAAACTGCACCGATCAAACCCCCGATTCCTGAAAATTCTTCATAACATTTAACGACTGCTCCTTCTGATCCATGAAATTCTATATGATTTGCACGCTCACTTCCTGCAGACAATCATCAGGATCATTAAAACTCTCCCTAATCTCCCACGTCCGACAGAAAGGACACATCACTCTATAAATGGCTGTCTCTGCACCCTAACATTCCACATACACAGAAAAAGGCAGTCTTGCTGCTTCACAAAATATTACTTTAGAATATATGAGAACTAATATTTTATATTATAGAGATTAATTCAAAATATCATAAGATGTGTATTTAAAGAAATAAACCCTCACCGCTCTGAATGTTATAACTTTATTAAAATAAAACAGACGAATGTTTATCTTTTAAGAGACTGAAACACACTGAGTTGTGAGTCACAGAGGTGAACATCACGTTATGGAACCTTCTGTCAAAA
Organism: Chiloscyllium punctatum; assembly: GCF_047496795.1. Lineage (NCBI taxonomy): Eukaryota > Metazoa > Chordata > Chondrichthyes > Orectolobiformes > Hemiscylliidae > Chiloscyllium > Chiloscyllium punctatum. The sequence goes on from NC_092762.1 coordinate 26,748,183, forward strand.
TTGTCCATGCTGAGCAGATATCGTCACCTAATCTAGTCCCTTTTGCCAGCACCTGGGCCATATCCTTCTAAACTGTTTCAATTATCTATCCAGGTGCCTTTAAAATGCACTAATTGTACGAGCCTCCACCACTTCCTCTGGCAGCTCATTCCATACACCCACACCCTCTGCGTGAAAAAGTTGTACCTTAGTTCCCTTTTATATCTTTCCCCTCTCACCCAAACCTACATCCTCTATTTCTGGACTCCCCTACCCCAGGAATAAAAACTTTTCTGATAATGCTATGCAAGCCCCTCATGATTTTATACACCTCTATGAGGTCACCCCTCAACCTCTGATGCTCCAGGGAAAGACGTCCCAGCCTATTCGGCCTCTTCCTTCAGCTAAAACCCTCTAACCATGCCAACATCCTTGTAATTGTTTTTTGGACCCTTTCACTTTTCACAACATCCTTCTAATAGGCTGAGTACAGAATAGCACACAATTTTCCAAACGTATCCATTGTAACGTAGAAATGCAACATGACCTTCCAACGACTGTACTCAATGCTCTGACCAATAATGGGAAGCAGACCAAACAGCTTCTTCGCTATTCCATCTACCTGCGACTCCACTTGAAAAGAAATATGACCCTACACTGCAAGGTCTATTTGTTCAGCAACAACACCTAGGAATTTTCCTTTAAAAATAAATATAAGATAATCAGAGGCTGAGATAGGGTGGACAGAGCTTTTTTAAAAAATATGGTGACAGCGAGCACGAGGGGGCATATCTTTAAATCGAGGGATGTTAGCTATAGGACAGATGTCAGAGGTACCTTCATCACGCAGAGAGAAGTAAGGGTATGGAATTCTTTGCCTGCAACGGTAGTAGATTCGCCAACTTTAAGTACATTGAAGTCATCATTGGACAAGCATGTGGACGTACATTGGATAGTGTACGTTAGATGTGTTTCAGATTGGTCTGACAGGTCTGCGCAACATCGAGGGCCAAAGGGCCTGTACTGAGCTGTGTTGTTCTATGTTCTATGTATCAGTCCAGCTAAGATTGCTTTTCAAAAATGCAGCACATCTCATTTACCTGAATTGAACTTCATCTACCACCGTTCAGCCCATTGGTCCATCCAATTAAGATGCCATTGCAATCCGAGGTAACCTTCTTCACTGTCCACGACACCTCCAATTTCCGTGTGCTCTGCAAACTTGCTAAGTATACATCCTATGTTCACATCCACATCATTTATAAGTACGATGAAAAGTAGTGGACTCAGCATCAATCCTTGTGGCACTTCACTGGTCTCAGAACTCCAATCTGAAAAGCAATCCTCCACCACCATCCTCTGTTTTGTAACTTTGAGCCAGCTCTGTATTCAAATCGCTAAATCTCCCTGTATTCAATGAGATCTAACCATGCTGACCAGTCTCCTATCGGGAACCTTGTCGATCATCTTACTGAAGTCCATATAGATCATGTCCACAAATCGGCCGTCATCAATCCTCTTTGTTACTTCTCCAAAAAACCTCAAGTTTGTGAGACATGATTTCCCACACACAAAGCCATGCTGACTATGACTAATCAGTGCTTCACTTTCCAAATACTGTAAATCCTCTCCCTCAGGATTCTCTCCAACAACTTGCGCTGCACCTACATCCGGCTCACCGTTTGATAGTTCCATGGCTTGTCCTTACCAGCTTTCTTAACCAACTGCTAGTCTTCCGGCATCTCACCTTTGGCTATCAATGAGGCAAATATCTCAACAAGGGGCCCAACAATCACATTCCCAGCTTCCCACAGAATTCAAGGGTCACCTGATCATGTCCTGGAAATTTACCAATCTTTATGCCTTACAACACATCCAACACCACCTCCTCTATAAGGTGGATATTTTCAAATTGCCACCATCTATTCCCCAATTCCATATATTCCATCTCCTTCTCCACAGTAAACACTGATGCCAAATATTCGGTTAGTATCTCCCCCATCTCCTGTGACTCCACATATAGGCTGCCTCGTTCCTCTTTGAGGGATCTCTAGTTACCGTTTTGTTCTTATGGTATTTATATAAAATAAATTCTATTGGATTATTCTTACCTATTTGACAAAGCTATCAAATGTCCCCTTTTTGCCGTCTTCACTTCCCTCTTAAGTTACTTCTATTGTCTTTGTAATCCCAGGATCTTTTGGATTTTTGGATTTGAAGAAATGCAAACTTTTACGTCCTGATAAAGCAAACGAGGGCAGTCGAGCCTTGATTAGTGATATAGAACAGATACACCAGGGGGTTCAGGTGTTGTAAGTTTGTGTCACATGTAGACAGGGTGGTTAAAAATGTGTTGAAACACAATCTCCATTTTTGAGATCTTTGAGTATAGGAAATCGCTTTGCTGCGGTTATACAGAATGTTGGTGAGGCTTCTTCTGAAATTCTGTGTCCAATTCTGGTTGCACTGTTATCAGGAGGATATTATTAAATTGGAGCTGGTTCAGAAGAGATTTATCAGGATGTTGATGGGAATGGATGATTTGAATTATAAGCAGAGGCTGGATAGATTGGAACTACTTTCACTGGAGCGAAGGAGTCTGAGGGGTGATCGTATTAGCGGTGTAATAAATCAAGAGGGGGACGGATAATGTCAATAGCCGGTTTCCTTTCCATGGATTGGTTGGATTACCGGGTCTATTTTGGTGCTGTATATCTTTATGACTAACTCTCTCTGTCTGTGAATTCCTCTATCTTCACAACTCTATCACTGTCACCTCATCCAGGAGGGTGCGCCATTCAAGACTGAGTAAATACTTTTTAAGGTGAGAGGTGAATGGATTTATGAAGACGTTCGGGATTTTATTTTTTTTTATTTTTGTACAGTTGTTCGTGTGTGAAATGAGCTTCCAGAGGAAGTGGTATTTGTGAATACAATTACAATTGTAGGGTTGCACACTGGCTCAGTGGTTAGCATTGCTGCCACAGCGCCAGGGTCCCAGGTTCGATTCCAGACGTAAGTGACTGTCTCTGTGGGATTTCCACAATCTTCCCATGTCTGCGTGGGTTTCTTCCATGTTCAGGGATGTGTAGGTTAGTTGAATTAGTCATGGGTGGATATTGACTAGGGGAATGGGATTCTTTGAGAACGACCTTTGGGCAGCGACGTTTTTTGTTTGGGTTTGGACAAAGCGGAGGCATATGGGAATAGTTCAGTTTGGAGTGATTGTTGACGTGGATTGGTTGGATGACCGGGTCTATTTTGGTTCTGTATATCTCTACGAATAACTCTCAATATCTGTGAATTCCTCTTTCTTCACAAATCTATCATTGTCATCTCATCCAGCCTCAGAACTCCTCCTTATCTCTAATTCTTCTGCTGGCTCAAAACCCACACTAGCTCTGCTGTCACAACCATCTCCATCGCTGTGACTTTCTCGAACCTCACAGTCCTCCCGAACTCTAATCTCTTCCAGCCTCATTATCCTCCCGGTCTCTAATCTCTTAGAATCTCTCAATGCGCTGCTATATGTGCACTTCCAACCTTGAGAATACCCTCTTTTTACTTTGCATGTGCCGATGGCATATCAGATTCCTGTACCCTCTCTCCAGGCTCCAGAATTTCCTCCTGAACTCCTCCATCTCACTTTACTCCCAAAATCGTCAAACAATCATTTGTCATCTTATCTAATATCACCTCTCTGACCTGAAATTCAAATGTGGCTTGTCATATTCCTCTGTCAATCATCTCAGTGGTCGACAAGACAGAAAAGGACTGTGTGGACTATTGTATCCGTTTCAAAGAAAACTACTACCAACCTATCCAAATATATTTTCCAGTAGTTGGTCCAAAGTGTTATCTGTCCTGGCATCGCCAGTGTACACCTAAATACATATATAAATGTTTTCGGGATTCCTGTGTCTCCCACCCTTACACACAGTGAGGTTTAATGCAATTGTTGCTCTATGATGGCATTACCCACAAGAATACGGAGCAGCTGGGTCTGTCCATCCAGAGATCACTCACACGTTGGTAAAATTGGCAGGATCCCAGAGAGAGTGAATAGGAGACTTACCAGGATGGTTCAAATAATGGGGAAATTTAGTTGCAGAGATATGAGTCTTGATGATACACATCAACTATATACATCTGCAAGAGATGGACTCTCCTTCTCAACCTCTCCCCTTGCCTGGGCTGGTATAACCTTCAGGTTACAATACCACCAGTCATCTCTCCCTAATGAAAAAGCAGCCTTACGGTCTGCTAAGGCAATGTTGTATTTACCTTTTACACAGTGATGCCACAGTGCCTCGGCGGTGGAGAGGGGAAATACTGAAGGTGGTGGATAGGACACTATTCAGGCACAGTGCTTTGTCCTGGAGGATAATCACTTTCTTTCATATTTTTGGGAGCTTTACTGATGCAGACAAGTGGAGAATCGTCCAACACAACTTGTTGTGACCTTATAGATAGCAAAGAGACATTGGGGAATCAGGGGTTTAGAGAAACTGAAATTGTTCTCCTTGTAGCAAAGGAAATTGTGGAGAGCTGTGAGATAGGCGTTTACAAAAGATATACATCAAGTTGATAAACTTAACACTCATCAGCTCATCATAAAAGGATTACAGGACGGATATTGAAGATTTCAGGGAGATCTATTTAGAAAATGTTTCTATTCAAAGGTAAACTTTTATGCAGCAAATGAGAACGAACTGGAAAACAATACTCATATACAATTCAAATATCCAGGTCCTAATGAATTGTGTAATTCTGTTAGAGTTTGGCGTTGCAATTCCTGCGATTACCATCTGAATGTCCACCTGTAATATCCTGTAATACAAGTTTATAAAACCCGTCACTCTCAGTTAAGATTGGAAACTCAAACCATCCCTTCCTCCTGCCGCAGGATGACTGGAGACATTACCCCGTGTGGACATCAGCAGTGAATAGAGGGGAAAATCTATGTGGGATTGTATGAGTTTGCACCTTGGAACTTAATGTGACTGAACAGAACAGATTTTTGACACATGGAACAGAATAGTTCAAGAGTTGGTGAGATACAATGAGCAGGATTTGCTTCATTTCATTCCTTCTGAGCTGCTGCTGCACCTCACGAATAAGACATTGGGTGTGAAAGGCGAATGCGTCTTGATGGACAGGTTATCGGCATTCTGAAGAATGGTCAGCAATGCCCTTGCAGTCATTCCATAGAGTATCCCGAAAAGGATAACAACTGAGCATGCTGCTCCCTGCCCAGAGCTCCCAGGAAATGTTTAGAAGAATAAGGTGGGAAATCTCCAAGAAAAGGATAACATTAATGTTCCAAGAGGATTATAATACAGAGAGATATTCACAGGAGAAGTGAGCAATAAGTTCGAAAATGGAATATAACTTGGGAAGTTGTGAAGTTGTTCATTTTGGGGAGATAATAAAAGAACAGCGTATTATTTAAATGATGTAAACTTTAGAAAGCTACAGGTAATTGTGCAGAAAACACAGAAAGGTAGCACGCAGTTACAACAGGTCATCAAGAAGGGGAATAAGAATGTTGTTCCTTATTTCAAAGGGTTTGCAGTGTAAGTGTTCAGAGTATAGACTTAGGGCAACTGTCCGAAGTGAGAATGAGACCGCATCTGGAGTAATGTAAGATGTTTTGGTCCGTTTATTTGATGAAATGCATCACTTCATTGGAGGCATTTCAGAGAACATTGTCTGGGATAATCCCTGATTTGGAGGGATTATCATTTAAGCAATGGCTGTTGAAGTTGGGAATCTTCCCCCTGGATTTTGGGACAATGAGACGTGATCCGATTGAAAAATATGTGATTCTTAAGGGGTTTGAAAGGGTAAATACTCAGAAGATGTTTCCAAACATGTTGGTGTCCAGAACCAGATTCTGCGTCATTTACAGAATCAGTGGTTCTGTTTCGGATTCATCAGGTTTACAGCAACACAGACATGGGTAGGGGGTTTCTGTAGCAATGGAGCTGGGGTGAGGAGAAGATAAGCAACATTTAAGAGATTGTATTTTCTGGTGTTTGTGATTGTGTAGAAGTCTGATCAGAAGCTTACGAAGGGGTCAGAATTTCGAGCAATATTGTGCAGAGCGTAGTTCTGCCTCAGATCCCAGTCAGAGGGAGGGGCTCAGCTGTAAGGGAAATGAATTTGTAATAGCAACTGAACGCATTAGGTTCAAACATTGCAACGTTTCATTGGAAGAACTTGCACTGAATCAGGTAGATAAAAGCGTGATAAGCAATTTGATAACTGTAAGAGTGCAACAATGGAGAGAGATTCGAATAGAGTAGATTACATACAGTGTGAAAACAGGCCCTTCGTCCCAACCAGTGCACACCGACCCTCCGAAGACTAACCAATTTCCATCTGACTAATGCACCTAACACTACGGGCAATTTAACATGGCCAATTCACCTGACCTGCACATCTTTGGACAGTGGGAGGAAACTGGAACACTCGGAGGAAGCCCACGTAGACACGAGGAGAATGTATAAATTCCACATCGACAGTCACCCAAGGCTGTATTCGAACCAGGACCCTGGTGCTGTGATGCAGCAGTGCTAAACACAGTACCATAATGCCACCTGCTGAGGATGATGATGAGGTACAGCTGGGTATTGTTAAACTACGTGTGAAACCGAACACGATATTTTGAGCGATGTCACCTCCTGGAAGTATGTCGGTGAGAAACAGGAGGGACTAAGGATTATTACTGGAGGGACACCAAATAAAGGAATTCAGAAAAGAAAGGGAGAGTGGAGATGGAGCAAGAGTTTCCAACGACAGTGAGGTCAAATACTAAATTTCGCAGAATGGGTGAGAAGGATATAACTAGAAAAGACAGACAGACAGAACAAAGACCAGTATCTGTGATATGGTCAGGGAGACTGATGAGGAGGAGGAGAAGACAAAGTTGTAGTGTCTGTAGTTTAGTGAGGCTGGGGGAAAGGGTCAAGATGAGCTCTAATTAAGCTTGACAAGAAAATGGAGAAAGCTGTTAGTTTAAGACTAAAACGATGAGCATCACATGAGGCAGTTTGGCTTGGTAGGTCAATGGAAGGGATGGAAGCAGCAGAGGCAGCTGATCGGATTGTCTCAATATTAGTGACAGAGAAACTGCATATGCTCCTCACTTATTGGGGAGAATGGAGAAGACAGGATTATGGACAGTATTTAACAAAGAAACAAATCCTGGCTTAGTGATATTTAAAATGAGTGGAAAAAACCTGATGTATTTAGCTTCTATCCAGAATATTAAAATGTACAACTGAAGTCCGGATTTGAATCCCACCTCGGTTGATGGTGGAATCTGAATTCAATAAAAAATACAACTGAAATTAAGAACCGACTGATCTCCATTGAACAATTACCAATGGCAGAATAAATCCCTAAAGCCCTCCCGGGAAAGATAACTGCCAATGTAGCAGTGGCCCAGCAAGCTACTCATTGTCTTCATCACTGTAAAGTCTCAGCAAAGAAAATAAACTGGATGGACCACATGACATCTACTAAGACACCAGAAAATACAACCACAGAATCAGCCCTCTCGACCCTGCAAATTTCTCTTCACCAACATCTGGCGCTAGTGCGAATATGTGGACAGCTTGACATAGTGTTACTCACGGAATCATAAATTACTGACAATAACGAGAACCTACCATCACCATTCCTAGATATGTCCTATCCCACTAGCAGGACAGACCAGACAGTGGTGGTTTTATAGTGGTGTACAGACAGGAAGGACTTGCCCAGGGAGTACTCAGCATTAACAGAAGACAGCAGGATGTCTCATGGCTCCTGCTGATTACCATATACCGTCCTCCCTCGGCTGATGAATCAATCCTCCTCCATGTTGAGCAACACTTGTAGGAAGCACTGAGGGTGTAAATGGTGCCAACCGTACTCTGGGTATGGGTTTTCAATATGCACCACTAACAGTAACTCAGCAACAGTAATAGTGACTCAGCTTGGTTGGGTCCTAAAGGACGTAGCTGCTCAACTTGGCCTGCAGCAGGTGGTGAGAGAACCAAGACGAGGGAAAAACATACTTGATCTCATTGTTATGAATTGACTAGCTACAGATAAATCTGTCCATAACAGCATCAGTAAAAAGGACCATCACACAGTCCTTTGGAGACAATGCATTGCATTCAAGTGGAGAGTAGTCTCCAGTGTGTTTATAGACACTATCACTTTGCTGAATGGTATATACTTCGATCAGATGGCGGACCTCAAAACGGGGAATCTCTAAGGCACTGTGGTAAAACAATAACAGAATTGCACTCCAGCACAACCTGAAATCTCATGGCCTGGCATACCCCACTGAACCATTACCATCAGAATAGTGGATCAATCCTGTTTCAGTGCAAAGTGCAGGATGGTATGCCAGGAGGACCGTCTGGCAAATCTAAAAGAGGTAGGTGAAGGTGAGGACTGCAGGTGATGCAGATCAGAGACAAAATTAGAGTGTGCTGGAAAAGCACAGCGGGTCAGGCAGCATCTGAGGAGCAAGAAAATCGATGTTCTGGGCAGGATCCTTTCAACAGGATGAAAGGATCCTGCCAAAAACTTCGATTTTCCTGCTCCTCAGATGCTGCCTGACGTGATATGCTTTTCCAGCACCACTGTAATCTTGTATCATAGCTAAAAGACTGTCCAAACCAGCATGCCAAACAGCACAAGCGACAAGAAATAGAACTAAGCGATCCCAGAACCAATGGATTACATCAGAGCTCTGCAATTCTGCAACACTCTGTCATGAATGGTGATGGACAATTAAACAACTCATTGGAGCATCACAGAATATCCCCACCCTTACTGATGGAGGGGCCTTACACATTGATGCAAAAGCTATGGCGACAGCTTTTGCAGCAATTTTCCATCTCAGTCTTCTCCACAGGTCCCCAGCATCATAGATGCTCAACCAATCATTTCACTTAAAATAATATCAAGAAATGGACAAAGAGTGTAAGGGGTATGATCCCTGCCAACATTCGGGCTACGGTACTGATGGCTTGTGCTCCAGAACTTTCCAACCACAAACCCCAGTACCGCTCCAGCACTGGCATCGACTGAATGTAGAACGCTGCCTGGGTATGTTCAATGCAGAAACACAGGAAACAGCCAACCCAGCCAATTTCCCTCCATCAGTCCACACTCGATCAGTAGTAAAGTAATGGAAGGTGACGCCAACAGTGCTCTCAAGCAGCAGCTGCTCAGCAATAACCTGCTCAGTGATGCCCAGTTTAGGTTCTGCCAGGGCCATTCAGATCCTGAGCTTTTTGCAGACTTGATTCACAAACGGACAATCAGCTGAATTCCAGAGATGAGCTGAGGGTGACAGCCTAATCCCACTCCAAAACCGTTATTTCTACATCAGTGACTTCGCCCAACTCCACCCCAGTCTCAGCTCATTTGGGGAATCTCTTAACCATCCCAATGCTATCTCCAGACTTTATTATCCAAACACACTCCTAGCCAGACCCTCACATTCAACTTACATGTAACCTCAAGGATATCTTTAACTCAGCTGCCCAAGTGCTCACTTGTACCGAAACTTGATGATTCATTAAAAGGTTCCTATTCATAAGCAACAAGAACTTAAAATTCTCACCCTTGATTTAATTCTTGGCTGCGATCATTGGGATCTACCTGCACTGCACAACATTTGAGATCTCGACAACTTATTTTCTTTCAGATTCCCAATCATGTTTATGCAAAGTTTCACCTGTCTGGCTCTTTCTACTGTTGCCAAGGCAACACGGTCTGGAATTCCCACCCTCACGCTCTCAGTTGTGCTTTCCTGCTTGAAGCTAATCCTGAATTCTTGCTTATTTAGCAATGTGTTTGATCACCTGGCCTAATATCTCTTGTGTCAGAAGTTATCAAAATAGTAAAAGTACAAATTGTTTTGATTTGCACACATGTTGTCACCTCTTCTGAGTGAATAATCTGTAACATCTCTGAGCGAACTAAATTTTGGGAACACCTTCACCAAAGGAACTGCAGCAGTACAAGGAAGTCAAACAACGCATTCTCCACAGGCAACCGTGGCATCGATCATTGGTATCTGTGGAGGGAGAAACACAGCTGATGTTTAAGGGAATGCAAAATGAATTACAGTGAATGAAAATGGTGCAGAATATGACAGTCAGAAATGGAAGGAAAATCCACTTATTTTGGAAAAAACGAATTATTGAGCGTTACAGATATTGTTGAAAATGAAATCCGTTAAGATAGCAGCAAATGCTCAGAGGCTGAGCAGCAGTGTAAGACTCATTTATAAAAGTTCCGTGAAAGTAACATTAAAGCACTAAACAAGCCAACACGTTGGATCCGAAGACTCCAACATCCCCTCGCACATCACCAAGGACATTTAGCTCCTGGGCCTCCTCCACACCCAAATCCAAATCATGTGATGCCTGAAGGAAGAATGCCTCATCTTCCGCCCTTGGTACCCTCCAATAACATGGGATCAATGTGGATTTGAGCAGTTTCTACATTTACCCTCCCCCACACTTCATCTTAGACACAAATTTCCAACTTGGCACCGCCCACTTGACATGTCTTTCCAGTCCATTTTCCTTCCCACTGATCGGCTGCTGCCTGACCTGCTGTGCTTTCCAGCATCACGCTCTTGGACTTTGAAAACATCCTGACTCTGGCACAGAGTGCAGGATTTACACAATCACTCCCTGTCAGGGAAGGCTGCGCATCCGTCCTGCTGCAGCTTGCCCCTCACAAACTTTACAGCCGAGGATCACTACCCTCAAATAGATTCCGGCGCTCACTCGGGCCTCTTGCCATCTGAGGCAAACATAGGCCTGGGAATTTCAAATTTTTGTTTTCCGATGTGTTCTAAGTTGCTGTAAAACTTCTGAGCACATACCAACACCATTTCCCTCCCTCTTCCTGCTGTTCATTTCTTACCTTTCGCGTGTTCTGCACAATCACATTCACAATGCCTTGTTCACAACAATACTGTGCTGCTCGCAAGGCTGATCATGTGGTCAAGTATAGTCCCGTCCCTCATTCACTCCGATTGTTTGGCGCTCTAATCCAGCGCCCTGTCCTTTTAGTGGTCCCGCGCTGACATCAATCACACGTGGTCCATTGTTGGCTGTTGCATGCACAGCGCTTCTGCTTTACTCCTGCTCATCAGGTAGAAGAGAGAAGGTTCATTCCTGTTTCTCCCATTGTCAGAAAATAACAACAACTACTTGCATTGTATGGAGCTTTCGACATTGACAAATCGCCTAAACTGCTTCATGAATGATGGAAACGTTGATTAAAGAGAACGAAATAAAATTCATCTTAAAGGAGGTCAGAGCGGTTAGGGAGGATATCCCAGAAGATTGTGTCTTCGGCAGCTCCAATCTTGGAGTGACGTAGGTGTGGAGCAGTTTACAATGGAGACAGTGAGTGGCTAACAGTAGGTTAACAACCCCTTGTCCTAGCCTACTACCCATACACCACACCTTCTTATCGCAGCCTGCCATTATACACTACCAATGGTTATCCACTAACACTCTCCATTAACAGCTATTCACCCTCCCCGCCACATCATTACCCATTCCTTTACACACCCATTCTGATCGCTCTATCCCCATCTATCCTTTATTCCTTATATCCGCCCCCACCCCACCCTACCTTCTGCATATAAACCATTTTTGTTCCGGTAACATCAGCTCAGGATCACTGAGATCTGTAACTTTATCTTTGATCTCTCTTCACATATGTTACTAGAACTGCTGACCTTTTCCAGAACCTCCTGATTGTTGTTTCTGATTGCAGCATTCACATTTCTTTTGGTTTTAATTTACCGGGAGTTAGTAATTCATGTGTAGCAGTATCCATCACAGTCTCTGCAGTCTCTCCCACTCCCTTCACACTCACTGAATGCCCCCTCACAGTGACTCTGCGCCTGGACAGATCATGGTCACGTGTCATGCTGCTGTTCACTCTCATTGACTGCAGGGCCACACCAACTCTCCTTCTCTTATTTGGCGAGCTGCTGTCAATCAGGCGGGCACCGTTGTGAGGTGAGTGGTGTGATCGTCCTTCTCTCTGCCCTGCGATGAGCTTCGTTATTGAAATGGGGCAGTAGGACAGAGCACAGGGGTTGGGTCTATACAACCCATTGGGGCTGTTGTCTCTCCGTCTGGAGTTGCTGAAAATCTGTCGCAATTCCCTTGTCATTTGCCCATAGCCCTCCAAATCGTTCCTTAAAAATGAGAATTCCAAATCTATTTGAGAATAACTGCTGAATATGTCTCCAGCTGCCATTCAGACTGTTCCAGATGCTCAGAACTCACTGAGTAAAATAAGCTTCACATTTTAACCCTGCATTATTTGTCAATTATCTGAAAGTAGTTTCTAAAAATTGTGTCAGTGTTAACAATTCCTCTCTGTCTGCAAATTAGTTATCCTGGTAAAAAAAATCCGCACCTGGTCGAAATCTCTGCTTAACCTACTCAGCTCTAAGGACAATTATCTGTGCTCCTGCTGGCTCTACATTAAAGAGGAATGCAGATTATTTAAAATTATTAGTGTCATACAGAAGTACAGCACAATTCGTCCAAGCCAACTACACATCCTAAACAAATGGAGTACCATTTTCCAGCTATTGGTTCATATCCCTCGAACCCCTTCATATTCATGATCCCAGTCGGATGCTTTTTAAATATTGCAATTGTATCAGCCTCCACTACTTGATCTGGCAGCTCACTCCATACATAGACCACACTCAGCTTGAAAGCGATGCCCCTTGAATCCCTTTTAATCTTTGCCCTCTCAACTTTAACCCATTTGCTCTTGTTTGGACCCACCTAACCTGGGGAGAAAATACCCCGGCTGTTCACCTTATCCGTGCCCCTCATGAATTTATAAATCTCCATTAGGTCACTTTTCAGTCTTTGACTCTCCAGAGAAAATAGACCCAGGCTATTCAGTCTTTCCCTGTCGCCCAAATCTTCCAACCCTGGCAATGTCTTGTCTGATCCCTTTCACATTTCACACCATCCTTCCGAGAACTGGAAAATTCGAACTTAACATAGAATTCCAGAAGTGGCTTAATCAATGTTCTCTTCAGCCACAATACGAAGTCACAGCTTCTGTATTCAATGTATTGACCAATATATATATATATAAGGGTACCAAATGCTGCCTTGAATCACATGCCTACCTGCAACTCTACTTTCAAGAAAAAATGAACCTGCACTCCATGGTCGTTTTGCTCAGCAGAACTCGCCAGGACCTTACCATTGATCGCATAAATCCTACCCTGATTTGCCTTTCCAAAATGTTCAGCCCACATTTATCTAAATTGAGCTCCGTCTTCTATTTCACAGGCCATTGGCCGATCTGATCAATATCCTGTTGTATCTGAACTAACTTTCATCACTGTCCACTACACCTCCAATTTTGATATAATCTGTAACCTACTGATCATACCACATATATTCACATCCAAGTCATGTATATAAGTCATTCTCTAATGTCGCTCAGGGAAGGAATCTGCCATCTTTATCTAATCTGGCTTACATGTGAGTCCTGACCTATTGCAACGTGGTAGTCTCTTAACTGCCTTCTGGATAATTAGGGATGGGCAATAAATGCTGACCAAGCCAGTGACGTCCTCATCCTGTGACAAATGAAAAAACAAGGTTAAGTTTTGTTCCTTCTCTAGTAGGTACAACCTACAATATGAACCAAATATTTTCTCAGAAACACTGAACAAACACCTTTCCATCCAAGCCCTTCACAGGATTCCGAGGTTCAGTTTGGAAAGTTAAAACTCCTTATCATTACAACCACATTATTCTTTCAGATAACTGAGATCTTCCAGTAAATTTGTTTGTCAATTCACCGCTGACTGTTGGGTGGGGTGGGGGGGGGGGGCGGGGGGGGGGGGCGGTGTGGTGTCGATCGCACAATCCCAATAAGGAGATAATCACTTTTTTTATTTCTCCGTTCCAATCACATAACGTACCTGGATGGACTCCCAGGAATGTCCTCCCGAATCCCAGCTGTAATGTTACCCCTAAGCAAAAACGCCACTCCCCCTGCTCTGTTCTCCCTTTCTATCCTTGCTATAACATCTATATCTTGAACCATTGAGCTGCTAGTCCTATCCACCCCTGAGTCATGCTTTTGTCGTTGCGATACATGCGATACAGTGCCATGTTCAAAACCATTACCTGCGCTCATCTGCCTGTCTGGTCAAGACTCTTGCACTGAAATAAAAACAGTGTAACTGGTCAGTCTCACTTCATTCTGTGGCTTGCTCTTGCTTGTATGACCTCTGCACAGTACCAGCCTCACATCTAAGTCTTTTCTCTCTGTCTCTTCGGGTTTAATGCCTCCTAAGCAGCACTAGCAAATCTCCCTGCCTGGATTTTAGTCCCCTTCCAATGCAGGTGCAATCTGTCCTTGCTATGTAGATCATATATACCCCAGAAGAAATTCCCATGATCCAAATATGTCATTCCTTCTCCCCTGCAACAGCTCCTTCGCCACACATTCATCTCCTCCATCCTGCTATTCCTACTCTCACTAGCATGTTGCACTGGGAGTAATCTATATATTACTATCCTTGAGAACCTGTTTTTTAAACTCCTACATAACTTCCTGTATTCTCTCATCAGGACCCCCTTCATCTGTCATTGGAACCATTGTGCAATGACCTCCCACTAATGATTCTCCGCTTTGAATATATTTTGCTCCCAATCTGAGGTATCCTTGATCCTGGCATGAGGGAATTCACCTTCTGATGCCTCACTACCAGCTTCAGAAACGGCAGTCTGTGCCCCTTGTTAGAGAGTCCCCAATCACAATTGATTATCTGGAACCTGATATACGTCACATTAGAGGAGAGCCAGTCTCAGCACCAGTAACTTGGCTGATCGTGCTATATTTCCCTGAACGTCTATTAACTTTTACATTTTCCAAACCAGAATACTTTTTTGAGGTGGGGACAGGCACAGGAGACTGCTGCATTACCTGCCTAGCCCTTGTACTTTCGTGGAGGTAACCCATCTAACTGACTGTATCTGCAGTGTCCTAGCATCCTGAAACTGCCACCTATGACACCCCCTGGCTCTTGTCAATTCCTAACTGCTTGCAATCGCTCCACAATCATCTGATGAAGGAACAGCGCAACGAAAGCTAGTGCTTCCAAATAAATCTGTTGAAATATATCCTGGTGTTGTCTGATTTTTAACTTTATCTACCGCAGTCTAACACCGGCGTCTCCAAATCATTTAATCCCTCCCCAGCCAATCCATGAAATCCGATAAGACTTGCAATCATACGTCCTTCAAATATAATCATCAGGATCATTGATATTTTCCTTAATCTCACACATCCGACAGGAGCAGCACGTCACTCGAAACAGGCCATCTCTCCGTATTAACAATCTACAAATCCAAAAAAAGACACAGTCTTACTGATCTACAAAATACTGCCCGAGACTAACTTAATGCCTACGTTTTAAATTTTAAAAATGTAATCAAGAAACCGTAAGACATATTAAAAAGAAGCCATCACTTTACTCACTACTGTAGACGGATCAAACTAAAACAGAATAAAATTCATGTTTTAGGAGATTGATACCCAGTGAGATTATCCCCGGCTGTAAGTATTTCTGAGATTGAGGTCTTTCTGAGAGCAGTTGTGAAACGTCAATTTGTGTCTCTTTTCTCCCAGCTCCATTTCCAGAGAGGTTTCTATCTTCATAGCCAGTCAGCTGAGAGAGTTCACTGCTGTCGTTGTATTCGCTGAGGGTTGCCTTTGCTGCACAGACCAGTATTTATTGGCAATTTTTATTTGACTTGGAGAAAGGTGGTGGAAACTGCCTTCCTGAAATGCTGCAGTCCATGTACACCGGCAATGTTTGGGCAATGATCCCCCTCTAGCCTCAGAGCCCTCTCAATATATGTAATGCCCCTCCAGTCTCACATCCCTCCCTATCTCTGTAATCCCCCCTCCACTTTCAGGGATTATATGTCTGTGATATAAGATTTTTATTTCAATTCATTTTTTGTTTCTTTTATCTCAAAAATATAAAATAAAAATCCAAAGAAGTGAAATATTTTCTCCCCCCATACAGACTTCTGTGAGATGATCTTTTGGAGAGGCCAATACATGGACGTTTCAGTGCGTAATCTCAAATTGTACGCGAAGAATGACTGACCTTTTTGTTTTGAACCTTAGCAAAAAGGGAGGCAATGGCCGAATGGTATTCTTGACTGACGAGTCGTATGTGTAATGTTCCGAGGATTAGGGTTAGAATCCCAACATGGCTGATGGTGTCATCTGAATTCAATAAAATCTAGAATGAAAAGTCTAATGATGACTATGAAATGATTGTCGATTGTTAGAAGAAAAAAGAAATCATTTGGTTCGCTAATGTCCTTTAGGGAAGGAAACTATCAACCTCACCTGGTCTAGCCGACATATGACTCCAGTCCCACAGCAATGTGACTGACTCTCAACTGCCTTCTGGGAAAATACCAACATTCTCGGGGCGAATAAACAAAAAATATCTATTTTTAAATTTTTTTCAAAAGAAATTGTGTTTTCAAAGTAATAAAAAAATCACCTTAGTTGAATAGTACTATAGACGCTGCAATATTTAGAGAGAACTCAAGGAACAAATAGACATAGCGATCTCTGATATAATGTCAGAATAATGCTGTAATAGTGGGAGATTCATTTTTTTCAAACATTGATTAAGACTACCATAGTGTGAAAGGTTTGATTGGTTCAGAGTTTGTGAAATGAGTTCAAGACAATATTCGTTATCAATATGCAATATTTCCGTCAGAAATCGAGAAACACCTGACATTTTCTTGGCACATAAGATAGGGAAAGGAACTGAAGTGATAGTACGGGAACAGTTTGGGTGGGAGGACATTGGGAGCACCATAGAGAAATACCTGTACAACTGACAACAACGGGTGAGCTGCCTGATTTCTGGAGAGTGGTTAATGTTGCACCTTTGTTAAAGAAAGGATATAAGGAGAAACCTGGGAACTGTAGACCTCTGAGCCTGACTTCAGAGGTGTGGAAGCTGTTGGAGGTGATTGTGAATATTAGGATTTGCATATATTTGGAGAGCTAAGGAATGATTAGGGATATTCAGTATGGTTATGTAAGAGGGTGTCTCACAAACTTGATTAAGTTAGTCACCAAGAAAATCAATGACGGCAGGGCATTAGACATTGTTTATTTTTTTTTTAGAAAAGCCGTTGAAAAAGTTCTGCATGGGAAACGAATTTGTAAAGTTCGATCACATGGGATTCAGGGACAGTTTGCCAACTGGATAGGAAATTAGCTGAAAAGCAGGAGACAGAGCAATAGTGGAGGGTTGCTTTTCAGATTGGACGTCTGTGACCAGCAGTGCTCAACTGCAATCGGTGCTATGTCCATTTTTATTTGCCATGTATATAGGTGATTTGGGGATAAGAATACACAAAAGTATGGTTCGTTTGCGTGACATAAAAAATGTTAAAGTGGATCCTAACAAAGATTATCTGTGATTGGAAAGGGATCTTGATCAATTGGGAGAATGGGCTGAAGAGAGGCAAATGGAGTTTAATTTGATTTACCGCGACTGTTCAAGGAATCACGTTTTTTGTTCCATGATTTCTTTTTCTACATTAGCCATTCCTGTGACCGAGGTGTAGCTAATAAACATCAATACTATCATAATATCAAATGGATAAACGGTGTAAAGGTTTTAGGCCCTGCAAATATTCAATATGTAGTGTGCAATGGCAGGCTATGTGATATCAAGACCTGGTGTGTTGGGTAAGGAGCTAGGAGAAAGGTCTAATCTTATTCAACAAGATATTGAGTCTGTAAGGCTGCACAGTCCCCAAGCAGAATATTAGGTTCTACGTTTCCAGCTTGTGCTCAGCTTCACTGGAATGCTGAAGCAAGCCTGAAGCAGAGATGTTTGCCAGGGAACAGAGTGGTGTGTTAAAAAAGACAGACAACTAGATGGTGTGTTGTGGCTCTTGGATACTGAGGAAGAAGAAAGTCAATAGCCACGTGTTATACCTTGGGCGGTTATAGTGGAATGTTCTGGATTGGCGGTGGGTCCTGTTTGGAGTGAATGAGAAGTGGATCAGGATGTCTGAGAGGGAACTGTCCCTGCAAAACATGGACAAGGGATGGGAGGGAATTGTTTTTTAATGGCGGCATCTTGGAGTTGACAAAAATGACGTCAGATGATCTGTACTCTGCCTACAAGTAACCCCGAGCTTCTAGTTGCTGCCACTTTAACACCCTACCCTGTTCTCTCGCTAACATCTGACTCAGGCGTACTGCAGTCTTCCAGTGGAGATCAGCATAAGCTGGAAAAACACTTCATTTTGCGCTTGGGAACGCTGCAGCACTCCGGACATAACACTGAGTTCACTAGTTATCTGGCCTGAACTCCCTCATGTCATATGCCCCTAACTCAGACACCAGGTCTTGTCATTACGTAATTCGCCATTACAAAATACCTATGGTTAGCCACTAACATTCTCCATTAAGAGCTATTCACCGTCCCAGCCAGATCTTTATCTACTCCTTGATCCAAATGTTCGTCTCACTGTGTATAATATACCTTCCGCATAGAAAACGCCATTTTCATACCATCAGTTCTGAGGAAGTTTCACTGGATCCGAAAAGTTAACACTGATTTCTTTTCACAGATGCTGCCAGACCTGCTGACCTTTTCCAGTATCTTCTAATTGTTGTTTCTGATTTACAGCATCCACAGTTCATTTGGTTCTAATTTACCTGGAGTTTCGAATTCAGGTCCAGTGACCTGCACCATGTGTTTATAAACCCTCCCAGATAACACTAACGCCACTTCTACACAGTGTCAGCTGTCTCTCCCACTCCCTTCACATTCACTGAGCTCCCCCTCACAGTGACATTTTGCCTGCACAGCACTTGGTCACGTGTTATCCACACCGAATCACCTCCTATTGGTTTGGCGCTGCCGTCAATCAGCCGGGCGCCATTGTGAGGTGCGTGGTGGGATCCTTCCTCTCTCTGCCCTGAGATGAGCTTCATCATTCACAATGAATGGGGCAGCATCACAGATGACAGGACTAGCGGCTATTCAGCCCATTGGGGCTGTACTCTCTCCCTCTGGAGATGCTGCAAATCTGTCCCAACTCCCCTTCCATTTGTTCATAGCTGTCCAAATCTGTCCTTCAAAAATTACATTCCAAATCTGTTTGAGAATGACTGCTGAATCTGTGGATGAACTGTGGATGCTGTAAATCAGAAACAACAATCAGAAGATGCAGAACCGTTCCCAATGCTCAGACTTTACTGAGTAAAATAATCTTCACCTTTCAACCTTACATGATTTGCCAAGTTTAATAGTTCCTAAAAATTGTGACAACGTTATGATTTCTCTCTCTGACTTTGTAAATTAAATAGCCTGGAAACAAATCTGCTCCTGGTTTAAATCACTGCTTAAACGTTTCAGCTCCAAGGAAATTATCTCATCTTCTGCTACCTCTCAATAAAAGAGATGCATATTTAATTTATTAGTATAATAGAGATGTACAGCACAGAAACACACCCTTTTGTCCAAAACGCCCCTGCCAACTGGGAATACTAAATCATTGGAAGCCCATTTGCCAGCTGTTCGCCCATAACCCTCTAAAACTTTCCTATGCATATCCTCAATCATAGTGAATGGGGCATCATCACGGAGCACAGGGGTTGGGGGCTATTGAACCAATTGTGGCTGTCCTTCTGGAGATGCTGCCATTCTATCCCAACCCCTCTCCTATTTGTCCATAGCTCTCTACATGTTTCCATCAAAAGTAAAATTCTAAATCTGTTTGAGAATAACTGCTGAATCTGAGTCCAGCTGCCATTCAGACAGTTCCAGATGCTCAGAACTTACTGAGTAAAATAATATTCACATTTGCAACCTGCATTATTTGCCAATTACCTGATAGTAGTTCCTGAAAATTATGACAACGTTAATAATTTGTCTCTGCCTCTCTGTCAATTAAATCTCTCTGAAAAAAACTGTTCTTTGTCAAAATCATTGCGTAATCTTCTCATCTCCAAGGAGAATTATCTAAAGTTGTACTACTTGCCCAAAAAAGAGAAACCTATCATAATTATAACTTATTAATGTCATAGAGATGTACAACACTGAAACAGACCCTACAGTTCAACTCGTGCATGCCAACCAGAAATCCTAAACTAATGGAGTCCCATTTACCAGGTGGCTGGCTCATGTCCCTCTAAATGTTCCTCTTCATGTACACAATCAGATGCTTTTAAATGTTACAACTGTACTAGCCTCCACCCCTTCCTCAAGCAGTTCATTCCAAGCACGCACAACACTCGACGTGAAAATGTTACCCCTTAGATCCCTTTTTATCTTTTCCCTCTCCATTAAGCATGTGCCCTCTAGTTTGGAACACCTAACATGGGAAAAAGACACAGACTGTTCAGCTGACCCATGTCACTCATGATTATAAACCTTAATAAGGTCAACTCTCAGGCTCTAAATCTGCAGCGAAAATCGAGCAAGACTATTCAGGCTTTCCTAATAGTTCAAACCGTCCAACTCCAGCAAAGTCCTTGAAAATACTTTCTGACCCCTTTCAAGTTTCACAACATCATTGCTCGAACAGGGAGTTTGAAACTGAAAACAGAATTCCAGATGAGCTTTAATCAATGTCCTATAGAGCTGTAATAGGACATCGCAACCTCTGAATTCAATGCATTGACCAATAACAGAAAGTGTACCAAACGCTGCCTTCACTACCCTGCCTACCTGCGACTCCTCGCATTCCACTGTACCTCCAATTTCGATCTATTTTGTAAACCTACTGAACATACCTCACACATTCACATCAAAACCCATCTGTCATCAGATAATTATCCTATCTCGACCCCTCTGCTTTCATTCTGCTCTGTAATTTTATTTCATTTATTTTATTTGCCTTTGAAGTATGTTTTTCACTGTTCTGTACCTCTTATTTCTTGATTGTCTCTCTTTCCCTCGCTCCCCACTCTCTCATCGCCTTTTTTTCCTCTCCTCTTCCTCCTTTGCTACCCTTCTCCCCTGTTTTCCATTTTGCGTCTGCTTCACCCATCCCCCCCATCAACCACATATTTTGTCACATAACACTGGCTTTAGCCTTGGTCATGCTCAGCTCCGTATCTCCATATAATCTCTCTCTGCACACTCATTATCACCTCTTTATTGCTACCTTTGCTTCTAGAGCCATGACTCCCCTTCTCCCAGCCGATTCACATTCAAGTCATTTACATAAAATGACCTAGCATCTGTCCCTGCAGCACACTGCTGCTCACAGGTCTGCAGTCCATAAAGCAACCCTCCATTACCAGTCTCAGTCTCCTACATTCAAGCCAATCTTCTTTCCGAATGGCGAGTTCTCAATGCATTACATGTTATCTCACCTTGCCAACCAGTCTACTTTGTGGAACCTCGTTGAATATCTTTCCGAACTACATGTTGACAACGTCCACAGTCTGCCTTCAATCTTCTTGGTAATTTCTTCAAAAGACACAACCAAGTTAGAAGAGACAATCTACCATGCACAAAGCCATGTTGACGATCCCTAATCATTTCATGCCTTTGCAATCACATGTTAATCCTTTTCCTCAGGGTCCCTGATACACCTGATTAGGCCCCATTGATTTATCCACTTTGATGCGAGTTAAGACAACTGGTACTATCACCTCTGCAATATGAACATTTAACAATTTATCACTATTTAGTTCTCCAAACTCTTTAGCTTCCATATCACTCTCAAGTAATAAAAATTATATGTGAAATATTCACATAATATCTGTGCCAGCTTCTGTGGTTCCAAAGATGGCCTTGTTAATCTTGAAGGGGTCCTATTCTCTAATTGGTTATTCTTTTATCTGCGATGGATTTGTATCAGCTCTATGGATTCTGTTTCAACCATTTCCTCAAGCTATTTCATGTCCCATTTTTTGCTCTCCTGATTCACACTCGCGTATACTCCCGTAAGAACGTGACCCTGTGCACATAACCCCTCCGATTCTGCCATATTTTCACCCAGGAGAAGCAATTCCCCTTCAGAACATCTCAGAAAGTTTTCCGAATTCAAGAATCCCAATTTTCTTCTAACGTGATCAACAATGTCCTCCAATGCATATCACCCAATTCCACACGGCCGCCTTTAACCCACCACTTCAACCACAATAGGAATTTTACCACAGGCCTCACCTTCCACCTCAGTAATCGCCAGATACAGCGCATTAACGTCTGCCAATTCTACTAACTGCTGTCAGACCACACCACCAGCGACATATTTCCTTTCCCACCCGTATCTGCATTCTGCAGAGACCATTCCCACTGCAACTCCTTTGTAGTTACGGTGGTGGGGTCCGTTTGGAGGTAGCGGAAATGTCATATGATGTGATTTATGCGATGTTGGGAGGGTGGAAGGTGAGCACGGGGGAGTTCTGTCCTTGTGACGGTTGGAGGGGTGGGACTTGAGGTGGAGAGGCGGAATATGAACTAGATGTGTCGGAGGGCAACTTTAACCAAGTGAAAAGGGAAATTGCGGTCTCTAAGGAAAGAGGCCATGATTTGTTATGTGATGGAACTGGTCTTCCTGGGAGCAGATACGGCAAAGGCGGAAGTAATGGAAATATGCGATGGGATTTTTGCAGGTGGTAGGGTGGGCAGAGTTGAAATCCAGGTAGCTGTGGGAGTCGGTGGGTTTGTAATAAATGTCAGTGTCAAGTCTGTCGTTCTTTAATGAAGATGGACAGGTCCAGGAAGTGGAGGGAGAGAGAGGTGTCATAGATGGTCTAGGTGAACCAGGAAGGGGAGAGAGTTGTCAGAGATGGTCCAAACGGACCTCACCGCCAATGTCTGTCCTCTCAACTTAAAAACGTAGCCCCTAGTCTTGAAACTGCCATATCCACAGGAAAGGATAACGAATATTAACTCTATCTATACCTTCAGTATTTTATTCAATTCTGTCAGATCGCCTCTCAGCATTCAGCTTTCAATGAAAATTTACAACAAATCCCACATTTCCTCATAACTGAGACATTCCGTAAGACCATAAGACCATAGGACACAGGAGCATCATGGTACCTAGCAACATCCTGGTAAATCTCATCTGAAAGCTATCCAGCTTAATAATATTCTTCCTAAAACTGGGCGACCAGAACTGGATGCTCTATTGCAAAAGAACTTTCACCAATGGCCTGTATTATCTCAGCGTGACTTCCAACTCGTATATCCAAAGTACTGAGCAATGAAAGCAAGTGTGACACGCACATTTCAAACCATTCTGTCTATCCACGTTTGAAACTTCAAAAATTAATGTACCTGAACCCCGAGGTCTCTCTGTTCTACAGCACTGGAAAAGGTCCGACCATTTATTGCCCTACCTTCTTTGTTGATCCAAATTTATTCAGATTGAATTCCATCGCCGGTTGTTCAGCCATTCAGCCATATCATCGAGATTCCTTTGTAAACTTAGAAAACCTCCTTCACTGCCCACGATGCCATCCTTCAGTCTTCCATCCCATCACACATGGCTCTCTGTGGTACAAATATCTCTGATAGGGCCCCCAAAGTTTCTTCCCTAGCTTCTCGCTATCCCCTGAAATACATTTGATTAGGTACTGGGGATTTATCTAACTTTGTGGTTTAAGACCTCCACCACCTCCTCTTCTATAGCGGAGTCCTTTTAAGATATAGAATAATAGATATGCACAGAATGGAAATAGATCCTTCCGTTCAACTCTTGCATGATGTTTCTGGTCTCATTTGCTGGAACTTTGTCAATATTCTTCTCAACCCTTCCTATTTATATCCCCATTCCGATGTCTGTTAAATGTATTTCTATAAGACTCTCCCATTTCCTCTGCTCAGATCCCTTCGGTACACCCAATGTTGGAAGGCTTCCAATCACAAAAACAACCCTTCAACAATTGTGGATCCAACTTGATAACTCGGCATGAATCCCATTGGTTCTTCCCTTTTGGAACAGCCTTTCATGTGGGATCTTATCAAAGGCGTTAATATACTCCATATAAACCACGTCATCTGCACTGACCTCATCAGGACTTTCAGACACCATTTCAAAACTCTCATTTGGATTAATCAGACAGGATCTTCCTGTACCAAATCTGTGCTGACTATACTTAATCGATTTCTGCCTTTCCAAAATGTTGATTCATCCTTTTTATCAGAATTATTTCAAACAATTTCCCTCCCGCTAATGTCAAACTATCTGCTCTGTAATTACTTGGCCTATCCCTGCTGCCATTCTTGAACGAATGAACCACATTTGCAACCTCCAGTAATGTGGCACTTCACCTGTGTACAGAAAAACATGAAGTATATTTCCAGCAATCTCTTGCATCACCTCTCATAGCAGCCTGGGATGCATTTCATTGGGCGGTAGGGAGTTCTCCACCTTTATGCCTGTGAAAGCATTTAATACCTCCTCCTTATTGATCTTAACAAGTTCTCGAACCTCACCATCACAACTTAAGTCCCCGGCGACAATGTCTTTCTCGTGTGTGAGTATAGATGGGAAGTCTTCATTCAAGACCTCACCTATTTCTTCTGGTTCCATGCACAGATTGTCCCTTTGGTTTCTAACAAGCCCCACTGTTTTGCTGGGATTCCTCTTCCTCTAACTGTACTGATAAAATACCTCATGGCTTTTCTTGAATGTTATTTTCCAAATATATATCCTGGCCATTGTTTTCCCCTCATGTTTTCACAATCCCATTATCCTCTCGGTGTTTCGCCTGTTTTATTGCACTGCATTTGTTTTGTTAATCTCATGATATTGCTTGCTCAATATTCGCTGGAAGTGTTGCATTTGCCTTTCACTCCTATGGGAACACGCTGGCCCTGAATTCGCACTGCATCACTTTAAAATACTCCTACTTTCTGAATATAGACTCAGGTGCAAGCAGTGTCTCCTAGTTTGCGCTAGTCAGATCCTGTTTAATGATAGTGATAATATCCATTGATAATGATAATGTAATGGTAAGTGTACTTCCTCAAATTTGGACACTTCAGTTTTGCACTATCCTTATCTCTTGGAGGTGGCACGGTGGTTCAGTGGTGGCACTGCTGCTTCACAGCACCAGGGAGCCGTTTCGATTCCAATCTCAGGCAACTGTCAGTGTGGAGTTTGCACATTCTCCCCGAATCTGCGTGGGTTTGCTTTGGGTGCTACGGCTTTCACCCACAATCCGAAGATGTGCTAATTAGGTAGTGTTCTGAAGCTGCTTGAACACTGGCTATGTCTGTAACCAGGCCTCCTTAATATCTCCGTGACTTCCTCCCGTCCTAAATCATCTTAACTCCTCTATCTTCCATTACACTCTTCATAACAATATCTGTATCAGTGTAACCTTCTCCAGGAAATACAACTTTCCCTATCTCATTAAATCCTACTGCAATCCTTCTCTCTGAAGTTCAATTTATCAATACCATCCTCTATGTCTGCACTATCATTCTCAGTGCCCACGTCCCTCACAATGTGTGTTATCCTTTCCATGAAAAAATGCTTTATGTTTTCAATTTGCCATATCAACGTAATCTCTTCCAGACGCGAAAACTCTCAATTACCTTTAATTTTCTCAAGCCAAACCATCATCACTATCTGTAACCTACTCCTGTCAAGAAACCACCCGCTGTCAGTAAACTACTGCATCCCCTCAACACTCTATGAGCTTCGGCCGCACCTACAACCCTCCCTTTCGACGTAACCACTTGCAGTCTCTAAATCACTATCAGTCTGTGAAGACCCTACAATTTCCCCTATCTGTGTAATCCTCTAAGGTACCTGCAGCACTGTGGATCTGACGAACCCAATCAAATGCCTGTAACTCTCTTGATCCAGTTCTTACAAGACTCACTATCGAAGTAACATCCTCCTGTTGCTATCACTAACATAGTAAATGTAATATCCTCCAGTCTCTCCATCCATCTCCTCATCTCCATAATTTTCTCCAGCTCTTACACCCCTATCTGTGTAAACATCACCCCTTCTCCCAAACCTCTCCCTTCTGAAGGAACCTCCTCCAGTTTGTACAATGTTTCCTTATCTGTAAAACAGTCTCAACCAAAGCTGCTGTTCCTATCTCTGGTAAAATGTTCCATTCCAACTCTCCATATTTAAGTAACCTGCAGAACCTAAATAACTTGCAAGAACTGTAAAAAAAAACACTACATTTGACAAACATCAACGAACCACAGAAATGCATGACCCAATCTCATGAGTGTCCTCACTCCGGATGAAGAAGTACACCAATATAACCGGAAGGACACATCCTTGCAAGGACAAGGCAAATAGAGATACGCACGATAATTCCGAGAAGCATGGTATTCCAACCAAAACTCTATCAAAACACACCTTGACTTGAATCCCAATTACCACCCTCACAGAAAACAATAAAAGGAAATGACTCTCCATGGGGAATAACGTCATCAACCCAAGGAAACATAAACACAGAAAATGAAAGCAGATCAATAAAACCAGTGCTTCACTGGAGTTTCATTGATGTTATCTAGTATGACGACGAAACGTCTGAAAACGAACCTTCCAGCACATCGAGTAAACCTACATCTTTTGATTATAAGAGTTGGGCGGTCATGTTTCAGCTGTACAGGACATTGGCTCGGCCACTTTGGAATATGAAAATCTGATCTCCTTCCTTTCGGAAGGATGTTGTGAAACTTGACAAGGTTCAGAAAAGATGAATAAAGATGTTGCCAGGGTTGGAGGATTTGAGGTTTAGGGAGAGGTTGAATAGGCTGGAGGTATGCCCTCTGTAGTGTCGGAGGCTGAGGGTGACCTTATCGAGGTTTATAATTTCATCATAGGCATGGATAGGATTAACAGACAACGTCTTTCCCTTGCGTTTGGGTGAGTCCAGAACTAGAGGGCATAGGTTCAGGGTGAGAGGGCAAAGACATTAAATGGACATGAGGCACAATCTTTTCACACAGAGAATGGTGAGAACAAAGAACAAAGAATATTCCAGCACAGGAACAGGCCCTTTATTCCTCCAAGCCTGGGCCAATCAAGATCCTCTGTCTAAACCTGACGCCTATTTTCTAAGGATCGGTATCCCTCTGCTCCCTGTCCATTCACGTATCTGTCTGCATACATCTTAAACAACGCTATCGTTCCCATTCCACCCCCCTCCTCTGCTGGCAATGCGGGACAGGCACGCACCACCCTCTGTGTGATGAATTTCCCAAGTATAACTCCACGAAACATTTCTTCTCTCATTTTGAAATCGTAACCACGAGTAATTGAGTCTTCCACCCTGTTTCCGGCCTTCGTGATTATGTGGGCCTCAGTCAAGTCCCCCTCAATTGCCTTCTTTCCAATGAAAATAATCCAAATTTACCGAACTTTGCACCCCATTCATACCAGACAACATCCAAGTGAACCTTTTGTGCACCCTCTCCAAAGCATCCATATTGTCACAAAGATCGTCCTTTTTACCTAAAAGCTGTTCCTTTTCTCAAGGAAATCGTGTCCTTGTTTTCTTTTCCAGAAGGATCATGAACAGGCCGGGCTCCAAGACGGCTGAGTATGGGACAGAGATGAAAGGCCTTTTTGTTTGTACATGAACAGATGAGACTTTAGGCCAAAGCATTTATGTTTTTCGAAGTTACCTGTATAAGTCATTGTGGTGTGGCCAGCTCTCTAGCGGAACAGAGCAAACAGAATAGAGCACATTTTAAGGGCTTGAAATATCGGCCCACAAGACATGACACAGAAACAGTGCTGAAGGGGAAACATAGAGCATGAAGTTCACGGGCTTAATCCCCACCCTCTTGTGGGTGGATTATTTTCAACTCTGCTGTACTGAGCCAACATGAAACATCAAAAGGAGTGTCACAGTTATCAGTCCAGGCCTGTGCTCATCTGAGCCAGTGCCTTCAATTCTTCCATCTCTGAGAACAGTTCCTATCTCTGTAAACTCCTCCAATGCCTACAGTCCCCTATATATTTGAAACCTAGTCCAATTCTGACTACAATTCCAACCTCTGCATATTGCTCCAGTGTGGATGACATGGCCAATCTCAGCCATCTCCACCTTCGGTCAAAGTCATCATGCTCATTTCTTCCATCTTGTACAGTACTGAGAGCCCGCCTTGTTTCTGTAACATCTTCCAGCCCTTACCAAACTCCCTATCTGCGCACCTTCTTCCACCACTATCGCACATGATATCACTGTAACCTTCTCCTGACCCAAAACACTCCTGCCTTACGTCCTATAGCGCCAGACCACCTTTGTTAACCATCTAATATCCCTATAGATGTCCCTATCTGGATGAACTACTGCAGTCACTATAGCCATTCCTGGCTTTGTAATCTGCTCCAATCCTTACAGGCCTTCCTGTGTAGAGCCGTCAGAAGCCACTTTAACCCTCCCCATGCCTTCAACTGCTTTCAGTCTCTGAAATCTCGTCTATCGCTGTGACCTTCTCCAATCACCACAATGATCCTTAACTCTACCTACTCACATCACTACTCGCCTTACTATGTTTGTTACCACCTGAAGCCACTAAAACCATCCAAGTATCTAAAACGTCCTCTTTATTGCTGTATCCAACGCAATCTGTCACTTTCTGAAATACCCTTCAGTCTGAAGAACCATCCAGAGACTACATCCCTCTGTATTACAACCTTCATCTAATCACGACAATCATCACCACAAACCTCACTATCGCAGTAACCTCTTCCAGCTCCTTCCTATCCCTGTATGCCATTCTGTCCCTACTACACTCGCATTGCATCATTTTCTCTCGACAACCCTCACGATTACAATGAGCATTTTTTCTATCTCTACAACCCAGACCACCCCTCGGTAAACTCTTCTTCTTTCTACTCCCCTCCCTGTGCAAGCAAACCTAAAGAGTCATTAGAAACGTTTGTGTATTACCTCCTCCAGAAACAAAGACGATTTTATTTCGATAACCAACAGCACCTCCTATAATTTTCCCTGTCATAGTAACCTTCTCCAACCCATGTATATCTGTACCACCCTTTTAAATCATTTATTTCAACGTCCAAATCCCGGTCTATTTCCATCATCTACTCCAGACTGAATGATCTTCCCCAGGTCATTAATCTCGATCAGAATCCACGGGCGTCCTCCAATCAATACCACCCTCCCTATCAATGTAATCACCTCCACTAAATCCAACCCTCCCTAACTAGGTTATCTGCCCCAGTTCTGACAATCTGTGTATGGGGGTGAAAACAGGAACAGGGCACCGAGTTAGATGGTCAACCATGACCATATTGAATCGTGGGGCGAGATGGTAGAGCTGAATGGCTTACACCTGCCCTTGTTTCTATGTTTTTATGTAACAATCCCTGTCTCAGTACCTTCTTCAGTCACTACTACTCTCAATATCTATGTCATACTCCCTGTCTCTCTACCTCCTTCAGGCCCTACTAGCCTGCCTATCTATGTAGGACTCCCTATGTCTGTATTTCCTGAATTCTCTACTACCCTCACTACCTGTGTAACACTCCCTGTCTCTCTACCTCCTTCAGGCCGCACATCCTCCTTATCTGTGCAACACTCCCTGTCTCCGTATCTCCTTCAGTCCCTAATAACCTCCTTATCTGTGTAAAACCCGCTCTCTCCGTATGTCCTTCAGTCCCGACCTTCCCAATCTTGTTACCCTGCCTGTCTCCCTATCTCTTTCAGTCCCTAACAGTCTCCCTATCTGGGTAACACTCCCTGTCTCCGTATCTCCTTCAATCCCCTACTCCCCTCCCTTTCTATGTAAACCTTTCTGTCTGAATATCTCCGCCAGTCGCCAATACCCTCATTATCTGTGTAACATTCCCTGTCTCTGAATCTCCATCAGTCTCTCCTTGCCTCCCAATCTGTGTAAAACTCATGTTCCCATATCTCCTTCAGTCCCTACTACCCCCATCTGTGTAAACCTTTTTGTCTCCCTATCTCCGTATCTCACTATGTTCCTACTACCCTCACTTTCTGTGTAACACTCCCTGTCTCCATATCTCCTTCAGTCCCTACTAACCTCCCGATCTGTATCACACTCCCTGTCCCTATATCTCCTTCGTTCCCTGCTGCCCTCCCTATCTATGTCATGCTCCCTGTCTCGGAATCTCCTTCAGTCTTGACCCTCCCAATCTGTGTAACACTCCCTGTCTCCACATCTCCTTCAGTCCCTACTCACCTCCCGATCTGTATCACACTCCCTGTCCCTATATCTCCTTCGTTCCCTGCTGCCCTCCCTATCTATGTCATGCTCCCTGTCTCGGAATCTCCTTCAGTCTTGACCCTCCCAATCTGTGTAACACTCCCTGTCTCCGTATCTCCTTCAGTTCCTACTATCCTCACTATCTGTGTAACTCTCCCTGTCTCTGTATCTCTGTCAGTCCCTGCTACCCTCCCTATGTGTGTTACATTCCCTATCTCGGTATGTCCTTCAGTATCGACATTCCCTCCCTGTGTTACACTCCCTGTCTCCGTATCTCCTTCAGTCTCTACTAGCGTCCCTACCTGTGTAACACTCCCTGTCTCCATAGCTCCTTCAGTCCCTACAACCCTCCCCATCTGTGTACATTCACTGTCTCCGTATCTCCTTCAGTCCCTACAACCCTTCACATCTGTGTACACTCACTGTCTCCGTATCTCCTTCAGTCCCTGCTACCCTCCCTATCTGTGTAACACTCCCTGTCTCCGTATCTCCTTCGGTCCCGACCTTCCCGATCTGTGTAACACACGCTGTGTCCGTATCTCCTTCAGTCTCTTCGCGCTTCCCTAACTGTGTAACACTCCCTGGTCTCTATATCTCCTTCAATCCATACTACTCTCACTGTCTTTGTAACACTCAATGTCTCCGTATCGCCTTCAATCCCGACCTTCCCTATTTGCGTAACACTCACTGTCTCCGTATCTCCATCAGTCCCGGCTACCCTACTTACATGCTCCAGCAGCTACAATGCTCACCTTTTGTCAGGCCTACTCTGTTATTGCTTCAGCAGCTTTATCACTCCCCATCTCTCAGGCCCACTGTTTAACTGCCCCAGCATCCGTTTTACTCCCCATCTGGCAGCCCGAATCGGTAACTGTTCCGGCAACTATATCACTCCCTTTCTAGCAGGCCTACTCTGTAACTGATGCAATACTAATTAACGCCCCATCATTCTGGCCTCTTTTCTAACTGTTCCAGTAGCTACATCACTCTCCATCTGCCAGGCCTACGCGTAACTGCTCCAGAATGTGTAATACTCCCCATCTATCAGGCCGAATCAGTAAGTATCCAGCCACTATATCACTTCCAATCCAGCAGACCGACTCTGCAACTGTTTCATCAAAGATGCCATTCCCTCTATGTCAGGCCTCCTCTGAAACTGTTCCAGCAGCTTTATCAGTTCCCATCTGCCATGCCACCTCTGTAACTGTTCGAGCAGCTACATCACTCCCCATCTGTCAGGCCTACTCTGTATCTGCTCCAGCAGCAATATCACTCACCACTTGTCAGACCAACTCTATAACTGCTCCATCAGTTGTATAACTTCCCATCTGTCAGGCTTACTACGTAACTAATCCAGCAGCAATGCAATTCTCCATCTGCCAGGACTACTTGCAACTGCTCCAGGAGCTATATCATAGCACATCTGTCACGCTGACTCTGTTACTACCCCCAGCAGATACATCACTCCCCATCTGTCTGGCCTACTCTGTAATTGCTCCAGCAGCTGTCACTCGCCATCTGTCAGGCCTATTCTTTAAATTCCCCAGCTTCATATCACTCATCGTCTGTAAGTGTTCCAGCATTGACTTTTCTCCCCATCCTCCTACCGACTTTGTAATTACTCCAGCAGCTATATTCCTCCCAAACTGTCAGGCCTACTCTGTAATTACTCTAGCATCTCTATCTCTCTCTATATGTCAGGTCTACTCTATAACTGTTCCAGGAGCTACATCACTCCCCTTCTGTCAGGCCTATTCTGTAACTGCTCCAGCATGTGTAACACTCTCCATCTGTCAGGCCCAATCAGTAACTGGCCCAACCACTATATCACTCCCAAGTGAAAAATGTGTTGCTGGAAAAGAATAGCAGTTGAGGCAGAATCCAAGGAGCAGGAGAATCGACGTTTCAGGCATAAACCCTTCTTCAGGAATGAGGAAGGTGTGCCAAGCCGGCTACGATAAAAGGTAGGGAGGAGCGACTTGGGGGAGGGGAAAGCGATAGGTGGAAGGAGGTGAAGGTGAGGGTGATAGGCCAGAGACCGGGTGGGGTGGAGAGGTCGGGAAGAAGATTGCAGGTTAAGAAGGCGGTGCTGAGTCCGAGGGTTGGGACTGATATAAGGTGGGGGGAGGCGAAATGAGGAAGCTAGAGAAATCTGATTCATCCCTTGTGGTTGGAGGGTTCCTAGGTGGAAGATGGGGCGTTCATCCTCCAGGCGTCGTGTTGCCATGGTCTGGCGATGGAGGAGGTCAAGGACCAGCATGTGCTTGTCGGATTGGGAGGGGGAGTTATAGTGTTCAGCCACGGGGTAGTTGGGTTGGTTGGTTGGTGCGGCTTTCTTAGAGGTGTTCTCTGAAACATTCCACAAGTAGGTGGCCTGTCTTCCCAATGTAGAGGAGGCCACATCGTGATCAGCGGATGCAGTAAATGATGTGTGTGGATGTTCAGGTGAATTTGAGACGGATATGGTTGGATCTCTTGGGGGCTTGGAGGGAAGTGAGGGGGGAGGTGTGGGCGCAAGTTTTGCAATTCTTGCGGTTGCAGGGGAAGGTGCCGGGAGTGGAG
The DNA here is from genome assembly GCF_047496795.1 of Chiloscyllium punctatum. Lineage (NCBI taxonomy): Eukaryota > Metazoa > Chordata > Chondrichthyes > Orectolobiformes > Hemiscylliidae > Chiloscyllium > Chiloscyllium punctatum. The sequence goes on from NC_092762.1 coordinate 26,781,022, forward strand.
GTTGCGTTGTTGGTGATGTGGACCTGACGAGGGAGTCGCGCAGGGAGTGGTCTTTCCGGAAAGGTGATAGGGGAGGGGAGGGAAATATATCCTTGGTGGTGTCTGTTTGGAGGTGGCGGAAATGTCGAAGGATAGTACGATGTATCTGGAGGTTGCTGGGGTAGTAGGTGAGGACCAGAGGGGTTCTGTCCTGGTGGCGAATGGAGGGGCGGGGTTCAAGGGCAGAGGAGCGGGAAGTGGAGGAGATGCGGTGGAGAGCATCGTCAACCACTTCTGAGGGGATATTGCGGTCTTTGAAGAAGGAGGCCATCTGGATTGTTCGGTATTGGAATTGGTCCACCTGGGAGCAGATTCGGCGGAAGCAAAGAAATCGGGAATATGGGATGGCGTTTTTGCAGGGGCAGGGTGGGAGGAGGTGTAATCTAGGTAGCTGTGGGAGTCGGTCGGTTTATAGTAAATGTCCTTGTTGAGTCGGTGGCCTTCCAACCACAAGCGATGAATGCAGCTCACTCATTCCCCCTCCCCCCACCTTATCTCAGTCCCAAGCCTCGGACACAGCGCCGCCTTCTTGACCTGAAATCTTCTTCTCCACCTCTCCGCCCCACTGACTGTCCGGCCTATCACCCTCATCTTAATCTCCTTCCAACGCCCCTCTACCAAGTCTCTCCTCCCTACCTTTTATCTTAGCCTGCTTGGCACACCTTCCTCAGTCCTGAAGAAGGGCTTATGCCCGAAACGTCGATTCTCCTGCTGCTTGGATGCTGCCTGAGCTGCTACGCTTTTCCAGCAGCACATGTTTCAGCTCTGATCTCCAACATTTGCGGTCCTCACTTTCTCCTAGTTGACTAGATCACACCCAGTCTAGCAGACCGACTCTGGAACTGTTCCATCACCTATATCATTCCCCATCTGTCAGGCTACTCCGTAACTGCTCCAGCAGCTATATCACTCCCCAAATGTCAGGCCTACTCTGTAATACCACCAGCGGGTTTATCACTCTGCAAATGTCAGGCCTACTCTGTAAGTCTTCTGGCGGGTTTGTCACTCCCCATTTGTCAGGCCTACTCTGTGTCTGCTCCAACAACACTGTTACTCCCCAGCTGTCAGGCCTTCCCCGTAACTGTTCTCGAAGCTACATCACTCCCCATCCAACAGGCCAACTCTGCGACTGCTCCAGCAGCTGTATTTCTGTCCATCTCTCAGGCCTACTATATAACTGCTCCACCATCGATCTCACTCAACATCGGTCACGCCTACTCTGTAACTGCTCTGGCAGCTATATCACTCCAGATATCTGTGGCCTACACTGTAACTGCTCCAGCAGCTGTATACTCCCCGGTGGATCGGCATACTGTGCAATTGCTCCTGCAGCTATATCACTCCCCATCAGTCAGGTCTACTGTCTAACTGTTCCTGCATGAGTATCACTCCCCATCTATCAGGCCTAATCTGTAAATACTCCAGCATATATCCCTCTCCCCATCTCTCAGGCCTGCTCTCTAACTGTTCCAACATGTCTATCACCCCCCCCCCCCCCCATCTGTCAGGCCTACTCTGCAACTGCTTCAGCAGATAATTACTCCCCATCTCTGAATCCTACACTGAAACTGCTCCAGCTTCTACATCACACCCCATCTGTCAGGCCAAAACAGTAACTGGTACAGCAGCTTTATTTCTCCGCATCCAGCCGGCCTGCTCTGTAACTGTTCCAGAAGCTATATCACTCCCTATCTGTCCGGCCTCCTATGTAACTGTACCAGCAGCAAGACCACGCCCCATCTGTCAGGACTATTCTGTAATTTTTAAAGCAGATATATTACCCCCATTTGTCATGTCTCCTCTCTAATTTCTCCAGCAGCTATGTCACCCCACATCCAGCAGGCCAACTCTGTAACTGTTACAGCAGCTGTATCACTGCACGTCTGTCCAAACTCCTGTGTAACTGTTCCAGCAGCTATACCCAGCCCATCTGTATGGTCTACGCTGTAATTGCTCCAGCAGTGACAACACTCCCAATCTGTCAGGCATACTCCGTAACTGCTTCAGCAGCTGTATCACTCCCCATCTGTCAGGCTTACTCAGTAATTGCTCCAGCAGCAATAACACTCCCCATCGGTTTGACCTTCTTTGTAACTGCTCCAGCAGCTACACCACTCCCCATCTGTTGGGCCAACTCTGTAATTGCGACATTCCCCATTTCTCAATCCCAGCGATAGTCCCCCTTTCTCAATCCTGCATAGAACATAGAACATAGAAATGTACCTCACAGAACAGGCCCTTAGGCCCATGATGTTGTGCCAAGACGTAATCCTAATGCAAAATAGAGTAACTTAACCTACGCACCCCTCGACAACACTGTAACTGCTCCAACAGCTACATCTCAGCCCATCTGTCAGGCCTATTCTTTAACTGCTCCAGCAGCTATATGACTCCCCATCTGTCAGGCCGAATCAGCAACTGGTCCAGCAGCTTTATTTGTCCTCATCCAGCAGGCCTACTCTGTAACTCTTCCATCAGCTATATCACACCCCATCTGTCAGACCTACTCTGTAATCGCTGCAGCATCTATATCACTTCCATCTGTCAGGCCTACTCTGTAATTGCTCAAGTAGTGATATCATTCAACATCTGTCAGGCCTACTCTGTAACTGCTCCAGCAGCTCTACAACTCCCCATTTGTCATGCCTTCTCACTAACTGCTCCAGCAGCTAGATCACTCCCCATCTGTCAGGCCGACTATGTAATTGCTTCAGCAGCTATATATCTCCCCATCTGTCAGATCTTTTGTGTAACTGCTCTCGCACGTTTCTCACTGCCCATCTGTCAGGCGTACTCTGTAATTGCTCCAGCAGCAATATCGCTCCCTATCTGGCAGGCCTACTCCGTAAATGCACCAGCAAATATATCACTCCACAAATGTCAGGCCTACTCTCTAACTGCTCCAGCAGCGATATCATTCTCAATCTATCAGGCCTACTCTACAACTGTTCAAGCAGCTACGTCACATCCCATATGTGACGTCAACTCCATAACTACTCCAGCAGCGACATCACTCCCAATCTGTCAGGCCGACCCTGTACCTGCTCCAGCAGCTAGATCACTCTACATCAGTCAGGCCCTCACTGCAACTGCTGCAGCACATGCATCACTCCTCATTTGTCTGGCCTCCTCTGGAACTGCTCCAGCAGCTATATTAATCCCCATCTGCCAGGCCTACTGTGGAACCGCTCCAACAGGTATATGAATCCCTATTTGTGGTGCCTATTCTGTGACTGCTCTACCAAATATTTCACTCCTCCTTTATATGTCCTACACTGTAACTGCTCCAGCAGTAATATCACTCCGCTTCTCCTCAGCATTGTAAATAAATGCCACTGCAGCAATATCACTCCCCATCAGTCAGGCCTACTCTGTAACGGCTCAAACAGGGATATCATTCCCCATCACTCAGACCTACTCTGTATCATCTCCAGAAGCTCGGTCACTCCCCATCACTCAGGCCTTCTCTGTAAGTGCTTCAGCAGCTGTATCACACCCTCTCTGTCAGGCCTACTCTGTAAATACTCCAGCTGCTAGATCACTCCCCATCTGTCAGGTCTATCATCCTAACACCCACAAACGAAGCTGCATCAGAACATTATTTCAACGAGCCAACATACACTGCAATGCACAGGAACTACGCAGAGCAGAGGCAAATTACCTATACCATGGATTTAAAAAGAATGGGCACCCAATGAAAACAGTCCCCCGATTGCTCAGCAACAAACCCAAAAAAGCAGACAACTCACATCGAGAAACCCGAGCCACTCTCCCCGACATCAAAGACATCTCAGAAATGACTGCCAGACTACTCAGCTCCCTGGGCATCATGGTAGACCACAAACCCACTAATACATAAAAACAGCAGCTAATGAACAGCAGCTATCTGTAAGTGCATCAGCAGCTATATCACTTCCCAAAAGTCCAGCCTACTCTGTAACTATTCCAGCAGCTATATCATTCCCCATCTATCAGGCACACTCTGCAACTGCTCAAGCAGCCATATCACTCCCCATCTCTCAGGCCTACTCTAAATGTTCCAACAGCTATATCAATCCACATCGGCCAGGTCTACTCCGTAACTGCTCCAGTAGCTATAACACTCCCCTTCTCTCAGGCCTACTCTGTAACTGCTCCAGCAGCTATATCACTCCCCATCCCGCAGGGCTACTCTGTCACTGCTCCAGCAGTGATATCACTCCGCATTTGTCAGGCCTGCTCTCTCACTGCTGCAGCAGCTTTATCACTCACCATCTGTGAGGCCTCCTCTGTAACTGCTCCTGCAGCTTCAATACTCCCCATCTTTCAGGCCGATTCTGTGACTGCTCCAGCAACAATATCACTCTCCGTCAATCAGGGGAATTCTGTTCCTCCTCCAGCAGCGATATCACTCTCCATATGTCCGGCCTTTTCTGTAACTGATCCAGCAGGTATATAACTCCCCATCTCTCATGCCTACTCTATTGACACTCCACCGTCCGCATCATTCCCCATCTGTCTGGCCTACTGCTTCAGCAGCTATATCAGTCACGATCTGTCAGGCCATCTCTACCACTGCTTCAGTAGCTATAACATTCTCCATCTGTCAGACCTACTGCGTAAGTGCTCCAGCAGCTATATCGCTCCCCTTCTGTATTACCTACCCTTTAACTGCTCCTGCAGCGACTTCACTTCCATCCGTGTAGCCTGTTCTGTAACTGGTTCAGCAGTTGTATCATTCCCCATCTTAAGGCCTACTTTTTAACTGCTCCAGCAGCGATATCACTCACCATCTGTGTGTCCTACCGTGTAACCGGTCCAGCAGGTGTATGATTCCCCATTTGTTAGGCCTACTCTGTAACTCCTCCAACAGCAATAGCTCTGCCCATCTGTCTTTCCTTCTGTGTATTTGCTCCGGCAGCCATATCACTCTGATTCTGTCACGCCTACTCTGTAATTGCTCCAGCAGCTATATTACTCTCCATTTGTTTCTCCGACTCTGTAACTGCTATTGCAGCTGAATCACTGCCCATCAGTCCGGCCTATTCTGTAACAGCTTTAGCAAATGTATCACGCCACATCTGTCGCGCCTATTCTGTAACAGCTCAGCAGCTAGATCACTCCCCACCTGTCAGACCTACTCTGTAACTGCTCCAGCAAATATATCAGTACACATCTGTCAGGCCTACTCTCTAATTGCTCCAGCGGCGACATCACTCCCAATCTGTCAGTCTTACTCTGGAAATACTCCAGCAGCTATATCACTTCCCATTTTTCAGGCCTATCAACCTGCTCCAGCAGCTATGTCAAACCCCATACCTGACGTCTTCTCGATAACTGCTCCCACAGCTATATCACTCCCCATCTGTCAGGCCTACTGTTGAACCGCTCCAGCAGCGACATCACTCCCTATCTGTCAGGACTCCTCTGCACCTGCTCCAGCAGCAACATCGCTCCTCATCTGCCATGCCTACTCCGTACCTGCTCCACCAACATCGATCATTACGCATCAGTCCGGCCTACATTGTAACTGCTCCGGAACATGCATCACTCCACATTTGTCTGGCTGACTCTGTAACTGATCCAGTAGCTACATCAATCCCCATCTGTTAGGCCTACTCTGGAATTGCTCCAGCAGGTATATGACTCCTCATCTGTGAGGTCTACACTGTAACTGCTCCACCAGATATGCTACTCTCCCTTTATCTGTCCTACACTGTAACTACTCCAGCAGCTATATCACCCATTCTCTCAGCCCTCCTCTGTAACTGCTCCAGAAGCAATATCACTCCCCTACTCTTTGGCATAGTGTATAAATGCAACTGCAGCGATCTCACTCCCTATCTGTCACTCCTACTATGTAACTTCTCCAGCAGCTATGCCACTTCCCATCTGTCAGACTTTCTATATAACTGCTCCTGCACCTATCTCACTCCCCATCTGTCAGTCCTAATATTTAACTGCTCCAGCAGCGACATCACTCCCCATCTGTCAGGCCTGTTTGGTTACTCATCCTGCAGCGATATCGCTCCCTATCTGTCAGGCCTACTCTGTAACTGCTTCAGACACTAGAACACTCCTCATCACTCATGCCTGCTCTCTATGTAATTGCTTCAACAGCTGTATCACTCCCTATATGTCAGGCCTACTCTGTAACTGCTCCAGCAGCTAAATCACTCCCCATCTGTCAGGCCTACTCTTCAACTGCTCCAGCAAAGACACCACTCTCAATCGGTCTAACCTACTTTGCAACTGCTCCAGCAACGATTACACTTCACATCTGTCAGGCCTACTGTGTAACTGCTCTAGCAGCAATATCACTCCCCTACTCACTGACTCCAGCAGCTATTACACTCCACATCTGTCGGGCCTACGGTGTAACTGGTCCAGCATTGACATCACTCCCAATCTATCAGACCGACTCTGTAACTGTTCCAGCAGCAATATCACTCCCCATCTGTCCAACATAGTATGGGAATGCCCCTGCAGTGATACCGCTCCTCATCAGTCAGGCCGACTCGTTAACTCCTCCAGCAGCTATATCAATCCCTGTCTGTAAAGCCTACTCTGTAACAGATCCAGCAACAATATCATTCCCAATCTGTCAGGCCGACTCAGTAACTGCTCCAGGAGCGATATCACTAACCATGTGAGACGCTTACTCTGTAACTGTTCTAGCAGCTGTATCAATCCTCGTCTGTCACGCCTAAGCTGTATCTGCTCCAGAAAATACATCATTCCCCATTTGTCATGCTGATTCTATAACTACTCCAGCAGGTGTATTACTCCCCATCTGTCACGGCTACACTGTAACAGCTCAGCAGGTTTATCACTGCCCTTCTGGCAGGCCGACTGTGTAACTGCTCCAGCATCGACATCACTCCCAATCTGTTCGACCGACTCTGTAATTGTTCCAGTATCAATATCACTCCCCATCTGTCCAGCATATTTTGTGAATACCACTGCAGCGATATCACTCCTCATCCGTCAGGCCTACTCGGTTACTCCTCTAGCAGCTGGATCAGTTCCATCTGCCAGGCCTATTCTGTAACTGCTCCAGCAGCTGTATCACTCCCCATCTGTCATGCCTAGTCTGTAACCGCTCCAGCAAATACATCATTTCCCATTTGTCATGCTGACTCTCTAACTACTACAGCACGTGTATCACTCTCCATCTCTCACGTTGAATCTGTAACAGCTCCAGCAGCGATATCACTCCCAATTTGTCCGGCCTAATCTGCAATTGCTCCAGCAGCGATATCACTCCCCATCTGTCAGGCCTACTCCTTAACTGTTCCAGCAGAGATATCATTCACCATCTGTCAGGCCATCCCTGTCACCGCTACAGCAGCGATATCTCTCCCCATCCGTCACAGTGACTCTGAAACAGCTCCAGCAGTGATATCAAACCCCATTTGTCAGGCCTACTCTGCAATTGCTCCAGCGCAGCTATCTCATTCCCCATCTGTCAGGCCTAGTATGTAACTGATCCAGCAACGATATCACTCCCTATCTGTCAGTTGTACTCTGGAACTGCCCCTGCAGCTATATCAATCCCCATCATTAAGGCCTACTCTTTAACTTCTCAGCAGCGACATCACTCTGCCTCTGGAAGGCGCATTCTTTAACTGGTCCTCCAGCGATATCACTCCCCTTCTGTCTGGCATAGTAATGTAAATGGCCCTGCAGTGATATCACTCCCCATCAGTCAGGCCTATTGTGTAACTGCCCCTGCAGCTATATCCCGCCCCATCTGTCCGGCCCACCCGGTCACGGCTCCAGCAGCAATATTATTCCCCATCTGTAAGGCCTTCTCTTCAATTGCTTCAGCAATGATATCACTCGCAATCTGCCAAGCCGACTCAGTCACTGCTGCAGCAGCTATATCACTCCCTATCTGTCGATTCTGCTCTGAAACTGCTTTGGGAGATATATCACTTCTCATCTGTCATTTATGCACTAACTGTTCGAGCAGCGATATCACTCTCCATCAGTCAGGCCGACTATGTAACTGCTCTAGCAGCTATGTCACTCCCCATCTGTCAGGCCTTCTGTGTAACTGCTCCTGCACCTGTATTGCTTCTTCTCTGTCAGTTCTACTCTAACTGCACCAGCAGCGAGATCGCTCTCCATTTGTCAAATTACTTTGTAGGGTGCAGTATAACTCCCCATCTATCAGGCCTACTCTGCAACTTTTCCAGCAGCCACATCACTCCCCTCTGTCAGGCCCAGTCTGTTACAGCTCCAGCAGAGATATCACTACCCGTCTATCAGGCCTACTGTCTACCTGGTCCGGCAGCTCTATCACTCTCCATCTGTCCGACCTGCTCTGTAACTGCTCCACCAGCTATATCACTCCTCCTTTAACTTGCCAACTCTCTGACTGCTCCAGCAACTATATCACTCACCATCTGTCAGGCTCCCTCTGAAAATGCTCCAGCAGCAATATCAATATCCACCTCTCCGACATAGTATAGAAATGCCCCTGCAGTGACATCACTCTCCATCAGAGAGGCCTACTCTGTGACTGCTCCAGTAATGATATCACTCCCCATCTATCAGGCCTACGATGTAACTACTTCCGATCTATGCAGCTCACCATCTCTCAGCACATATATGTATCTGCTCATGCAGAGCACTCCTCATCTGTCAGGCCTACTCCTTAACTGATGCAGCAGCGATATCACTCCCCATCTGTCAGTCCGCCTGTGTAACTGCTCCAACAGCTATATCTCTCCCCATCTGCCAGGCCAACTCAGTAACGGCTCCAGCAACTATATCACTCCTCATTTGTCATTACTACTTTGTAAATGCTCCATCGGCTATATCACTCTCAATTGGTCACGCCGAATGTGTACCTGCTCCAGCAGCTATATCACTCCCGATCAGTAAGGCCAACTCTTTAACTGCTCCAGCAGCTATATCACCCTCCATCAGTCAGTCTTGCTCTGTAAGTGCTGCAGCAGTTATACCACTCCCCATCTGTCAGGCCTACTCTGTAATGTTCCAGCAGCCACATCTCTCCACATCTATAACTTCTCCAGCAGCGATATCACTCTACCACTGTTAGGCCTAGTCTATACCTGATCCAGTAGCTACATCACTACCCATCTGTCAAGCCTACTTTGTAACTGCTCCAGCAGTGATATCACTCCCCATCTGTCAGGCCTACTCTGTTACTGTTCTAGCAGCGATATGAATCCCCATCTGTCAGGCCTACTCTGTAGCTGCTCCAGCAGCAATATCACTTTCCATCTGTCAGGTCTATTCTGTAACTGCTCCAGCAGCGATATCACTCGCCATCGGTCGGGCTTACTCCAGTCCTGACAGACTCTGCGGGCTATTGTCACTGTCACCACATTCAGGCCCTCAAAGTCCCCCTATATTCAGAGTACTTTTCTAGGCACAACAACACTCCTCAACTCTGTTTGTTCCTCCACTCCCTGCAATACTCCCCACATCTCAAACGCTCAACCTTTGTGTAACTCGTTACGAAATACATAAATGAATTATACCGAGGTGTACTTTGCCTCATTAACATGTTTGACGTTGACACTAAGATTGGAGGATTTGCAGATTGTGAAGAGGACTGTCCGAGAAAACAGCCGAATAAAGATAAATTGGCGATTTGGGCAGAGCAGTTGCAGATGGAGTTCAATCCGGACACATGCAAGTTGCTGCATTCTGAAAGATGCAATCGGAAAATGAACTATACAGTGAATGGAAAAGTCCTGGGAAAAATGATGTGCAAAGAGATCTGGGTGTTCGGATCCATTGTTCCCTGAATGTGTCAATGCAGGTCAATAGAGTGGTCAAGAAGTCATATGGTATGCTTTCCTTAATTGGACGGGCTAATTCGCACAAGAGTTGTCAGGTCATGTTACAGTTGCATATGACTTTGTTTCGTCCACATTTGTAATACTGCATATAGTAACCAAAAATATGTGGATGCTTTGGAGAGGGTACAGAGGAGGTTCACCAGGGCGTTGCCTGGTTTGGCGGGTGCTAGCTATGAGGTGAGATTAAGTTGATTAGGATTATTTTCATTAGTAAGAAAGAGGTTGGCGGGGATCTGACTAATGGTGACAAAATCATGGAAGGTGTAGACAGGGTGGATAACAAGATTTTTGTTTCACGGAGTGGGGGACACAATTACTAGGGTCACGAGTTTAAAGTGAGCGGGGAAACGTTTACAGCAGATATACATGGCAAGTTCTTTACGCAGAAGGTGGAGATTGCCGAGAACAGTTTGCCACTGGAGGTGGTAGTGTGGGAACAGTAGCGTCATTCAGGATGTATCTAGACAGATACCTGTATGGGCAGAAAGCAAAGGGATCTCCACTCTTAGAAAATAGGCGGTCAGTTTAGATACAGAATCTCGATCAGCACAGGCTTGGAGGACTGAATGGCATGTTCCTGCGTGGTAATGTTCTTTGTTCTAAAACTCTCCACCTACGTTCCATATTACTGTCTCTAAAAATATCCCTCTGTGCATAAAAAACCCTCCAATCTTCCCCATCTCTGTACGCTCCTACAGATCCAATATGTCTCTTTATCTGTGCATCTAACTCCAGTCATTGAACTCTCTCAAAAAGTGGAGTCCCTATAATCCTCCCTAAGTGTGTTATCCTATGATGTCTCTGCAACACCCCGAGCTGTAGAATCCAGACCAATTATTTTTTTCCTGTCCTGATCCAGTTCTTATAAGACCCACTATCTATTTCAGCTCTTCCATTATCTCCATTCAGCTACTTATCTCGATATTCTCCTCCTGCTGTTGCACTTCTGTCTGTGTAAACGTCACCCTGGCCTACAACCCTCCCTACCGCAGCAATCTCCTCCAGTTTGTGCAATGCTCCTTATGTGTTTGTCTCCAGGCCTTATTGCTGTTCCTGTGTCTGTAACCTCAGTCAGATTCTCCAGCCTCCCCATCGATATAACCTCCAGACCTCTGCATTCGATATCAGCAAATGTCTTTGTTCACTGCCCTTCTGTTAGTTCCTGAATTCTATTCAACTCTCAGTTTCTGTAAATAGCACTATTCCATAAAATACTCCTCATCTGTGTAAATTAACCCCATTCTACACTGAGAGGTCTCACTCTCCTTTTTATCAGCTGCAGTCCCTTCAGACTGCTTGTAACTATTCGTATCTTTGTAACTTCCTCGATCCCCTGAATGCCTCCCTAACTCTGTGACCTCTATTCATCCAGAGAAACACCCACAATCACTGAAAAACTCTTGGGATTGTGTCCAGGCAAATTGAATGACAGCATAAACTGAATTGAATAGATATGTTCGAAATGTCATTATGGAGATGTGGCTATGGAATTGCTTGGCTATAAAGTGAATATTGAAGGGTTGTCCGGATTTCAGCAGGATAGGCAAAACGACAAGCAAGATACATTAACGTTGCATATAAAGGATGTGGTCAGTGCATTGGTAAGAGCATCAGAGCTGTAATGGATCTGAAAATCAAACTTTAGATTCTATTTGGGTGGAGCTGAGAAACAGCAAGGGGCAGCAACCGTTAGCAGTAATTAATTTATAGGCAGCGAAAAGTGATGGTAATGTAAATATGGTTACAATCAGGACACTGAATGTACTTGTGGCAAGGGCTGTAGTTTCCATACCGGCTGGATAACTAATGAGTATCAGAGCTGTAATGAACATAATCCTGGATTGTATACAAATAGTTTTCTGTAATACCATGCCAGGAGACATCAAGAAAATTCCCTACTCTCAATCAAATGTTCGATAATGAGAAATGTCAAATAATCTCATTTTCAAGAAGATTTGTGAGCAGAGAACCATAATACTATATAGTCTTTTATTGACCTTCAGTCTGATTAAGTGAAGACCATGATAATTAGAGGTGTAATTAGGGCATTTGACACATTGTGAGTTTCCACCATTCAATGAGATCATGGCTGATCAAATGACCCCCTAATTCTGCTTCACTGTCTTTCCCACGACGCACTTGTTTCCCTGATGAATTAAAATCTGACCATCTCTGCTCTCAATATTCTTAATAATCCAGCCCAGATACCCCTCTGTAGTCAGGAACCTCACAGAGTCACTCCCCTCCAAGAGAATATGATCCATCTCATCTACATCTTGAATGAGTGAGCCCTTCCTGGGATTTGATGCCCCCTAGTTAACGATGCTCACATAAGGGAAACCAAAGGAATTTGGCAAACGTAATTATGGCAGACAACAAGAAAATTGGTGGAGTTGTGGATAACGCAGAAGGGAAACAAAGGTTGCAACAGGATATAGATAAGATGGAAAGATGGGTGGAGAAATGGGAAAAGGAGTTTAATTTGACCAATGTGAGGTCAAACATTTGTGTGGTCAACTGCAATAAAGTCAGGATACTGAGGGATATGGATTTACAGTGGGATCTTGGTGCATGTCCAATGCTCTATGTAAGTGGCAATGCAAGTGGTTGAGATGGAAAGAAAGTACACATTATGCTTGTCTCCATCACTCACTGCTTTGAGTATGGCCGTTTGCATGTCATGTTGTAACTGTGTGTAACTTTGGTTTGGCCACATTGGACTACTGTGTCAGCTCTCATCGCCACACGATCGCAAGAATCGGGAGTATTTGTGAAGGGTATAAAAGAAGGTTACAAACATGTTGCCTGTGTTAGATGTTTTAAGAGTCTGTTAGCTATAAGGTGAAATTCAGCAAACTTGGATTGTTTTACGAGTATTATAGGCTGAGGCGTGAAACGGTACAGAAACATAAACTTAGGAGAGGCAAGGATGATGTGGATGCCAGAATATATTTTCCAGTGTAGGAGAATCAAGTTCAAAGGTGCATAGGATTAAACGGAGATGTGGAAAGATTTAAAGAAATGTTCGAAGCAATTGTGGTTTTACAGAGAGAGTGAATGATATGAAGGGAGTTAGTACAAGTGGAAATGTGAGCAAAGTTTTGAAGTGGCATTTAGACAGGGATTTGAACAGGTAGGGATAGAGGGATATGGAACGTGTGCAGGCAAATGAGATTGCTTTAGAATAGCATCATGGACAGCACAGCCATGGTTGGCCGAAGGGCCTGTTGCTATGCTGTACCGTTCTATTTTCTAACTTCCCAACATCCACCCTGACAAAGCCGCTCAGAATGTTGGATGTTTCATTGAATTTCTTTCTCATTTACCGAAATTCCAATGAAGTCAAGCTCAATCAATCCATCTCTTCTCTTTTTAAAATCCGCACATTCCCAACATCAGCCGAATCAAACTTTTCTGTCCAATGCAGGAATATCTTTCCTTATGGCACTCATGCTGTTCATAATATTCTACGTGTGGTCTGACTTGTACTTTGTATAGTTTTAGCAAGACCTCCCTACTTTTGGACTCTATTCCCTTTGTAATAAATGTCAGCATTTAATTTGCCTTCTTTATTGCCTGCTGATCCTATAAGCTACCCTTTTCAGGTTGATCCATAAGGATTCCCCAAACTCTTTTTGCTGTCAGTCAGAAACCAAACGGTTTAGCCTGTTTAATGCAGTGATGAGTAATTAAATGCTGTTAGGTGGCTAAAAGTGTTCTGCTGCTTGTGTCCTTGGCAAGTAGTATGCAGTAGTTACACTCAGGCTGACTCTATTTCAGGATGTGAGCTCAAAGGCCCTATCGTTAATGCCTTTGCTACCCATTACTGTCAGCGTTACCCAACCCTGTTTTCCTATTCTGCCTTAGAAGCCGCAGGATTGTGTCCCGTTGCGTATTCATGTCCCACTTCTTTTACGCCCTGTAACCATTTCTCTCTGGTGTCTAAATTCCATTTATGTCTGTGTCGCAAATGTAGTTTCCTTACTGAGATACTTTCTCCATTCGAAAAAAAACCATCATTTAACCTTTCCCACAATTTCCTGTCACAAACCGATTCCCTGATGTACAGTTTTAGTTAAACTCTGTCCTTTCCTGTTTCTTTCTGATTGACTTCAGTCCCACCCCTGTGCTGTTACGATGCTTCACCTTTTCGCTTTGGCTTTGGAAAGCACATTCTACCTGAACCCTGTCGCTACATCCTCCATGTCAGCTTAAAACCCTGTCCTTAAACTTACTGACATGATTGGCCAAGGCACTGTACCTAACATGGTTCCATTGGTCCCAGTCTAACGGTATTGTTATTATTAACTCGTGGGTTGTGTGCTGACCTGCTTTCTTGCCCAGCCCCAGCGGCACTGGAACTGAGTGGCTTGCTCTTCCATTTCAGTGGGCAATTAAAAGGCAAACACTTTGCTGTTGATACGTCATGCAGACCACATGAGAATGGCAGATGTCTTCCTCTGAAGGACAAGTGTTGTTTTGATGTACAAAGGATTTTTTTTGTACATCAGCAATGGTTTCATACTTATTTATGGATTGCTAATTGCATTTTTAAAAAAATTATTGATTTCAAATTCCACCATTACAAACCTGTCCCCCCGAATATTAGCTGACGATTTGGACACATGCTCTACCAGTAATATGGGAGGCACGCTGGCATGGTGGTTAGCACTGCTGCCTCACAGCGCCATAGATCCAGCTTCAATTCCCACCTCAGGCGGCTGTCTGTGTGGAGTTTGCACATTCTCCCCGTGTCTGCGTGGGTTTCCTCTGGGTGCTCCGGTTTCCTCCCACAATCCAAAATTGTGCAGGTTAGGTGAATTGGCCGTGATAAATTGCCCGTAGTGTTAGGTGAAGGGGTAAATGTAGGGGAATGAGTCTGGGTGGGTTGTGCTTCAGCGGGTTGGTGTGGACTTGTTCGGCCGAAGGGCCTGTTTCCACACTGTAACTAATATAACCTAATCTAATACCACTAGGCCATCACTTTGAGTGTTGCTCATTTCTGACCAGTTATACCAATGTAGCATGAAGCAAATCATGACATCTTCCAGCGCTCTCGTGATATTACTTAGCATCGCTCCATGTGGCATCCATCACTATGTGGGTCTAATTCCTGCCTCTGTCAATTTCTCTCTCTATCTATCTCTCTCTCACTCTCTCTCTTTCTCTCTCTCTCTCTCTCTCTCTCTGTGGTACTCAGTGCCATTCTACATGTGTACCCTCACTGCATCCATCTAATTTCTCATTCTGTCGATTCCTCTGTCTCCTATAAGTACTCAGAAAGGTCCTGACTCAGCTGTTGGGTGTCTCTTCCATCACCACATTGAAGATGGTTGGTCAGGCAGGGAGACAAAGGACAGGGAGATCTAGAGCCTTCAATAAATCCTGCAGTGAGGTATGATCACTCACAGTACACAGAGCAGAGAGCAATGAGAAGGTTCCAAACATCAGCTAGCAAGACATGAAATAGATACAGTGCTGCAGGAGGAGCACAATAGAGATGCACTCAGTTCCAATCCCCACCCCTACTGTAAGTTTTGTTTTGCTTTGACTCACTACTCTGCAACTCAGTATTTATAGAATGTCTCGTGACCAGTACGTTCAATAATTTCTAACTACTATTACAGTTCCTGTCCCTGTAACCACCTCCCTTCCCGATAGTCCCTCACATAGTTGAGACGTACTGCATTGCAGACTACCATCCCTATCTCTGTACCTTGATTCAGTGTCCACAACATTCATTATCTCAGCAGTGTCCTCCTCCAATAACTGGAGACAGAGTAATGAAGCACAGAAAGGGTTCCTTTGATCCAACTAGTCCATACTGCGCAGAATCCCTGAACAACACGCATTCCCCTGAATTTGAATCATATCCCTTCAAACTATCTCCACGCCAAATACTTGCCCAAATATATTTTACATGTTGTTACTGTGCTTTTCTCTAGCAGTTCCCCTGGAAGCTCATTCCATACATGCACTATACTCTATGTGAAAAATGTTCACTTACAATCCCTTCTCTCCCACCTCATATTTATGCCCTTTAGAACATAGAATATGACAGCGCAGTTCAGGCCCTTTTGCCCTCAATGTTGCCCCAACCTATGTAAGCAACCGGAAGCCCATCTAATCAACACGATTCCATTCTCGTCTATATGCTTATTCCATGAGCATTTAAATGCCCATAAATTTGGCGAGTGCACTACTATCGCAGGCAATGCATTCTACGCCCCTACTACCCTGTGTAAAGAAACTACCTCTGCCATCTGTTCTATATCTATTACCCCTCTAGCCCGTCATCGCTATCCGAGGGAAAAAGGTCTCACTGTACAAATGATCTAACCCTCTGATCATCTTATTTGTCTCAATTAATTGGCCTGTTTCCTTCCTGAAGTATGCTGAAAAAACTCAATATCTCTCCACGTGATATCCCTCACTGCTTGGGTCGAATTGTTGCCTCTTTCTGCGCCGCTCGCTCTTGTAGCTACTCCAAATCCTGAGCCAACCGAAATCTCTGCTCGAGAGAGACGAGGCAGTACAGGCCAGGAATGGAGATTGTGATTTTCCAGATCTCTGTTGGTCTCAGTGCTACTGTACATGAGTCATCCTCACTTCATCAGTCAACTTTACCCTTCTGACTATTTATCCATCTCCTGCAGGTAAACAGGATGTTCCTGACTCAACCGAATTACTAATTCCTGTCTCGTCCATAGCCATATCAGAGACAGTTGGTCAGCCAGAGAGAGATGGAGATGGAAATCTGGAACCTACAGTCAATCCTGCAACCCACATAAGAAACATCATAGTAAACAGAACAGAGGGGATACAGTAGATTTCAATATTAGAACCAGGAAGGTAAGATGTTGACACACTGCTGGGCAAGGAACAGCGATGTTCTAGGCTTCATTCCCACCATCTTGTCAGGGTCCTGCGCTCACCTCTGCTGTACTGATCCTCACTGAGGCAGCACAGGAGGTCCCAGGCATCGATTCTGGCTCATGATATATTTGTGATCTCTGTATTATCCTCCTGTTCCGATAATCCTTCCACTGTTTGGAATTTCCTATAGTCCACGCAATGCTCTCTGTCTCTGTCAGGTTCTCCAATCCCTAACACCCTAATCCCGAAAATTCTTCAGTACATAATAAATTCCATCATAGCTGTGAACCCCGACAAGCCAGCCTCTCCCTGTATGCTCCACGTACCAATACCACCCTCCATGAGACTTTAATCTCTACATACGTAGCTATCTGGGTAAACTTCTCCAGTTGCTACAACACTGCCGTATCTGTGAAAATGTCTTCAGACCATTGAGCTGTCCCGATCTGTGTAATCCATTCCAGATGTGAAATACCTCCCTATCTTTGTAACTGTGTCAGGCTCCTACATGAGAATCACAATATCTGTATAATCTTTCAAGGAACTCCTGACTTTAGCAACTCCCTCCACCTCTTAACATGCTCCATGTCGGAATATCCCGTCCAATTCTACTGCCCATATAATGGAAATTAGTTTCTACAATCCTAATGATGACGATAAGCTCTTCCTCTCTGAAACAAACTCAATCTCTGAAAAATCTGCTGATCCATACTACCCTCCCTGCGCATGTAATCACCTTCAGTCACTACGAATGTTTATACCTTTAACGTCATCCCCATATGAATACACTGTGTATTTCCATTACCTTCATGAGCTGCCGTAAGTCTCACTGACTCTCACCACGTTCCATCCCGACATACCTCAGTTTCTTTGCAAAGTCCTTGTTATTATTAAAATTCTCCCTACGTATGTCACCTGATCCAGCCTCCAGAACTCTCCCTGTATCTGTAGAAACTAGACTGTCAAAGCTGCTCCAATAACCTCAAATTTTCCTGATCTTTCTAACTCCCTATCTCTGTAAGGTAATATGCTACAGGGTCGAAAGCCCTACCTACCTTGAATGTTCATCCAATCCCTACAACTGTCCTTGTTTTTGCAATATTGTCCCGAGTCTTGAAACCTGTTTGTTAAACCTCTTCAGGCACTGAACTTCCTACGTTTCTGTTACTTTCCCCTACTCTTAGAAATCTCCCTATCCATATGATCCATCGCAGTGTCTGCATCCCTCCCTATCTCTAACTACCAACTGCCTCCACAACCCTCTCTACATCTTTGACCTCTTCTATTCCCTTCAGCACATTCAATATCTTCAAACTTCTCATGTGCCAAGGCTACTCCAGCTCCCACAATGTTTGTCAGAATCTGAAGTTCATAGTCTGTCCAGTCTGCAGCTCTCTCTCCATAATCCGTTAACATCTGCAGCCACCACGACTGTCCTGACCTTCCTTCGGTCATCCAGTCCCATTAAGCTTCTATGGAGCCCCTTTAGTCTTCCTTTGTTGGGCAATCCTTTGAAATACCTACCAATTTCCCATTTTAGCACCGACCCCAATATTTGTGACTCTCCAGTTCCGAAAGACTCACATTCAATGCCAGCTTATGCAGTCTCTAAATCCATTGTAATCGCCTTATTCTTCTCCAATTCTTAGAACCTAATCTTTTTCAATTTCTTCCCCCAATCTCCTCACAACAGGAAGCTCTTTCAATTTGTCCAACGCTCCCATTTTTCGAACTTTCCCCAAACCAGCAACCTGGCATCCTCCATTTTCTTCCTATCTAAACAGCCTCCAGAACCGAGAAGCCTTCTTATATCATTGAACATCTTTAGTCACTACAATCTTCCATATCTCAATAGTATGTACAATACTCTTCTCCCTGAAGCACCCCTGCCTGTGCCACTCAATTTGCCTGCATCTCCCTATATCCATCCCTATCCCTTTAGAATTTAATCCGGCTCCCTCAACCTCTGCAAGTTCCTCCAGTTTCCAAGTCCTTTTTCCACTGACATTCTTGACTAGATGTAACTCTGCTTAATTGTAGCGTCCTCGAGCCCTGTAAGCCTCCCTATCTCTGTAACTTCTACCCACCATTCATTTCCAAACCCCCTCCCCCACAACTAAGGAATGACTCCCTACATTTGCCAAAAGGCAGATTATTTTATTAGCACCAGACAGTGTGGCAACGTAAATATGGTTACAGTCAGGACACTGAATGTACTTGCAGCAAGGACAGCACTGTAACTGTACATGACAGTGGTCTCCATGCCGACTGGATAACTATTAAGTGTGACTGCTGTAATGGATAGAATCCTGGATTGTATACGAGGTGGTTTTCTCATTCACATCAAGAAGCCATGAGAGTTCAGACCATGAGACGTAGGAGTGGAATTACGCCACTTGGTCCATTGCGTATTCTCTACCTTTCAATGCGATCATGGCTGATCTGATGATCCTCAACTCTACTTTCCTGCCTTTTCCAAAAAAAACTATTGGTCAGCTAATTCATTAAACTCTGACCATCTCTGCTGTAAATGACCCTGCCTTTACAGCTGTCTGCCGTAAGGAATTCCTACATGGTCATTACCCTCTGAGTGAAGACAATCCTCCTCTTCTCTGTCTTAAATGGGTGTGCAGTTTCTGGGATTTCACGTCCTCTGGTTACACATTCTCCCAAACGTGAAATAAAAAGAAGTGACAACGATAATTATTGTAGATGACATGAAAATTGGTGGAGTTGGGGTGAATGTGAAAGGATATCAAGGTTGCAGGAGGTTACAGATTAGTTGGAAAGATATGCAGAGAAATGAGGAATTGAGTTTAATCTGGACATGTGTCAGATGATGGAGTTTAGGATGAAAATTCAAGAAATAATAGGATACTAAGCGACATTGATGTACAGAGGGATCTTGGTGCAAGTCAGTAATTCCCTGAAAATGGCAACAGAAGTGTTTCAAATGGGAAAGAAAGCAAATGAAACACTTCCCATCATCAGTCACAACGTTGGGTATAGTGGTTTGCATTTTAGGTTGCAATTGTCCAAAACGTTTGTTTGGACACATTTGGGGTACTGTGTGCAGTTCTCATCTCCACACAATAGGAAGGATATGGAGTGTTGGAGAATATGAAAAAAGGGGTTGATCAGCATTGTACGTGTGTTACGTTTTTTAAGTGTATGTTAGGTGTAAGAGGAAATTCAACAACGTTGGATTGCTTTGCGAGAATATCAGAGGATTAAAGATGACCAGGTACAAGAATACAACATTATGACATGGACAGATAATTTGGGTAGACAAAATCTGTTTTCCAATGCGTATGGTTCAAATACTAGAGCGTATAGTTTTAAGGTGACAAAGAGAAAGTTTAAACGAGATATGTGAGGCAAGCTTTTATTAATAGTGAAAGGTGAAATTTTCTGAAAGAGGTCAGAGATGCAGAAATGTGAGTCACGTTTTGAAGTGACATTTAGACAGAAACATGAACAGGCAGAGAATAGAGGTATATGGATCATGTACAGGCAGATGGTATCAGTTGAGTCATTGTCATGGTCGGTACAGCCATAGTGAGCCGAAGGGCCTATTGCTGTGCTGTAGTGTTCGGTTTTCTAACTTCACAGCACCTACTCTGAATCGTGGATGCTTCATTCAATTTCTCTCTCATTTTATCTAAACGTCAATGCGTTCAACCTCAATCTACACAACCTCTTCTCATTTATAAAAAATCCCTCCATTCCCAGGATCAGCTGAATGAACATTCTCTGGCTTATTTCCAATAAGACAATATCTTTCCTTAGGGTACTCAAAGTGTTTATAATATTCTGGGTGTGGTCTGACTCGTAACTTGTATTATGTAGATCTGGACAAAAGTAAGTTTTCATTTCGAGATCATCACCCCCTTTAGAAAAAGGAATTCGGGTATTTGACTTCTTATTGACACGAGTAAATGTTTCATGCTGCCTTAGTATCGTAACATAGAGAAAAGCAAATGACAATATCAAGTTTGGACTGTGTGTTGTTTACCAGTCACATTTAGTATTGTTTCAAATTTGCGATGTTTATTTTTGAAGACTTGGTCTTGAAGTTAGTATCAGATGGAGTGAAGGAGGGTGCTGGGTGACATTATAGAATATAGAAAATCATGGGAGGCATGGATAGGGTGAATAGCCAAGGTCTTTTCCACAGCATGGGAGAGTTCAACCATAGAAGGCATAGGCTTAAGATGTAAGGGGAAGATTTAAAAGGGAAGAAGGAGCAATGCTTTTATACAGAGGGTGATGTGGGGATGGACCGAGCTGCCAGAGGAAGATTTGCAGATGTATGTACAGCCGTAACATTTAAAAGACATTTGGGCAAACATATGAATGGGAAACTTTTAGAGGCATATGGGCCAAATGCAAGCAGATAGGACTAATTTCGTTTGGAAAATCTGGCCAGCATGGACAATTAGAAAAGCTGCACGCAGACAGTGTGGTTTTGTGAACTGAAATTTATATGTTGCCCTTTAAAAGCATGCAAAGTATTTCTGGAGATCGCTGAGAACATAACAATCGGACTTGATAAAGGGGAACTGGTGGACACGAGGCTTTCCAGAGATTTTCCACAAGGTATCACAAAATAGAGGTTCTTACACAAGACAGAAGATCATAGTCTGACGGATAATGCATTAGCATGGGATGACGATTGGTTAACACATAGAAATCGGAGAGTCAGGATTACTGGATAGTTATTATAAAAGTGTATCTTCTGGAGTACCACAGATATCAGTCCGTGGCATCAGTTATTGACAATCTATCCTAATAGCCTGAAGGAGAGAGCTGAGTGCAATATACATCCGAGACTGAGGATGACACTGAGAATCAAAAGACAGGCTGTTATTCAATGGAGAGGACTTCCTGAAAAAGAGCAGTACAAAGGTTTTGGAGTGTTCCTGTGTATGAAACATAACGTCTGCATGCTGATACAGCAAGTAACTAAGTTGGTACTTTAGGTGGGTTCCTGGGATGAAAGGGTTGTGTCATCGAGAACCTCTGAAATGGGGAGGCAATTACTCATTGTGGTTGAAATGAATGAGGAGTAATACTGCTGAAAAAGACAAGATACCGAGGGAGCTTGACAACTTAGATGTTGAGAACGTGTTTCCACTGCTGGGTGTGGTCTTGAACTCAGGGGCAGATACCAAATATGGAATATCGATTTCAAACTTAGATGCAGAGTAATGTCTTCTCTCAGAAGGTAGTTAATGTCTGGAATGCTCAAACCCAGAGAGGTGTACAGGGGTACAAGGATTCGGCAAGAAAGCGGAGTTGAGCTCTGGAGTAGGTCAGCTATGTTCATATTAAATGACAAGGCGAGCTTGAGGGGCCTAATGGCCTTCTCCTGATCCTATTTCTTACGTTCTCATGTTAAGTTATGCTTTTGGAAAGTAACTGGATATTTTACTGGAAGTCATGCAGTACAACGTTGCATTCAGGAGGAGAAAAGGACATGTTCGAGTTAACCCTTGTTGGGGTAGGAGGCTGTATTCACAGTGGATCTGGATCTTTAACATGACCCACATCTTTAGCAGAAGTTACAGGGAGGGGAAGCCTGTGCGTGGAGGTGGGGGAAGGGGTGTCACTTCCTGACCCAGCCTGGATTTTCCAAGTACATTGACGAAACTGCATCTAACCATCAGAGTTGCCTCGATCTGCTCCTGTGTAGCAGGTCTGAAGGGCTGAATGGAACATAGAACATAGGGCTGAGGGACACGAGTGAGCCATTCGACACTTCCACTCTATTCCACCAGTAAATAAGGTCGTGGCTCATCTTATTGTGGTCCCAGCTGCACTTTTCTCTCCATGCACTATTATCCCTGATTCTCCTGTATATGGACAATCAGACGAACAAGCATTGATATAATATAAAGATGTAGCCATCACAAACTTCTGGGAAAGAGACTTCCCATTGGAATGAAATCCCATTTTGTGTATTTCTCTTCATTCATGGTCTGACTGAGGTTGGAGGGTGTCACTGTTTCCTTTCCTTGTTCCACTCCTCCACTGATGACAGCAAATTTTAAATGTAACCAGGTTGGTGATATGGCCAATGATAAAGGTCTCAGACCGTGTCAGGTTCAGTGATAGTAACAAGTCAGACAGGTTTCTTTAGTCAGCCACAAGTAACTAATAGATCTAAAAGAGGAGCATGTTGTATCTGTGATGACCACTGCTGCCTCACATCACCAAGGAGCTAAGTTCAATTCCAACCTCGGGCGACCCACTGTGTGGAGTTTGAATATTCTCACCATGTCAGTGTTGCTTTCCTGCCAGAGCTCCAGTTTCGCCCAAAGTCTTAGGATGTGCAGCTGAGAGTGGGTTGCCATGTGCGATTGTCAATAGTGTCCATAGATTTGTGGGTTTGTCATGGGGAACGCAGGGTTACATGTATAGGGTTGGGAACAGGGCTATGTGGGATGCAGATCGGCGGGCCAGTGTGGACTCGATGAGCAGAATGTCCTGCTTCCACTCTGGAGAGGTTCTATGACAATGACAACAAGTTTGGATTATACAAACACCCAGGTGGTATCTACCTGTTTCACTCTCCTCGATATCGCGTATGTTTCAACAAGAACACCTCTCATTCCAAGAGTAACCTCTTAAAGCCTCCATAATATAAGCCCTTCATCCATGGAGTACATGAAGTGAAACATCTCTGAACTGCTTCCAATGGAATTATGGTAAGGAGACAAAAACAATCTCACACCCCAATGAGATTATTTTTTGTTTTCTCGAATCATTTTGAGTCTTTGGAACTCTCTTGCCTGCAGAGAATTCGAGGCAGAAATATTGAATGATTTTGAAGCACAGACAGAAGGTTCATAAATAACAACAGAGTCAAGAATTATTGTGAAACGGGCAGGAATGCGCATGTGGAGGAAATGCTGATAGCGGTACAAATGAAATTGCTTCAGAACATCCAGGAATATAATGCAAAACGAAATTATAACATAGATGGCATTTTAAAATGTTAACATTGAGAGAGAGCCGTACTGATGATTATTCAGGCAGGTTACTACCCCATCCTCACTATTGTTGGTGTTCCTGGTATGTCTATACCTGTCAATTCGATAAACAATGGTGAAAGTTATTGCTATTTCAGTTATTTATTTTTAACAGATACATAAACTATTATCCTTAGTTTCAGTCACAAACTTCATTTCCATCAATTTCAGACTCCTCACTCATAAACATCTAAGAAGGAATGAGACTGTTCAGACCCTTAAGTCTTTTTTTAGCCCTGAACTGTTATGTGTCGCTTTATGCTCTCAGCCTCAGTACTGTTGCTGAATTAGCTGTCATATGTCCCCTTGTTAACTTTCGATTTTACAGCTCCAGTTTTCTTCTGACCACTCTTCCAGATACAAATATCTTGACAATAAATTTGTTCTTGTCTCTCCAGTTATTTCATAATAAGGATACCATATCAGAGTAGTAATGTAACCGGAAGGGTCATTCAGAGGCACAAGTTATGACTTGAAAGGCATTGTTTCATATCCTACCAGATCCAATGAGAGAACTTAAATTCGTATGACAAAAATTGGAATGAAACCTCATATTACTTACAGCAACCGTAAACCATCATGATTTATTTTCTTATTTCATTGATAGCCTTTGGTAAAGAATCTAAGTGTGACTGCAGCCTTACAACAATATGGTTGGCCCCATACTGCCTTGACAAATGGTCTCGCAGTCAAGAGAAAATATTGATGGACAACAAACGCTGCCCTTGCCAGTGATGCTGGCATCCAGGTAAACAACAACATTAAATGTGAAATAAACCAAGAAAATGTGGATGATGGAGATCTGAAATAAAATCCCCCAGCATCTGAAAATGTTGGAGAATCTCAGCGAGTATGGCGGCCTCTGCCAGGAGAAAAGCAGATAACGTTTCGAGTGTAGTGACCCTACATCAGTACTGAAAGCAACTGGTAAATAATATTTTTATATCCGGGATGGCTAGATGAGTGAAGGGGAGATTAGCTGAATGGATGGAGAAATGTCCAGCGAGAGAGAGGAAGAGAGAGAGAGAGAGAGAGAGAGAGAGAGAGAGAGAGAGAGAGAGAGAGAGAGAGAGAGACAGAAGAAATGAAAAGCAAACAAAGGGAATGATGATGAAGGAAAATAAAATGGGCGCTTATTCTTACATTTTCCCTTTTCCTATATTCCTGAATATCATGCGAGTTTAGGTGAGTCCCTATTTACATTGAGTCATATTCTCTCTATCTCTCTTCCCTGAGTATGCTGATCCACTCCATCGGCAATACTGGTGCTGTCGATATAGTTGCTGAGATGCAGAGAAACGGAATTTTACATTGTCTACTTCTTCTTTGGAGAGAGGAACTGTTACTGTGGGACTGCACAGTCATGTAACGGCTTTTTTCGTTCAGAAAAGAAAGATTTCCAACACCGAATGCATGCCCCATGTGTGTGGGGATTTCACTTGCTCCTGTCTTTACAAAGTAAGGAGAGGTTCTGTGGACGCTTTTCTCGGGTTTGTATTGTCTGCTGCTGGGTTCATTCAGAGAGACCTGAGGGTTTGGTGACCCCACTCTCGACGAGATATGAGCACTGTATGGTAAACAAATGGAGCTGAGACTGCACAGAAGGGAAGCTCTGTACACAAGGAGAGGCAGAGCACTGTACTATAATCCTCGGGATTTCCAGAAATATTTTTCTAAGTTAGACCCATTCCAAGTGTAAAGTATGAAACCAGTTTGTTTAACAATGAGGTGGCCACTGAGCTGTGGCCCCTCCTTCAGTATAACCTGTGGCCTCACATCAGGGACAGGACTGTGCTGACACTCACCATAACATGAACTGCATTGATTCTGTAACATTCCAGGCAGGAGTGGGTAACATATCCACCAACTCTGGAGTGCAGTCCTCCGATATATCACTAGCTGATAGAAGCCCTCTGCCGATGTGAGGGAACATTGGTTCTGTCTCCACAGAAACTAACTTTCAGAAATACTAAGAAACGAGGGACTGGTAAAAAGGAGGAACTGCAGGAAACTAGAATTAATTAAGAGTATGTTTTCGAAAATCTAATCAAATTAGAGTTTGCTATGTTGCTGCATCTGATGAGCTACATCCCAGAGTAGTGACTAGGTGGGAACAGAGCTAGTGAAATAATTACTAATTATTCTTCAAAGCTGGTTAGATTCTGGAAAGGGTGCTGCAGACTGGAAAGCAGCTATTGTAAACCTATATATTTAAAACAGTACGGAGAGGGAAAACCTACAATTAAATAGTCTGGTTTCAGCTGCGAGAAAAGCATTTGAACCTTTTATAAGGAATGTGACAACTAGACACTTGGAGAACAATTATATGATTTGGTAGATTCAGCCTAGATTCGGGAAAGGGAAATGATCTTTGCTAAACCTTCTGCAGTTTGTGGAGATTGTCGTTATGACATCGACAATTGAGATACAGCGAGTGTGGAGTGTTTGAATTCTCAGAAGAATTTTGACATGGTTTAATGCAGGTGAGTGGAGACTATTAGACTCATGGGTAGGTAGGGTGGAATACAATGAATAAATTAAAAATTGGATAAGTGGCAAAATGTGTGGAAGACGTCTGGTGTATCAGAAGGATCAGTGCTTGGTTAATAGCTATTCACAGGGTATAAAATGAATCAGATGGGAACAACAAAAATGGTGATTCTCATTATTGTTTATTAAATGGTGAGAGTTAGGGAAGTGCTGTTGTTGAAAAGGACTTGGATATCCTTGGTTATAAGTCAATAACAGAATTCATATGGGGCAGCAAGTAATCATAACTGTAAAGGATATATGGTCTGTTGAGCAAAATTATTAAAGTAACAGAGTAAATATATCTTACTCAATGGTAGTGAGTTTTTTGAAAGAGTATTTGGGGTATTGTGTATAGACTGAGTCTGCTTTATAAATAATGATCTATATGTCACCGAGACAGTGCAAATGATTTTCACCAGACTGAACCCTGGCATGATGGGACCATCTAGAGATAGTGCAGTAACTATGTGTTTTAACCTGTAGCACTGTGAGAGAATAAGAATTTGAAACTTGATGGGTATGGACAAACACTCATTATGATGTTTCAAACAGCCATTGATAAGGTGAGAAATTCCAGATTTTCCATAGGATGCTCGATTCCCAATAGTTTACACGCCTGTGCAGAACACTCATTTCAATTGACAGAGATGTACGGGCTCTGAATGCACTTTAATGCGCAGTTACTGTGTGACCCTGCAATCTACGTTAAATTGTTCACAATCCTGTCAGAAGTTATAATACCTTCAGTCTGAAACAGTTTGCCATTCCTCACCTACTTGACATTCAGAAAGAACATCACTCAGCTGTGGAAGATGCTTTTGAGACTGGTTAAAAAATGGCTTCCTTCCCACAGACAAACAACCAGGCTAACATGACACGGATGTATCATAGGTAATGACACCACGAGGAATAACATAGAACAGTCCTTCTTTGCAGTTCCTGCTCCATGTGGTTATTATATTGGAGCGTCTTTGACACCTTCCTGTTCCTGAGTTAGTGACTTGAGAAGCTGAATGACCTCTTCCTGTTCCTTTGCAAGTGACTCCAGGTGTAAAATGGTCCCGTTCAGATCCCGTGTAAATGACATGTGGCGCTAAGCACAGTCCTTCTCTTTCTGTGTATCCGCCGGGAGACGCTGAATGGGTTTCCCTCTTCCTCTCCAGTTTTGATGGGCTGAATGGCTTCCACACCTTCTTGTGAAGGCATATTGATGTACTGATTGAACTCCTCCTTTTACTGTAGAAATCTGCAGCAATGTTCCATGAATGTTACCGACAGCTAAACAGCATAGGCTTGAAAGTTGTCTCAGTCTTGTTGCGGCCAAGACTGAGGGATGATGAAGTGTTCTGAATATTGAATATTGTGTAACCTAGAATGAATATCGTCAATTCGGATGGATGTAAACTCAATGGACTGAGTAGCCTGCTTCCACATTGCAGGGATTCTCTGTTGACAAACTGAAATTGCCTGGGCTGAGGGAGCTACACTGAGGATCTCCTGCAGTGATGTCCCACGGCTGAGATGATTGATGCCCAATGATGATTAACATCTTTCCTTGTGCTGCGAATGATTCCAAACACTGGAGAGTTTGCAATGGTATCTGATGAAGTGTAATTTTGATCATCCTCCTTGATGTCACCCTCAGTAAACTACTGCCTTGATATCATGACCACTCATTCTTAGCTACGCCCTTTTATTCACCTCTATCACTCATATTGATAGGTCATGATGTAGGAGCAGGCAGTGAATTCTTCAAGCAGAGAGTCATGAATGTCAGGAATTCTGTATGCCAAAGAGTCTGTGGAGCTCTGGCTGTACGTTGCCTCCAACTGCTCCTGTCTGGCAGGATTGATGGTCTGAATGGAACATCGGAACATCAGACTCAGAACCAGGATTAGGTCGTTCAACACTATGTGCATTCTCCACCAGGCACTAAGTTTGTGGATGAACAGGTTGTGGTCTCAGCCCCACTATCCTGTTTGTATCCCATTATCCATGACTCAATCTCTGTCAAATACTTAACGGATACAGTTTGAATAAATGTAAACAAAGGGGCACCACATACCTCTGGGGAAGAGAATTCTCACTCAAAAGGCCCCGTTATAATTTCTTCTCATCTCTCTTACAAGTGTCGTACAGTAGGCAACCCTGTCTATGTAAACCAAACATTCCAATCTGATCGCAACCCATTTGCCAGAATTAGGCTCATATCCTCTAAATCCTTCCTATTAATATGCACACGCAGATGCCTTTTAAATGTTGAAACTGTACCAGCCTCC
This sequence comes from Chiloscyllium punctatum, assembly GCF_047496795.1. Classification (NCBI taxonomy): domain Eukaryota; kingdom Metazoa; phylum Chordata; class Chondrichthyes; order Orectolobiformes; family Hemiscylliidae; genus Chiloscyllium; species Chiloscyllium punctatum. The sequence continues at coordinate 26,809,600 of NC_092762.1, forward strand.
ATCACTTTCTCTGAGAGCTCATTCCATACATACTCCACAATCTGCATAAAATTTTGTCCATTTACCATCTCTCTCCTCTCACCTTAAGCCTTTATCCTATAGTTTTTGACTCCCAAATCCTGGGAAAAAGACCTGGCTATTTAGATTGTCCATGTCAGTCAGGATTATGTAAACTTTTGTAATGTCACACCTCGGCCTCCGTTGCTCCTGGGTGAACAAACCCTAGTCTGCTAAGCCTTTCCCTGTAGCTCATTCCCTCCATGCCCGGCAATATCGTTGTAAAACTTTTCTGCACCCTCTCAAGTTTAAAGGCATCCTTCCTACAGCAGACAGAACTGAATTAAACATAGTATTCTAAATCTGGCCTCACCAATATCCTCCCCTGTCGAAACATGATCTCCCAATTCGCATACTCAATGCACTTACCAGTAAAGGCAAGCATCCCAAACCCCTTCTTCACCACCCTGTCTACCTGCGACTACACTTTCAAAGATCTATGAGCCTGCACCCTTTTGTTCACCCTTTTGTAATGGGTTCCACCATTAATTATGTAAATCCTGCACTGTTTTATCTTATCAAAATGCAACATTACACATTTGTATAATTTTAACTCCATTTGTCACTCCTTGGCCCATCTTACCGAGGTTCCATTAAACTCAGAGGTAAATCTTGCTCGCCACTGCACATCCAATTTTGATGTCATCTATACACATAATAAAAAGGCAAATATTCATATCCAAATCAATTATATAAACGACAAATGCAGTGGACTCAGCACCTTGTGTTACACCATTGGTCACAGTGCTCCAGTCTGAAAAGCTATCCTCTACCACTCTCTGTCTCCTACCTTCACTCTAATTTTGTAGTCGATTGGTTAGCTCATTTTGTATCCATTTTTCATCTACACTTACTAACTTGTCGGCCGTGTGGAATCCTGTCGAACACCTTGCTGAAGACTGCATGGATAGCGTCTACCAAACTGCCTTCACTTTTTCTTGCCACCTCTTCAAAAAAAGGAATCAACTTTGTTAGACATGATTTCCCATGCGCAAAGCCACATTGACATTCCCTAATCAGTAGTTGCATCTGCAAATGCATGTAAATCCTATCCCTCACAACCCTCTCCAACGACGTGCCCACGTCAGGCTCACCAATCAATAGGTTAGGTCACTATTCCCTTTCCTCGTCCCATGTTTCCACTGATCACTGTCAATGTTATAAAAAATAACTTGGTGATATGACCAAAAATATAGGTCTCTGACTGAGTCAGAATTAGGAACAAGTCAAGTAGGATTCTTTAATCTGCTATAATTGACAAGTTTATGACACAAACAAAGTTACTCAAACGATGAATGACAAACATTTTGGATAGTGCAAATCTGAGTACCGATGTTTCCCCCTCTAAAAATAGTGACAGATGCACACGTTTAATGACAAACTGAAAAATAAAATCTCGGCTGAGAGTTAACTTGAAAAAACTTTGATCAAATATTAATTGAAATTATGATGACAGAAATATGAGTGATTGTTCGAAATACCATTCAGCTTATGGAGCTATTTTGCACTTACAAGCTACTGATAATGGGATAACTTCCTGGAACGGGTGGATTTAGCTGAATTCCCTTTACTTCAGGCAGTGGGGTGATACCAGTGATTCCTCGAAAGGAATCCTCCATGAGTGGTAAAGATGACTGAGGAGTTTTCAGCTCACATGCATTGCTGGAAAAAAGAAGACGGAGAGAGAGGGAGCAACAGGCTCTTCCTTCTCAGGCAGGTTACATTTCCCCACTCTCTGAGTTGAATCACATACTAACGTTATCCAGTCGCAAACTGGACCAGATGAGGTTTCTGTGTACAGTGTCTGAACTGTACGACTCCAACACGTTCCCTGCTCCATGTAGGTTACATCATTCCTGCCGTCGGACACACAGCCATTTCTTTCATAACAAATCGCCCCATTAGATTTGAAGATGTGTTTCTATATTCCCGTACACTTTTATAATACAACTTTTAATATCTACACAATATCCCTACTTAAATGAACGCATTTCTTTCTTATATTACTTCCCCAGTCTTATTCTCCCATGGAAGATAAAATGTTCATCAGGAATTCACTAACTCAAAATCGTATATGGTCAATAAGAACATTTCTCATTGTGAGTCCTAAACTTATGATTGCTCAAAACATAATGCCTTCATCGCAAGAACGAGTAAAGAGAAACAACTTTGAAATGTTCCAAATGTAATTTGTTTTTTACTTCAGTGGTATTACAACCCACACACAGTACATCAGATGTCGTCTCTGAAATGGCCTGTCCAGATGCAGGAAAACAACCTTAAAATCATACCCGATACCCTTTGCAAGAAAAAGTATCATTCCATTAATTTTGCAAATCACGTGCTGCATCTGTTGACGAACTTGTTGCCATGTATATATCATGACACACAAATCCGTTTGTACCACCGAATTCTGCATTCTGCCTCCAGTTACATAAGTTACTGTTGTTTTATGCTTCCTCCAAAATAAACTTCCCATCACTGACATTGCACTTTTTTTGTGTGTAGGGTTTGCTCTCGACCCTGCCCTGTCTGTATCTCATTGTTGACTCTCTGCCTCCACTTCACATCTTATTGAAAGTTTATCGTGGTGTATGAGCAAACTGAGCTCCAATACATTCAGCCCTTTCATCCAAATCATTAACCTAGAATGCAAACTGTTCAGAAACGCTCACTGATCCCTCAGGAGTTCCACTAGTTACAGCTTTCCAACCTGAAAACAAGTAATTATCTCTACTCCATATTTCCTGGCAGCTGACCAGGGCTCCCTTAGAAAATTTGCATGGCCTCCTGCTATACTGTGCAGTTGGTTTCGATTTGTTTCTCAGCAAAGCAGTCCTTCATTCGGGTCACTTGTTGTCATATGATCAGTGGGGGTCGTACTGTCAATGATCCAGTTCCCTGAGAGTTTAAAAGATGAGCACAGAATATAGATTAACGTTTGACGGGGACGGGATTGCTACCAGGTCAAAAATGTTGTCTTTTAGTTGCAGAAGTAGAACCATTCTGCAATATCAGTCATGTGCTCAAATTTCACCAGACAGACACTGAGGACGAGGGGAGGTTTCCTATTAGCTTGATGAGCATTCGTCCTTTTAACAACACAAACAATAATCTTCATCATTAATTTCATTTTTGGCTGTTTGTGCTATGTTGAAAAGTTGCCGCAGTCAGTACACATTAAAATAAGCTACTGTCTTTGAGAGTTGACCTTATAGAGGTTTATTAAATTTTTCAGCGGCATGGATAGGGTAAATAGGCAAAGTCTTTTCCCTGGGGCAAGGGAGTCCAGAACTAGAGGGCATAGGTTAAGGTGAGAGGAGAAAGATATAAAAGGGAACTAAGGGGTAATTTGTTCACACAGAGTATGATGTGTGTTTGGAATGAGCTGCCAGAGGAAGTGATGGAGGCTGGTGTGATTACAACATTTAAAAATAATCCAGATGGATATATGGAAAGGAATGATTCAGAGGGATATGGGCGAAATGGTGGCAAATGAGACTAAATTACTTTTGGACATCAAATTGGCAAGGGAGAGTTGGACGAGAGAATCTGTTTTCCTGTTGTATATCTCGATAACACTATGTCCAAATACTTCATTCTATTCCTGTGTATCTCATTAGAGGGGCAGAATGATCTCCTCCTGCCTCATTGCAATGATACTGGCTGGCTGAATGTGGTCTCCCTCTCCCATTCGAACGGCCTCAATGGGTGAAGTGAGAGAACATGGGATAGGCGCTCCAGCCGACTGCCCAGTTTATAAAGATCCTGGCTGGTCTGTTTGAGACTGAAAAGCCCTTTCCTGTCTTTTGTCAACAAACACTGACTTCCCTGTCCAACAAAGGTCAGACTTGAATATTTTCAGTGACCGAGTCTTCATTGTTCCCGGGAGATGAGAATACCACAGACAACACAATCATAAGGAGAGAGAAACACCCGTTTCTCAATCTTAAACGGTCGAACCTCTAAATTTAAAAGTGTATGAATCTCAGAGCAAGTCACCTTCTCTTTTATTTTAGAAATGATGGCACAACCAATTGGAAAGATGTAGACCATCCAGCCCCTCAACACATCCCACATTCCCATTGCCTCTGTTCAGTAAAGTATTTATCAACTCAGCCTCCACTGCCCTCTTAGGTCAACATTTCCGTAAGTGTAAATCATGAACTGGACTTTTCGGGCCATCGGGTCTGATCAGCTGTTCGATCATCACTGATATGTTTCTCAACAAAATGTTCCTACCTTCTAACTGTAACCCTTGATCCCCTTATCAATCAACACGGATCTACCTCTGTCAAAAAAAAAGGAATTGTGTCTGTGTCTCTGCATGTCTGTATGCGTGCGAGTGTTTCTGATTATTGACAGTAGAAAGAGGCTGGTGGAGGAGGGTTGTCTTTTGGACTGGTGGCCTGTGACCAGCGGCGTTCCACAGGGTGTTGTGCTGGATTCACTTTTGGTTTTCATTTATATCAATGATTTAGATGAGAATTATAGAAGGCATGTTTACGGATTACACCAAAATTAGTTGTATAGTGGAAGGTGAAGAAGGTGACAAGCACATCATAATTAATTAGATCAATCAATCATAGAGACGTGCAGTGCGGAAACAGAACCTTTGGTTGAACTCATTCGTGCCAACCAGATCTTGTAAGTTCACTTAGTTTTATTTTCTAGCATTTCTTCCATAGCAATCTAAACGCTTCCAATTCATGTCCCTACCCAGATCCCTTTTAAGTCTTGTAATTGTCGCAGCCTCCACCACTTTTTCTGACAGTTCATTGCATATATGCACCAGCCTCTGTGTGAAAATGGTCCTCTTAGGTCCCATTTAAATCTTGTCCATCTCACCTTAATTCTATGTTATCTAGTTGTGGACTTCCCTATCCCTCGTGAAAGACCCTGACCATTCACTCTATCCATGGTCTTCATGATGTTATAAATCTCTAGAAGTGCAAATGTGACTGCATTCAACACGAATGGCTGTGTTTTCAGTCATCCAGGCCTAAGTTCTGCAATTCAATTCTGACACCTGTTCCTTCTCCATCACATCACAATTCTAAAATCATTTTAATCAACTTTTTCTGCTACATTATGAAACACCTCTGTGGGATTTGAATCTAGACTTTTAGGCTTACACTATCAACACTTGGCAATAGTCCTGAAAGCTACAACATTATTCTCCTGTGTGTTTGTTAATCAGCCCGTTTTGAAATACTTTGACATACGTCCATGATGAACAGGACTTGAATCAAAACCTTCTGGTCCAGAGTGAGAGACACTACCACACAAGTTCAGGTATTGGAATCTAACCCAGAGCTATGGCTCAGCTGCATGCGCATTGCGCAATACACAAGTCTTAAACCAGTCCCAGATTTTGGGTAACATTTTAAATGTCAGCTTTCAGCTCGGTGTGGATTCATTAAAATTTGGTTCACTTTTACTGAATTACAAACTTAAAAGAATTATATTGTTTAACAGATGAAAGGTACTCACCTCAAATATAGGATGTTGAGTTTATGTGCTCTGCCTTCGAGACAAACTATGAATACTTTAATTGTCTGGCTATGATTTTCACCTTAAGCGGCTATTATTTGACATCTGCAATATGAGGGAAAGACATCCCTGCAGACACACTCTGCACTGTAAAGGATCTGGAACAGATACTTATCACTGAACACCATAAATTAAGAAAGAGCATTCTTTCTGGATCAAATGCACCCATCACTCTTTCCCACCTGTAACGTGTGACTGCCCTCTTCTTAAAACAACGAAATGATCCAAAGCAGCGGACTACTTTCAAACCTTCCTTCCCGAGTACTATCACTCACTGGGCTGAGGAGTGGCAGATGGACTTTAGCTTCGATAAATACAAGGTATCAGAATTTGGTAAAACAAGCAACGAGAGGACATATACAATTCAATGTCAGGCCATTGGTAGTGTTGTAGAACAGAGGGATCTAGTGGTTCTGGTATATTTCTTTGCAGTTTGCATCATGTGTAGGCAGGATGGGTACGAAAGCGTTTGATTTGCTGTCCTGCATTGCTCAGACATTTGAGTAGAGGAAGTGGAACATTACCTTCAGGTTGTGCTGGAGATTCGTGAGGTCTCTCCAGAAGTACTGTGTCCAGTTCTGGTCACCCAGTCACATTGAGGGTATTATTAATCTGGAATGTGGGGGGCACGGTGGCACAGTGGTTAGCACTGCTGCCTCACAGCGCCTGAGACCCGGGTTCAATTCCCGCCTCAGGCGACTGACTGTGTGGAGTTTGCACGTTCTCCCCGTGTCTGCGTGGGTTTCCTCCGGGTGCTCCGGTTTCCTCCCACAGTCCAAAGATGTGCAGGCCAGGTGAATTGGCCATGCTAAATTGCCCATCCTGTTAGGTAAGGGATAAATGTAAATGTAGATGTAGGGGTATGGGTGGGTTACGCTTCGGCGGGGCGGTGTGGACTTGTTGGGCCGAAGGGCCTGTTTCCACACTGTAAGTAATCTAATCTAATCTAAAAAAAAGATTTACCAGAATGTAGTGTTTAAGTTATAAGAACAGGCGGGATGGACGAGGACGTTTTCCACTGCAGTGTCAGAGGTTCAGACGTTATCAACGTTATAGAGGTTTATAAAACAATGACAAGTATAGATAATGTTGAATGGCAGGTGTCCTTTCTTTAGGGTGGTGGATTTCAAGACTAGGGTATGATTTTAAGATGAGAGGAGTAGGTTTTACAGAAGACATAGTGTCATAGAGCTGTCCAGCATGGAAACAGACCTTCCTATCCAAATCGTCTCTACTGACCAGATGCTCTACAGTAATGTCGTTCCAGTTGCTAGCATTTAACCCATATCCTCCTAAACGCTTCCTATTCATGTTCCCATCCAGATGCATTTTAAATGTCGTAATTGACCCAGCCTCCACCTTATCCTCTGGCAGCTCATTACATACACAGCACCCCCTCTTTGTAAATGTTGCCCCTTAGATCCCTTTTAGTTAGTTCCCCTCTCACCTTATAGCTATTCACACTATTCATTCCACATATGAGGTTATAATGCTCTAAGATCACCTCTCCACCGCTGGTGTTCCAGGAAAAATAACACCGGCCTATTCAGCCTCTCCATAAATCGCAAAGCCTGCAACTCTTGCCACATCTTGGTAAATCTTTTCTGAACCCTTTCAGATTTCACACATCCTTCCTCTATGAGCGAGACTATAATGGCATGAAGTATGCAAAATGACCTAACCAAAGTACTGTACAACCGCAATGTGACCTCCCAACTACTGTATTCTTTGCACTGACCAACAACCGCAAGCATATCAAATACCTTCTTCACAATCTTACATAACTGCGACTCCACTTTCAAAGTATCATGATCCTGCACTCTCAGGTCTCTTTGTCTTGCAACACTTCCCAGGGACTTAACATTAAATTTATAAGTCAAGCCTTGATTTTCGTTTCCGACAGGCAGCATCTCACATATACATAAAATAAAATCCATCCATCACTCCTCAGAGTACTGGCCTGTAATCCGAGGTGTCTTTCCTCTTTGTCCACTGCATCTCCAATTTTGGTGTCATCTATGAACATACTAACCATTCCACCGATTTTCACATCCAATTTATTTGTATAAATGGCGAACAGCAGTGAACCTAGCACCAATCTTTGTGGCACTCCACTGGTCACAAGTCTCCACTCTGAATAGCAACCCTCCACCATCACCCTCTGCCTTCTTCCTTCGAGCCAGTTCTGTATGCAAATGGTTACTACTCCCTGCATTCCGTGAGATCTAACCTTGCTCACCAGTTTCCCATGGGGAACATTGTCGGATGCCTTACAGAAATACATATAGATCACATCTACCACTCTGCCCTCATCAATCCTCTTTGTTAGTTCAACAAAACAAAAATCACGCTTGTGAGACATGGTTTCCCACGCATATCATGTTGACTATTCCAAATCAGTCCTTGCCTTTCCAAATACATGTACATCCTGTCCCTCAGGATTCCCTCCCACAACGTGCCAACCACCGATATCAGGCTCACTGGTCTGTTGTCCCCTGACTTTTCCTTCCCAGTTTGTTTAATAATATCACCACGTTGGTCATCTTGTAGCTTCCAGCAACTTACCTGTGGCTATTAGTGATAAGAGCATGTCATCAAGATTCCCAACAATAACTTCCGGAGATTCCCACAGAGTTCTTGTACATACTTGATCAGGATCCATGAAGTGCATTTTTATTACACATCACTTGGTTCGTAAATGGAATGAATGTCCCTGGAAATGATGGATGTGGGTAAAGTCTCAACAGTTCGAAGACTTTTTAAAGTAAAAGAATACGAGAAGTTTTTGAAATAGAATGTCCAATCCCAGGAACGTGGGCCTAGTCTAGTTTCAGGTTATCGTTAGCATTGAGTTTATGGGCAGATAGGTTTGTTCCCAAAACCCCTGTATAACTCTATGACACCATGTGTGTGTGTACGTCCAAGTTTCTATCTGCATATTTCTGTCTGCGCTTGTCCATTTGTGTGTATCTATATGTGTCTCTGTGTGTATGTATTTCTCTGTACATGTTATGTGTGCTCTGCATTAGTGTGTTTATATATGTTTGTAAGTCTGTCTCTGCATCTCTGAGCAATGGGAACTCTTTTGTTTTGGAGGTGAATCATTGAAATGGGGCTCAAAACCTTTCTCCCTCCCTCTCTCTCCCTTTGACTGTCCCACTTTTGTTTAAAGTGATTGTATGCTACACTCTGCTGGTCTGCTTTCGGACTTTTCATTCCTTCCTCACACATAAGATTATATGGAAGAATAATTTACAAATCATTGTATTTTACAGGAAGTATGTGTGTGTGTGCGTGTGTCAATGTATGTCTGCCTCTGTGTGTGCATGTCGGTGTGTCCATGTTTGTGTGAGTCGGTGTGTGCATGTTTCTGTGTATCTCTGCATGTCTGTGTGATAATATGCGTGTTTGTTTTGTGTGTGCGCGAGTGCCTGTGTGTCTGTGTGTATCTGTGATTCTGCGTATGTGTCAGGAGCGTGGATGTCTGTGTGTAGGGGGTTTGTAAGGGTGTGTTCGATGTGTCAATGTGTGTATGCCTCTGTGTGTGTGCCTGTGTATGTGCATATCTGTGTATTTCTGTGTGTCCCTGTGTATGTGCATATCTGTGTATTTCTGTGTGTCTCTGTGTGTGTGTCTGTGTTTGTGATTCTGTTTCTTTTGCATGTGTGTACATACATGTGTTTTTTGCGTGTCTACATGTGTGTTAGTCTGGCTGAGTGTGTCTGTTCGTGTATGAGCGTACGTCTGCATTTGTGGGGAGTGTGGGTGTCTGTGTGCGTTAGTGTGCATGTTTGTGTGAATGTGTATGTCTGTCTGTCTGTGTGTCGGTGTGTGAATTTTTGCGTGTATGTGTGGGAATGTGGGTGCCTGTGTGCCTGTTTGAGTGTGTATGCCCGTCGGCCTGTGTCTGTGTGTGTCTGCGTGTGAGGTATGTGGGTGTGTGTGGGCAGTGTGAGTGTCTCTGTGTGGATGTTTTCGTGTGTGAGAAGCATGGCTGTCTTTGTGTTTGTGCGTGTGTGTCTGTGTGTGTGTTTCTGTGTCTGTGTGTGTGCGTGTGTTTGTGTCGAAGAGTGTGGTGCTGGAAAAGCACAGAATTTCAGGCATCATCCAAGGAGCTGGAAAGTTGAAATTTCGAGTATAATCCCATCATTAGTAATGAGGCTTGTCGACTAAGTGGGCTGAACGATAAATGGGAGGGTGTGGTGCTTGGGGGAAGATAGCATGGAAGATGACAATTAAATGAAGGTGGGGTGAAGGTGATAGGTTGGAGCAGATGGTGAAGTGGATAGTGGGAATGAAGATGGACAGGTAGTACAGTTCAAGAGGGAGGTGCCGAGTTGGGAGGTTGGATCTGGGATAAATTGGGTTGGGGGTTTGAATGAGGAAACGAATGAAATCTTTGGCTGTGTGTGTTTTGCGTTTGTGTGTGTGTCTTCGTGAGTGCATGCGTATGTTTGAGTGTGTGTATATATGTCTGCATGAGTGTAGTCATGTGTATTTGTGTGCGTGTGTGTGTGTGTCATGGGAGTGCGTATGTCTATGTGTCTGTGTGGCTCTCTGCATCTGGGTGTGTGTGAGTTTGTAAGCGCGTATTTAGGGTGGCTATGAGTATGTGTATCTGTGTGTGAGTGTCTGTTTGCAGCTGTATATGTCTGTGTGTACGTATCTGTGTGTGCACACGCTTTTGTAGTGTGTGTGTAAGTGTGTGGGGGGTGGGTATGAGTATTGTGTATTTGTGCGTGAATGTCTATGCGCAGCTCTATGTGTGTACATGTCTGTGGGTGTTTGCTTATTTGTAGTGTGTGTGTGTGTATGTGTTTTGATGGTGCTCTCAGTTTAGATAGTGCTGTGAGCTGATACACTCCCTCTGTCCTTCTTAAACTGAATCCCTATGATTTTTGCACTCCATTACCACCTGTACAGAGGTGTGAGGAGACCTGCAGAGACTGACAGCAACAGAAAGCTCAACAAGTCTGTCAGCATCTGTGGGCAGAAATGAAACTTAATGTTTTGCGTTGAGTACCCCCTCCTCAGAAACTCATGTCAGGGGGATAGTTCATCACATTAACACCACAGAGACTGCCAGACTCGCCCCATACTGATACACAGAGATAAACACACACTAACACAGAGACATAGAGACACTCAGTAATACACTGACACTAATACAGACATGGAGTGTCTGCCAGTATTTCTCTTGCTCCGGGAACTTTGTCAATATGTCACTTGCTCTGCGGTGTGTGTCAGTTTTTTTTTTCAGTCTGTTCTTGGGGAGTGTGTTCGTATTGCGCGTGTTCACACTGGTGAGTGAGTCAGTATTTATGTGTGGAGTGTGATTGTCGGGCAATTTCAATGCTTGCAGAAACCAAACCGGGAAGAATTGTAAGTTGTGTAGAGGACAGTGTGGAACACCAAAAGGGCAGTGACAAATTGGTGTAGTGTTCTGTTTTATGGCAGATGAGCATTAATGCAGAGCAGTGTGAGATGATGCAATTTGGTAGGAATAACATTGACAGACAATATAAAATATCTGTACCGTTATAAAAGGGCTGCAGGAGCACAGGTTCTGGATGTACAGGAGGACAGATTATTGAACATGGCAGGACAAGTGAGGAGAGCAGTAAATATCGCTAATTATTTTCAGTATCTGATCTTTTTACAGGAGGAGGTATAAGAGGGAGCCTCCGTCCTTCCTTCCTGGGAGGTAGTGTTGACGATGTGATGTGAGCCCACCCTCATGCCCACCGAGATGGTAGGGTTTCCATTTGTACCAGCTCGACATAAAAGAGAGATGGCATCAGGACAACGGCTTCTAAGTTGAGCCGGGGGGAAACAGAACTGTCAGTGGGTTTAAAGTGAGAATTGCCCTTCACTGAACATTGCTCCTTACTCGGTCGGTGGGTCGTGGATGTTTCAAAATCTCCACACCAGGCCATCCCGGTCCTCTCCGACTCGTACCAGGGTCCACCCTATGTGGCGGGGGGGATTGGGAGGGGGGATGAGGGTGCGGATATCGGGCACTCCACCACCTGGTTTGGCCCTTTCTGTCCTAGGTCAGGATGTTGCTCCTGGAATGGGACAAAGGGAGGGAGGAAGGGAGGGAGGTTGCAGTGGGTGGCCCTGCTCTTTGTGTTTGTGTAGGTGTGGAAGGGGAAATGTTGAGGTGTCAGAAGGGAGTCAGTCCATAGTGTTATGTCCATGCTGTGTTATGACTGTGGGTGGGAAAGTGAAGGGAAATTGTCTGTGTGAGAGAGAGGGAGAGAAGGTGCAATAGTGAGAGTGGTGGAGCATGAGCCTAGTTCGGTGGTCAGTGCTCTAACAAATATACAGTGAGTGTGAAGGAGCAGAAAGAATACAGTGGCCCTTATCCTGACAGAGCGGGGAAGGTTATTGATGCTAGTCCTGTATTGCTGGACGTTTCCTCAGACCACAGATACTGCAATGAGCTGGGTGTTGTGCTCGGATCATGCTCAGTGGGTCTGGTGGTGTGGTTCCCACTGGAAAGAGAATGGTCCACCTCTATACTAGCCCATCCACCAGGACTTCCAATCCCCTGACAAAAATGGTGGTGTAATTGCACCTTACCTGCCATGCTCAGGGTAAACTGTGCAAGACAACTTTTAACTAAGAAAGCTCAACCGTGTGACCATTGGCCTTTTGAAGATGGCACCAGTGCCAGAGATCACGGAATATCCAGGGGCATCCGAGCGATGGTGAGCACCTCCAGCCATGATGGGTGGGAGGATCGGGCTGGTATTGAATAAGCGGGACACCATGTGGTTGGGTGGGTAGCTAATGAGGTGAGTTTGATAAGATAGCACCAGGAAACTTGCTCAGCCTCGTACATACAATCCCTCTGTTGCACTCAGTGAAAAAGTCACTGAGACAAATTATTGTTAGATTCAGCCCAGTGAGTCATAGATTCTGTTGAAACCACGAATAGTCACAAAGCTGCAGTTGCTTGTCCAATGCTCTCCATCACTGAGAAGGACATAAACTTGACCTATCCTTGGGAAATAAGTTAGAGCAGGAGATTGAGTTATCAGAGGGGAAGTACTTTGGAGCAAGTAATCATAATTCTATTAGTTTTAAATCAGAGATGGAAAAGGATGAACTGGATATAAAAGATAATAGTTTAACTTAGAGGAAGGCTAATTTGATGATATTAGGCAAGAACTTGGAAGGGGTAAAAGGACAAAGTCTTTTCCTTGGGGTCCTAGAATGCAGTACTAAAGGGTATAGGTTTAAGGTGAGAGGGGAAAGATATAAAAGTCACCTAAGGGACAATGTTTTCACACAGAGGGTGGTACGTGTATGGAATGAGCTACCAGACGAAGTGGTGTAGGCTGGTACACTTGCAACATTTAAGTGGCATTTGGATGGGTACATGAATAGGAAGGGTTTGGAAGGATATGGGCCGGATGCTGGCAGGTGGAATTAGATTGAGTTGGGATATCTAGTCGGCATGGACGAGTTGGACAGAAGGGTCTGTTTCCAAGCTGTACATCTCAATGACTCTATGATTCTAACTTCCAAACTGGATTGGAATAGATATTCACAGATAAGAGGTCAGCTGAGAAGAGGGAAGCCTTCAAAAATGAGATGTCAAGAGTCCAGAGACAGTATGCTCCTGTTAGGGTGAAGGGTAAGGCATGTGGGTGTAAGGAATGCTGGAGGACTGGAGAAATTGATGGCCTGGTCACGGATAAGAAGGAAGCATATGTCATGTAGAGATATCAGAGGTCGATGTATTTACAGTATTCATTCACAGGATGAGAGTATAATTGGTTTAGCCTGCATTTATTACCAATCACTAATTGCCCAGCGGGATGTTAACAGTTAACCATATTGTTGTGGGTCCGGAGTCACATGTAACCTAGACCAGTTAATGTTGGCTGTTTGCTTCCTTCAAGGCCATCAGCGAACTAGTTGGGTTTTTCAAACAATCAAAAATAGATACATCATTGTCATCAGCCTCTGAATTGCAGATTTAAAATGACTGTCGAGAAGAGTCTGTCGCCAGTAGGAGTACACTTAAAAGGGAAATCCCGAGGCCATAAATCAGGCATGAGATAGATTTGACAAATAGGGTTAAGGAGAATTTAAAGGGACTGTACAAATACGTTAAGGAAGGAAGAGTAACTCGGGAGAGTTTTGGACCACTTAAAGATCACCAAGATGCCGATGTACAGAACTCCAGGATATGGAGGCGCTACTAAGCAAGCACCTTGCATCAGTATTTACTGTGCAGAAGGATATGGAAGCTAAAGAACTTCAGAAATAAACAGTGACAGCTTGAAAAGTGTCTGTATTACAGAGGAAGAGATGCTGGAGTTCGTAAAGCCTGTAAAGATGGTAAAATCCCCAGGACCTGATCAGGTGTACCCTCGAACTCTGTGGGAAGCTAGGGAAGGGATTGCTGGGTCACATGCTGAGATATTTGTATCATTGATTCTCACAGGTGAGGTGCCAGAAGATAGGAGGTTTGATAACATGATGTCATTACTTTAAAAAATGTAAGGAGTATGGTAAGGAAAAGCCGGTGAGCCTGGCGTCAGTGATGGGCAGGTAGTTGGTGTGGCTTATGAAGCACAAGGTTTACATGTATTTTGAATGGCAAGGACTGATACGGGATGGTCAACGTAGCTTTAAGCATAGGAAATCGTGTCTCACTAAATTGACTGAGATTTTATAACGAACTGACTAAGAGGATTCGTTGAGGCAGAGGTGCACATTGCCGATATGGAGTTCAGTAAGGCATTTGACAACTGTCTGCATGGTAAACTGGTTAACAAGGTTAGTTCACATGGAATGCAGAGAAAACTAGCCATGTGGATACAAACTTAGCTCGAAGGTAGGAGATGGAGGGTGGTGATGGAGGATTGCATGTCGAACTGGAGGGTTGTAACCAGTGGTATGCGACAAATATCAGTGCTGGGTCCACTGTTTTTCATTATTTATATAGATCATTTGGATGTGAACACAGCAGCTATCGTTGGTTAGTTTGCAAATGACACCAAAACTGATGTTATAGTGGACAGCACAGAAGGTTTACGTCAGAGTACAATGAGATCTTGATCAGGTGGGCTGATCGGCTGAGAAGCAGCGAATGGTGATAAATGTGAGGCACTGCATTTTGGAAATGCAAATCAGGGCAGGATGTATGCACTTAATGGTATGATCCTGGGAAATGTGGTTGAACAAAAAAGTCTTGGAGTGTAGGTTCAAAATTTCTTGATAGTTGTGTTACAGTTCGACAGAATACTGTAGAAGCTATTTGGTATGCTTGCCTTTATTGGTCAGTGCTTTCACTATATGAATTGGGAGACCGTGTTGCTGTTGCACAGCACATTAATTCCATTCTTTTGGAGTATTGTAATCAATTTAGGACTCCCTCCTATCAGAAAGATGTTATGAAATTTGAAGAGAGTCAGAAAAGATTTACAAGGATGTTGCCAGAATTTGAGCTATAGTGAGAGGGTGAGTATGTTGGGATGATTTTTCTTGGAGTATGAGAGGCATATGTAAGGTGAATAGCCAGGATCATTTTCGCAAAACTAGAGGGCATAGATTTCAGGTCAGACCCAAGGACCAACTTTTTCTAAGACAGAGTGGTGCACGTGTGGAATTAGCTGCCAGTGGAGGTGGTGGAGGCTGTTATGATTACAACATTTAAAAGGCATTTGGATGGGTACATGAAGAGGAAGGTTTTACATTGTTATGGGACAAATGCTGGCAAATGGGACTAGTTTAATTTGTGATATCCCATCGGCATGGACGAGACAGACTGAAGGGTCTGTTTCTGTGCTGTACATCTCCGAGAATCTATGATTCTGTCTGACATCACACCAGTATCCTATTAATTCACCATTGCCGGAAATACCAGCCGATGTTACTTGATGCTATCGAAATGGCTTCACTTGAGCATTTTGAAACCTGCGAACACATCCTTCCACAACACTGACTCTGAGTCTCTCTCCATCCGTCTATTTCCCAAATCCCTCCCATTTGTTGCTATTTAAACTGTTGGTATTTAAAGTGAGCATCAGCTTCCAACATTTAACAGCTTAGAAACAATGTTCAAAAAGCAAAGCGTATATTTTATTTGACTTCTCGGTGTCCTGCCCTGTGCTCCATGTTGGATAATGGAGTTTCACCAGTTTTGATGCACACCTTTCTAACTTGCTCTGCGCCTATCAATTTAACGCCTGGGTTACTCAGGCTCCAATAGCTGTGTGCTCTCCACCTCCTGCTTCTTAGTAACAGGCTCCAATACCTGTGTGCCCTCCCTCTGCTGCTACCGAATAACATGCTCCGATAGCTGTGTGCTCTCCAAATCCTGCTTCTTAGTAACAGGCTCCAATACCTGTGTGCCCTCCTCCTGGTGCCACTGATTGACAGGCTCCAATAGCTGTGTGCTCTCCACCTGCTGCTCCTGAGTAACAGGCTCCAATCGCTGTGTGCTCTCCCTCTGCTGCTCCTTAATAACATGCTCCGATAGCTGTGTGCTCTCCATCTTCCTCTGTGTAATGGAACTGAAGGACTGAATGACCTTTTCACATTCCATTTAGTTCGTATTGACTGAAAACCTTTCTGCTGTTTCTGTGAAATATCATCAAAATCAGAATGTTGCATTTGTATTTTATTTCACAGTCACTGAGCAATCATGCTGACTAACTCTGCTTTTGTTATACAGGTCTGAGAAGGTGAACGAGTAACAGGTTAAAGAGGCTGATTAGTTCCTCCTGTCTCTCTGTAGCAGCCCTAAAGGCCTATGTCTTCCTATGCCTCTATAGCATGTACTTGGGGACTGAATTGTTTCAACCTGTTCCTGAGCAGCAATTTCAATGCGCTGAATGGTGCCTCGAGGTTATGAAATGGTTTGATGCCAGGGTATTTCAAACTACGAGCAGCATTACTCAAGGGATCTAGAAACTTCCCTACCAGGCATTTTATGCATCTGGTCTATTATTCTATCCCTGTCTCCTTTTATAAACAGGGTGGAACATATACAACCCTGCAATGTTACAGCAATACTTCTACGTACAAGGAAGAAAGATTAAAACGATTGAAAGATTTATTATCTATCCCTCGGCAACCATCCTCCAATCAATCCAGACTGAGTAAGTGTTCCCTTTTATTGGGATGTGTAAAATGATGTTAGGAACTGGTTAACTGAACCTGTTTATTTGGTGACTGTGATTAATGTCAGTCTCCATAGATTGTCCTTATCCCAATGGAGGGTTTACATAGTTTAATGATAAAATGGGCACCGTTCAATGTGTTATCCCATAGTATGAGTGGGTGTATCACCGACAGCACTAACAGGGATCAGCAACTACAGAGAGAGGGGAATGGGAGATCTGACTCTGAGAACTTTAGACTGGAATGTAACAACAATGGACAGGAGTTTATCCTCTTATGTATGGATTCTTTCTACATTTCATTCGTTGCCATTACCATGGCGGATCGAATATGCACTTTACGTTATTCAATATTTTTATTACCCTATCCTGGCTATTGTTGGTTTTCCTGGTAAGTTTCACTGTCCATTTATTGTTTGCATTAATCATGTGTGACTGTATTTTTGTTCTTTTCATTTACTCTACTGTGTAAACATTCACTCTCCAAACCACCACGAACAACTTTCCTTCTTTCGTTCGGGCACTGTGCCTTGTCGGTTGACCTACTCAGTTTCAGCTATGGAACACAATTCATTGTATCACAGCCCTAGTTAAATATTGAAAGCTTGGAGATCACTGTCTTCTGTTCTGGTTACAAAGACCATTTCGTTCCTCTGACTTCATCCCGTCCCTGGCTATTATCTTTAGCTGAAACAGACGAGTCACAACTATGGTGATCCCTTTGGCCACGAGCTGATTCCGAATCCATATCTTAACAATTCCTATTTGTAATGATTAACATCTCCTGAATATACTTCACTGGCTTATTATATGTGCTATTTGAACCCTGAGCTATGAAATGTAGTCTTAATGATCCTAACAATCTGCTGCTGACACTCCCAAATTCAAATCTGCAAATCTGAGTCGATATTCTATGGCTCGGTTCTCACCTCACACCAAAATCCCATCATTTCTGTGAGGATCGATTTATATTGTTGGTGGGTCTAGCAATGTCTTTAATTTAATATTTTGAAGCACATCGTTTCCTCTGTCTGTGGCACAATCCTCAATGTCTCGATATTGATTACCCAAACCCTTGTCAGTTGTTCTCATTTAAACTGATTCCCTCCATGCGTGTTCTCTCTCAAACAACAATTTTCATATTTATCGCCACCAAAATACACACATACGCACACCCACATACTCTCTCTCTCTCTCTCTCTCTCTCTCTCGCCTTATATTGATGGAGTAGAGATACAGTGCCATATATTTGTGTGAGCCCATGTCCTGTCACTCACTGCATGGGTTGCAAACCTTCCCGTCTAAAGCATTTCTGTTGTGCAAGTATAGTGGCAATATACTTTGGTTTACAATGGTCCCCAAGCTGGGCAGGTAGTCCAGTTTATGGAGTACTCCACTAGCATGGTCTGCACAACTCTCCATTCTGGCTAGTACCTTGTCCCAGCTTATGGTTTCGGGGATGATACTGTGAGGCAGATTCAGATTTTGATGTAACAAAACATTTCAACTGATCTGCCAATGTTTTCATTTGATGTTCCTATTTTTGTGATTGGACCCACCATTGTCTCACTTCTCCAGTTATTCTCACTCCCCTGTCTCCTTATCCATATTTTCACAACATGTTATCAGTTAATTAATTTGTTTTTCTGTATCGTTCCCTGGTGTTTTATTTTTGGCTTCTGAGTGTATCGAATGCTGGCATTGTGAAACTCTGAAACAATGAAATAGTATGTATTTGGCTGTTGTTCACTTCCTGGTGTGTCCCATGTGCTTCTCCATGTTGGACAAGGGGTTCCAGTAGCTTTCATAGACGTGCCTGTCCACTGAACGCCTGTGTTTTTCACTCTCAGCTGACCATGCAGTCAGTAATACGAGGCAACCCCTCGACTATTATAAAGATCTGGGCATCCAACTTTTAACTGAGGAGCTTCTGACTGTCTCCTGTTATTGAAACCTTAGTGGATGGGCTGGGGATGGTTTGCTGGTAGTCGTGCTGTGAGCTGACTCTCACATTCAGAGAGACCTGATGATTTGGTGACCCAAATTTGGATGGAGCATAGGGACTTTAGTTGCAGCATCTGGGTCTGTAACATGAACAACAAAAAATGAGCAGAAATTCAGAGGAGGAAACCTCTGAAATCACGGAGTGAGTGTGTGTGGAAGGGGATCTGACAAGTCTGGCTGTGTCTGAACGTAGGTACATAACCACTCTCGCTCTCCCTCAACATATACCCATGTACCTGTCCCTCTCCTCCCCGCGCACACTCACACTCTCCTCACTCATACCAATAAATCATATTTTGTCAAAACATACAATTTATATACAGTCAGTCAATGCGGTATTTTATAAATTCATGCATTGCAAATAAAATCTGTCTGACTCCAGGAGAAGGCAAAGACAGACTCGAAACAAGACCTCACGCCTCAATAACATAGTCTGTCCGGAGGGGTCCCTTCCTTTACATCGTTAGTACCTTAAGTTATCTCAAGGCAGTGACTTGAAATAAATTCTCAGGTTTGCATATTAATCAATCAAAACCCACACCTCCATTCTAACTGATAAAAGATTTGGGAGACATCTTCGATGTGTTAAATTCATGTGCGTGAGTTTTACAACCCTTTGATCATTTCCTTATAATTTATATGTCTAAGGTCTTCTGCTCTCACTAACACCTGATAAAGGAACAGCGGGACCAAAGCTTGTGTTTTTCAATATATAACTATTGGACTATAACCTGGTCTCTTGCCATTTCTAACATTGTCCAACCTAGTCCAAACCAGCACCTCCATATCATGGTTTTTATTCGTTAGCGCCTCTCCAACAAAATAAATTTTCCTTATCCCATTTGCTTTTGTTTTGCATATTAATCTTTTGTGAGGCACGTTATGCAATGCCTTCTGGACATCCGGAACTAAGACATGTATAGGATCCTCTTCATCCACCATGATTGTCAGATTATTTTTTTTAAAACGTAAGTCAAAAAAATCAAACCTGATTTATCCTTCAGTAAATCATGTTGACTGCGATGGATTGTGTTTTGATTTGAACATTTCCTGTTATTAATTCCTTAATTACTGATTCTAACAATTTGTCTTCAATTCCCAATCGTTTGTTCATCCCTTTTCATTCCCTAGTGAAGTTGGCTATTCGAAGTTTTTCCCTTTCTATAACCTCGACATCTATAATCTGCTACAATTGCTGTGTAAGAGGCATGAGTGGCTGAATGGACTCATTCTGTTCCTGCTTTACAGACTTGGTGGGTTGGATGTCCTCCCGGTGTTCCTACATTATAGTATCGATGGGCTGAATATCCTCCTGGGTTTCCTTCATTATCTTCTCGATGGCTTACATGTCTTGCTCCTGTTCCTGCCGAAGCCACTCAAGGTCTCAATGTCCTTCTTCTGTTGCTCAGTGACAGGTTTGGGGACTTACGGAATCTCCCTGCTGTTAAGTCACATTTCGAGGGCTGAATTGTGCAGGCACGTTGTGTTGCCCACAATGAGTAGCTCAGTTGTTAACTGCTGCCTCACAGCACCAGAGATCCAGGTTCAATTTCAGTCAGAAGTCAGTGTCTCTCATTCTCTCTATGCCTGCAAGGGTCTCTATCTGGTACTCCAGTTTCCTCCCAGTCCTAGGATGTACAAATAAAGTGCATTAGTCAAAGAAAATGTCAGCTTACAGAGATTGGGTTCGGGCAGGGGAGTATAGTGGGATTTAAATGTGGTGGTCTTCGGAGGATTAGTGTGCTGTTGATGGGTCAAATGGCTTGCTTCCACATTGTAGGAATTCTACGTTTTACACCGTCATTGCACAAATCAGTTGAGGAAATAATCTCTGAGTTAATTCCAATTTCCCCAGTGAGGAGATTAATTGTGTACGCACTACTCCAGATGTGATCTCACCGAGATCATATACATCATCAGCAGCACTTCACCAGCCTGCTGTAAGGTTCCCATCCAGGTTAGAGTAGTCGCAGCTGTTTGGGGGAATACACAGCATTGTTGAAAGATTATTGTCCTTCTCTACTTCACCAGCATAACGGGAGATCTGGTGAAAATGTCATAATGAAACTTGAGAGAAATGGGTAGGATGTGGTGAGATAACATCAATGTTGAGATATGCCTCACCAAACATCTCGCCTGAATCTGCTATTAATCTCCCCAGAGCCCATGTCACTCAGATTCCATAGAATCTGGTAAGGTGGAGCTCAGAAACAGCAAGCAGAAGCAAACATTGATGGGAGTTATACCTCAAAGACAAAATTGTGATACAAATGCTGATTATATTACAAAACAGGAAATTACATATCCAAGTTTTGTGGGTACAACAATAAAAATGGACAGCTTCAAATTATATCTGAACAGTGTTAACCCAAGTGAATTCTAATACTGGGGAAATGGATTTCATGAGGGTGTGTGAGATGAGTTGCTTTAACAGTATTTTGAGCACGGAGCAAGAGTTCAGACTGTTTTGAAATTGGTGTTGTGTGATCGGAGAACAGAAAAAATGACAAGGAAACTAACCAGTTACTTAGCGTCTCTCTTCATGGAGGAAATACCAAGTGATCATGGGACATCTGTAACTAAACGCTAAAATCATCCATATCAGTGACGAGGTAGTATTTGAAAACATATGTGGATTGAGGATTGATAAGTCTGACAGACCCGATGTAATTCATACTGAAATTTCAAAGAAAGCAGCAGTGCACAGATTGATTGCATTGAGGATCATTGTATTTTTCCATGTCCAATTTGGAAGATAATGAATGCATTCCAATGATTCAACAAGGGAAGAGGAGGGAGAGTGGAGACTTACAGAGCAGCTAACCTGTTATCCACAGGAGGGAATCTGTTGAAATTTATAGTAAAGAATCTGATATTGGACACTTAGAGAACAATAGCAAACGTCAAGAGAATGATTCTAGATTTCTGAAAGGGTAGTCAGAATTTGCTAACTTTTTGCTTGAAGATAACCCTTGTGAATGTAAACAATGGAAAACCAGTGAATATGGTATTTTTGGACACTCAGAGGGATTTTCAAGAACTGATGCAGTAAGTTAACAGAGAGAAAAAAAAAACAAAGTGTATTGGAAGAAACATACGCAAATTGAGCAAGTTAAAATTTAGGTTTGATTTTGTTTAAAAAGAATCAGTGTTTAGGCGGTGTAGAGCTCCATGCTCTCTCCACGGACTGACTCACTGTGATATCTACCACGTGTTGGCTTCAGTACAGATTGAAGCTTGTAAAGTAATTTATTCCGACCAGAAGTAAAGATTCTGCACGAGTTACACAGAGTGTTGGTGAGACTGTACCTGGAGTATTGTATACAGATCTGATGTCCTTTACTAATTAATATTTCTGACAGAACAAAGTCTATGGTCCTGTGAACATGAATCGGTGGGTTTCTGAAGAGATTATTAACAAGAGTTTTAATTGTCAAATGTCAAAGGAAAAGTTAAGAGAAAACAAGTGCAGCTTCGTTACAGACTGAACCCAGAGAATACAGCATTACAGCAGGGAAGTGACAGAACTATGAAGCAAGTACATTAGTTCTGATTTCACAGAAGCAAAAAAACCAGAAAAGTCAAATCTTCCCAGCAAGACTGGGAAGCCTTAGTCTCGAGATATAAAGAACGAGATTAATAAATAATTGCATTGGGAAAAATTATTGGTACTTAAAGGATGGTTGCACTCAGCATACAGATGGAATGTAAGAAGATAAAAGCAATACCAGAGTACAGTGCTTAAACAAAGGATGAGGGAGGAGTTGTCTAAAGTTGGTTGGAAGTAAAGACTTAAAGTTGGAACCGTTGATGAACACTGGCGGCCTTTCAATGCAATTTTTCCAAGTGCTCAGCAACAGTATATAACGGGGAAATGGAATGACTGTAGGAAAAGGGTTATCTGTTGTGGATGTCTCAGGAAATAAAGGAAGCTATCAAATAACTGGCATAAATAATGACAAAGACCACTGGGAATCTAAAAGATTTGGAAAAATATAAACGTCAAAAGAAAGCAACAAAAAAGCTATCAAGAAACATAAGATAGATTATGAGAGTAAACTTCCTCAGAATATAAAGACAGCTACCAAAAGATTCTACAAATATATAAAACTAAAACAGTGGCTTAGGTAAGAAATTGTCCTTTCAAGAGTGAGAAGTGCGATTCAGTAATGGGGTATGAGGAATGGCCGAGGATTTGAGCACATATTTGTTGATCTTTGTCTGTGAAATATATTAGTAACATGCCAGTAATTTTCAAAGCGATGAGGGTAGGTGAGGACCTGGAAACAATCATTCCCACGAAAGAAACAGTGTTGAGCAAGCTAATGGAGCTAAAGGCAGATACGTCTCCTGGCTCTGATGGAATGCGTCACTATTTACTAACAGAGATAGTTGGAGAAACAGTAAATGCATTTGTGGAAATTTTTCGAAATTCATTGGACTCTGGTGCAGTTCCAGCAGATTTGAAAACAAGAAATCAGACACCATTGTTTTAAAAGAGATGTAGACAAAGGTGGGGAACTATAGACCAGTCGTGGAGAAAATACTTCAATATGTAATCAAGGAATAAATAGCAATGAATCTCGACAGGAATCGTCCCATTGGGCCGACACAGCATCAGTTCATGAAAGGAAAGTCATGCTTAACTAATTTACTGAAAATCTATGAAGACATTATGACCATGGAGACCCAGTAGATGCGGTGTACCGAGATTTACAAAAGGCATTCGACGCAGTGCCGCTAAAACAGCTGCTGCATAAGGTAAAGGTGTGTGGCATTACGGGTAATGCTTTAACGTGGATAGAGGATTGGTTAACTAACAAGAAGCAATGAGTGGGAATAAATGAGTATTTTTTTCTGGTTCCTGATCATTGACTAGTGGTATGCCTCAGAGATCAGTGCTAAGACTGCAATTATTCACAGCTTACATGGGCGATTTGTAGTTGGACACCACGTGTAGTGTTTGAAAAATTGCAGATGATACTAAAATGAGTGTCAGAGCAAGGTGTGCAGAGGAATGCAAAACTTTACGAAGGAACATAAATAGTTTAAGTGAGTGGGCAAAGGTCTGGCAGATGGAGTACAATTGTAATAAATGCGAAGTCATCCATTTTGGTCGGAATACCAGTGAAAAGGGCTATTACTTGCATGCTAAAACAAATGCAGCATGTTTCTGTGCAGAGGGACTTGGGTGTCCTTGTGCATGAATCACAGACGTTGGTCTGCAGGTGCAACAGGTAATTAACGAGGCAAATAGAATTGCTAAAGGGATTGAGTTTAAAACCAGGGAGGTTATGTTGCAGCTGTACAAGGTGCTGGTGAGACCACACCTGGAGTATTATGTGCAGTTTTGGTCTCCTCACTTGAGAAATGATGTCCTGGTACTGCGGTGGATACAGAGGAGGTTCATTAGGTTGGTTCTGGAGTTGAAGGGGCTCGCTTATGAGGAGAGTCGGAGTAGACTGGAATTATATATTCATTGGAATTTGAAAGAATGAGGGAGGATCTGATAGAAATATATATAATTATGAAGGAAATAGATCAGATAGAAATAGAGAGGACATTTTCAGAAGTAGGTGAAACTAGGACAAGAGGGAAATGTCTCAAAATTAGGTAGAGCAGATTTAGGGCTGAATTCAGAAGGAACGTCTTGATCAAGAAGTTTGTGAATCGGTGGAATTCCCTGCTGAATGAAATAGTTGAAGCTTTGTCATTGAATGTGTTTGAAGCTCAGATAGATAATTTTTGAGCAGTAAAGGAACTAATGGTTAAGGTGAGTGGACGGGCAAGTCGAGCTGAGGTCATGAAATGATCAGCCATGTTCTTATTAGTTTTCCTAGTTCTTATGTAATGGGTCAACATGAAATGGGAATCATATTTGAGAAACTGACTGGTCTATACATACGGTGAAGCAATGGATGCAGTGCATTTGGATTTTCAGAAAGATTTTGGTAAAAACTCTGGCCATATGTGCAAAGTCAAATGTTACAGGGTTGGGGCTAAAATATGAACATGATTTTAGAATGGGAGAGCTGACAGGAGACAGCGAACAGGAATAGAACAGTCTGTTTTGAAGTGCAAGGATCTTTGGGTGTCGCAGGGATCGGTGCTTTGGCCCAAGTATTCCCAATACATCACAAACATTTGGTTGAGAGAATCAAATGCAGTATAACCCAGTCTGTTGACGGCACTAAATGATTCGGATAGTGAGTAGGCGAGGAGTATATTTTAAAAAAGCTCCAAAGTGATTGAGACAAGTACAGTGAATGGGCAAATACGTGGCAGATAAAGAGCAATGGGAGCGGATATGGCGGTGTGTATTTTGGTGGAAACAATAGAACAGCAACCTATAATTTGAAAATGGATCGGACGAAACATTTTGATCTTTAAAGGGATTTATGCCTTTTTGGTTTCTTGTGCGCAGAACTCCACGGGCAGTTCAGGGCAGTGAATTCTGATGCTAGAAGTCAATACTGGGAATGATATTGGCACACTAACCAGCGTACAGATACCCAACAAGTAGGCAGCTGCAGCATTGAAAAGTTCCAGATCTCCCAGTACAAAAGTCATGAAAGCAATATTGTTGAAACACAAAACAGGTAGGAAGGTAAAGGCTGTGTTGACCATCATTTGAGGGGGATTTCAACACTGGAGTAAGGGTGTCTTGCTGCAACTCTCCAGGCCCTTGGGGAGACGCCCATCTCGAACAGTTTGCAGCATTGCATGCAACGTTGGTCTCCTTAATTCATAAAGGACAAACATGACATTGAGGGAGAGCAGCGAAGGATGACCAAACTGATCTCTGGGATGACAAACTTGTTGAGTGAGCAGAGTTTGGGACGACTGGAACTGCATTCCTTGGGCATTCCCCTAGCTGGGTTGTTTAAAACAAGAGGTCACAGTATTAGGTACAGGCAGGCGGCTCTGTACTGAGATGAGAGTGGTGCCCTCAGGGAGTGGTGACCCTGGGAAATTCTCTACCGCATCAGGCTGTGGAAGCCAAAACAAGGGATATCAGGAAGGATTTCTAGACACTAAAGGGATCAGGAGACAGCTGGGGTTCAGCTGTCACAAGCTCAGAGAAATTAGGAAGGAGGTCTCTGCGGGGTCTCCAGGACTGTGTTTCCCATTCCCTTTTCCGATACAGAGGCTGTAGCTGGGTGTTCTGTCGGTTTTACCCTCCCAAACCTCGGAGCACATCAGTACAATTTAGTATCTTTCTTGACCGGTTTAGAGACCATTGGACAGTTTATCACATGTCTGTGTATCTGGAGTCAATTTTAGGCCAGGCTAGGAAAGCATAGAATTCACCAGAACAGGATTCACATCCATAAAGTACACTGAAGTTTACAATCGACATTGATTTCAGGGTCACTGTTACTGACACCAGATTTCAAATCTCGATATTTTATTAGTGGTTTTTAACTTCCACTATCTGCCAGAGCATTAGCCTGGTCTGGATTAGTAATCCAGTGCAACTTCCACAACAGCATGGGGACATATTGGAAACCAATCTGAGCAGGTTATTTCTGTGCTGCTTGACAGCTCTGTCAAAAAGAACTCCCCCATTTGACGGTCGTGATGGCACTGAGGGGGTGATAATTGGTCAGATGGTAAGTATGAACACATTAGAGGACTGGACATAGCTGAGCAATTTTCCACATTGCCAGGGAGATGTCAGAGTTGGAGCTGGAATGAAACAGCTTCCCTCGGGACACAGACTGTTTTGCAGGACAAGTCCTAAGTCCTTTTGCAGGAATGGGGTCAGGGCCCATTGCCTTTCTCGTATCTACTGTGTTCAGCTGTTTCTTCATGCCACGTGCACTGAATTAAATTAATTGAAGACTGGCACGTATGATTCTTTTGGCATCATGATGAGGGTGAGGTGGATCATCCACTCGACACTTCTGGCTGAGGATGGTGCAGACACCGCATCCTTGTCTTTTACATTGATGTACAGGGCTGTTCCATTATTTAGGCTGGAGATAATTGTGAAGCCCTCTCCGACAGTGAGCTGTTTCATGGTCCATCGATATTTATGTCTGAATGTGGCAGGACTGTTGGTCAGTTGGCCATGGGTGAATTACACCCTATCTATCAGATGTCAATTCTACTGTTTGGAATGCATGCAGTCAGTTGGAGTATGTTCAGCGGGTTGCCATCAGGTTTAGGCACACATGGTTCTGAAACTGGCATGTTCATTCATACAGCACTGAAACATAGATTGGCTTGGAGGTAATGGCAGTCTGATGGACTAACCCAGGTGAGAGCTGAAAAATGGCTTGCAGGAAAAGTCAGGCACCATCAAAGGAGCAGGAGAATCGACGTTTCGGTCATATGCCCTTCTTCAGGAATGAGGAAGTTGTGCCAAGCAGGTTAAGATAAAAGGTAGGGAGGAGGGAGTTGGGGGACGGGCGTTGGGAATGCGATAGGTAGAAGGAGGTTAAGGTGAGGGTGTTAGACCGGAGAGGGAGTGGGGCAGAGTTGTCAGGAAGAAGATTGCAGTTCAATAAGGCGATGGTGAGTCCGAGGGTTGGGACTGAGATAAGGTGGGGGAGGGGAAATCAGGAAGCTGGAGATATCTGAGGTCGTCCCTTGTGGTTGGACGGTTCCGAGGCAGAAGATGAGGAGCTCTTCTTCCAGGCATCCTGTTGCCATGGTCTGGCGACGGAGGAGGCCAAGGACCTGCATGTCCTTGGCGGAGTGGGAGGGGTAGTTAAAGTGTTCAGCCACAGGGCGGTTGGGTTGGTTGGTGCGGGTGTCCCAGAGGTGTTCTCTGAAACGTTCCGCAGGTAGGTGACCCCAATGTAAAGGAGGCCACATCGGGTGCAGCGGATGCAGTAAACGATGTGTGTGGAGGTGCAGGTGAATTTGTGACGGATATGGAAGGATCCCTTGGGGCCTTGGAGGGAAGTGAGTGGGGGAAGTGTGGGCGCAAGTTTTGCATTTCTTGCGGTTGCGGGGAAGGCGCCGGAAGTGGAGGTTGGGTTGGTGGGTGGTGTGGACCTGACGAGGAAGTTGCAGAGGGAGTGGTCTTTTCGGAACACTGATAGGGGAGGGGAGGGAAATATATCCTTGGTGATGGGGTCTGTTTGGAATTGGCAGAAATGACGAAGTATCTGGTGATTGGTGGGGTGGTAGGTGAGGACCAGTAGGGTTTTGTCCTGGTGGCAATTGGAAGGGCGGGGTACAATGGAGGAGGAGCAGGAAGTGGAGGAGATGCGGTGAGAGCACCGCCAACCACGTCTGAGGGGAATATGCGGTCTTTGAAGAAGGAGGCCATCTGGGTTGTTCGGTATTGGAATTGGTCCTCCTGGGAGCAGACATGGCGGAGGCGAAGGAATTTTGAATATGGGATGGCGTTTTTCCAGGGGGCAGGGTGGGAGGGGGTGTAATCTAAGTAGCTGTTTGAGTCAGTCGGTTTTTAATAAATGTCCGTGTTGAGTCGGTCGCCCGAGATAGAAATGGAGAGGTCTAGGAAGGGGAGGGACGAGTCTGAGACGGTCCAGGCAAATTTGGGGTCGGGGTGGAAGATGTTAGTAAAGTGGATGAACTGTTCTAACTCCTCATTGGAGCACGAGGTAGCACCGATACAGTCATCGATGTAGCAGATGAAATGGTGGGGGGGTGGTGTCAGTGTCGCTGCGGAAGATGGACTGTTCCACATATCCCATGAAGAGGCAGGCATAGCTGGGGTGCATGCGGGTGGCAATGGCTATAACCTTGGTTTGGAGGAAGTGGGAGGATTGGAAAGAGAAGTTGTTCAGAGTGAGGAACCGTTCAGGCAGTCGAAGGAGGGTGTCAGTGGAAGGGTACTGGTTGGGTCGGCTGGAAAGGAAAAAGCGGAGGATTTGAGGCATTCGTGATGGGGATGGAGGTGTTTAGTAACTGCATGGCCATGGTGAAGATAAGGAATTAGGATAAGGGGAAGCCAAAATCATGGAGGAGGTGGAGGGCATTGGCAGTGTCCCGAATATAGGTGGCGAGTTCTTGTCCTAAGGGGTACAGGACCGTGTCGAACTATGCAGAGACGAGTTCGGTGGGTCAGGAACAGGCTGAGACAATGGTTCAGACGGGGCAGTCAGGTTTGTGGATTTTGGGCAGGAGTTGGACTCAGGTGGTGCGGGGTTGTGGGACGATGAGTTTGGAGGCGGTGGATGGGCGATCCCCTGAGGTGATGAGGTTATGTATGGTTTGGGAGATGATGGTTTGGTGGTGGGAGGTGGGGTCATGGTCAAGGGGGCAGTAGGAAGAGGTGTCTGCGAGCTGGAATTTAGCCTCAGCAATGTAGAGATCGGTTTGCCAAACTACCACCGTTCCTCCATTGTTGGCTGGTTTGATAATGAGGTTGGGGTTGGAGTGGAGGGAGTGGAGGGCCACACGTTGTGAGGGTGAGAGGTTGGAGTGGGTGAGAGGGGTGGACAGGTTGAGGCGGTTAATATTGCGGTGGCAGTTGGCTATGAAGAGATTGCGGGCAGGTAAGAAACCAGCACGGGGTGAACAATGGATGAGGTGTGTTGGAGGCGGGAGAAGGGGTCGTTAGAGGGTGGGCGAGAATCCTGGTTGAAGAAGTAGGCGTGGAGTGGAAGGCGCTGGAAGAATTGTTCGATGTTTCACCGCGTGTTGAACTCATTAAACCGGGCGTGCAGGGGGATGAGAGTGAGGTCTCTGCTGAGGATTATCCCTGGCAAAAAGTTACAGAATGTCGTTGAATACAATTCTGCTCCTGCTGCTGCTGTGTTCGACAGCACCACATCAATGTCAGGAATTTTCTGTTTAAGGAAGTTCAGGAAGTTAGATTATTGAAAGCATTTACAGAGGATATTTGACGAGGAAATGAATTGAGGAGAATGAAGAATTAATGATAAAAGATTAATTGTAAAGTCATCGACCCTGAGAGTCATGAAATATGCAAACATACCCTTCCAATAATCCACACGGAATCAGCCAACACCGTTAAGTTTGGGAGCTAAGACTATCAGCGAGCTGTACACGGTCGGTCTTTGTTTGATGATGTTCTCCTTCAGCATGGCCTCCATATCCTTTTGGACCTTTCTGGCTTTGAGAGGATTAAGCTGATATGGGTTTTGTTTTATCAGAATCATCTTCCCTACATCTAGTTCGTGTACAATAACATTAGTCCTCCTCTTGTAATTCTTACATATGTCCTCATAGTGCAATAACAAGCTTTTCAGCTGCGTTCAGTGCTCCTGAGACAGATAGTTCATGAATATGTCCCAATGCAAAATGACTTCTTCCTTTTTAACATATTTTGAGGCATATCAAAACCCACAACATTTGGATTTCATTTCTCACTGTGTCAGTCAGTTATTCACACCTGTTTCTCCAGTTCTCTCTCTCCTCTACTTTTCAGGAGGGGGCATGCACACTCTTTTATAACCCACATGAAGGGGTATTTGAATCTGGGAATTGGCAACAGAGATGCTACTTTTATTACTGTCTGTGGTCACCCTCCCATTTGGTATATATGACACTGATGCCAAAGGTTAACTACATCTTTGTGCATTGCAGTTTAATAACATTTTTTTTGTCCCTTGGCCTGTGTCTTTCTACACGAGGTGACCTCCCACTGGTAGTTCATGTACTACCCTGACGCTTCCCTCCTCTATGTTCACGGCAAAACAATCTGGTGCACTTCGGCACATTCCTCCTCTGCAGTAACTTGCCATGGTCTCCATTTCCGTCTTAGGATTCCATCTTTCAGGTAATAACGCTCAGGAATATCTTTGCATTCTTTTCAGAGAATGCATCCACATATATATCTTTTATCGTCTTGTCTGTCTGTTGCAAGTCCCTTCGCCTTACATGACGAAACACCTCTGTCTGACCCACTGCCTATTCAAGTTTTCCCTGCACCATTACGTCAAACAGGGTGTCCGCCAACTGAACTTCAACTCCTTCATCTTTGTCTTTACTTTGTGTGCTTCATGCTGTGACTGATGACAGTGGGACCTGGTTACTGTGCATTCTGGGAAAATACCAGTATACATCTGTTTTATCTTCTCAGTTTCTTGGTCTTCTTTAGGCTTTTGCACAACAAGCAGTGTTGCTCCCAACTTGGATCCTGCTAAATCGTTCCCAAGAACAAACTGGATTCCTGGAAGTCACACTCTTTCAGTCACTCACACTGTTTCCCTTAATACTTCCACTAGTGCCACTGACTAAGCTTCTTTTACCACATCTTTTCCCACAGTGCCTTTCTTAACGTCCAGCACTGTGACCTTACGTATCCCAACTTCAAGCAGTGATATAACTTTTCTTAGTGCCCTTCTGAATCCACCTGTACTGTCATTTTCCGTGTCCCAACCTATTACAGTGACAACACCTGAGGCCTTTCACGTTGTGCCCGCACTCTTGGGTATCTTCTTTAACCTGTGGTAAACTCTTATCCTCTACTCTTCCTTTTATAGTGTCGCATCTCCACGACTCCCAAATTCGATCCCTCGCAGGATGAAATTTTGGTTGGAAGTTTGTCTTATGCAGCAAAATGTATTCATCTGCAAATTCTCCTGCCTTTCTCAATTCCTGAACTTTCCGCTCCTCCACATGAATTCTTATTATCTCTGTAAGTGAGTTTTTCAACATCTTCAGCAGAATAATCTCCGTTACAGCCTGATATTCATCTTTAAAGCAAGCATCCATCTATCAGAATGCCTATGCTTAATTCTTTCAAACTCAACATAAGTCTGACCTGTTTACTTCTTAATGTTTTTGAACTGCTGTCTGCATGCCTCTGGTACCAATTCATGAGAACTTAAAATAGCTTGTTTGACATCTTCAGGGTCTCTTGATCCATCTGAGCAGGAGAATCGACGTTTCGGGCATGAGCCCTTCTTCAGGAATGAAGAAAGTGTGTCCAACAGGCTAAGATAAAAGGTAGGGAGGAGGGACTTGGGGGAGGGTCGTTGGAAACGCGAAAGGTGGAAGGACTGGCAAAGCGGCAGACAAGGGTGGGGCGGTATTAGTTTGGCCCACCGACCTTTACACCGCTGAGGCTAAACGCCAGCTCGTGGACACCTCCTCCTACTGCCCCCTTGACCATGACCCCACCTCCCACCACCAAACCTTCATCTCCCAGACCATCGATAACCTCATCACCTCAGGGGATCTCCCATCCACCGCCTCCAACCTCATAGTCCCACAACCCCACACCGCCCGTTTCTACCTCCTGCCCCAAATCCACAAACCTGACTGCACCAGCCGATCCATTGTCTCAGCCTGCTCTTGCCCCACCGAACTCATCTCTGCATAACTCTACACGGTCTTGTACCCCTTAGTCCAAGAACTCCCCACCTCCGTTCGGGACACCACCCACGCCCTCCACCTCCTCCATGATTTTCACTTCCCCCGTCCCCAACGCCTTATCTTCACCATGGACATCCAGTCCCTATACACCTCCATCCTCCATCAAAAAGAACTCAAAGCCCTCCGCTTCTTCCTTTCCCTCCATACCAACCAGTAGCCTTCCACTGACACCCTCCTTCGACTGCCTGAACTGGTCCTCACTCTGAACAACTTCTCTTTCCAATCCTCCCACTTCCTCCAAACCAAAGGAGTAGCCAAAGGCACCCGCATGGGCCCCAGCTATACCTGCCTCTTCGTACGATATGTGGAACAGTCCATCATGAGCAGCTACACTGGCACCACCCCCACCTTTTCCTCCGCTACATCGATGACTGTATCGGCGCTGCCTCGTGCTACCACGAGGAGGTTGAACAGTTCATCCACTTAACCAACACCTTTCACCCTGACCTCAAAATCACCTGGACCATCTCAGATTCCTCCGTCCCCGACCTAGACCTCTCCATTTCTATCTCAGGCGACCAAATCAACATGGATATTTACTATAAACCGACCGACTCCCACAGCTACCTAGAATACACCTCCTCCCACCCTGCCCCCTGTAAAAACGCCATCCCATATTCCCAATTCCTTCGTCTCCACCGCATCTGTTCCCAGGAGGACCAGTTCCAATACCGTACAACTGAAATGGACTCCTTATTCAAGACTGCAATTTCCCCCCAGACGTGATCGACGATGCCCTCCACCGCATCTCCGCCACTTCCTGCTCCTCCGCCCTTGAGCCCCGCCCCTCCAATCACCACCAGGACAGAAGCCCACTGGTCTTTACCTACCACCCCACCAACCTCCATATACAGCGTATCATCCGTCGTCATTTCCGCCACCTCCGAACGGACCCCACCACCAGGGATATATTTCCCTCCCCTCCCCATCAGCGTTCCGAAAAGACCACTCCCTCCGTGACTCCCTCGTCAGGTCCACACCCCCCACCAACCCAACCTCCACTCCCAGCAAGTTCCCCAGCAACCACAAGAAATGCAAAACTTGCGCCCACACCTTCCCCCTTACTTCCCTCCAAGGCCCCAAAGGATCCTTCCATATCAACCACAAATTCACCTGCACTTCCACACATTTCATTTATTGCATCCACTGCATCCGATGTGATGTCCTCTATATTGGGGAGACAGGCCGCTTACTTGCGGAACGTTTCAGAGAACACCTCTGGGACACCCGGACCAACCATCCCAACCACCCCGTGGCTCAACACTTTAACTCCCCCTCCCACTCCACCAAGGACATGCAGGTCCTTGGACTCCTCCATCGCCAGGCCATAGCAACACGACGGTTGGAGGAAGAGCACCTCATCTTCCGCCTGGGAACCCTCCAACCACAAGGGATGAACTCAGATTTCTCCAGTTTCCTCATTTCCCCTCCCCCATCTTGTCTCAGTCAAATCCCTTGACCTCAGCACCACCTTCCTAACCTGCAATCTTCTTCTTGACCTCTCCGCCCCCACCCTCACTCTGGCCTATCTTCCTCACCTTGACCTCCTTCCAACTATCGTATTTCCAACGACCCTCCCCCAAGTCTCTCCTCCCTACCTTTTAGCTTAGCCTGCTGGACACACTTTCCTCATTCCTGAAGAAAGGCTCATGCCCGAAACGTCGATTCTCCTTCTCCTTGGATGCTGCCTGACCTGCTGCCCTTTTCCAGCAACACATTTTCAGCTCTGATCTCCAGCATCTGCAGTCCTCACTTTCTCCTCTCTTGATCCCTCATCTGACACCAGAGCAAATACCTGCCTACCAGTTTAATCTGAACTAGTATTACCCATAACTACTTGGAACATTACAACTCTCTCGCACAGTTTTCAATGAAACAAAGAAGGCTTCAAAATTTTTCTCATCAAAATGTGGCAGCGTTTTGACATAGCTGTATGTATCACCACCTCCCTTTTTAATCTGCATCCTGTTACTTTGACTTTGTTTACTAAATCATACCTTCAAGTTCAACTTCTCGCTCTTTTTGCTCAACTAAAAACTTCTCTCTCTCCTTTCTCCTTTTCTTCTCTCCTTAACAGATATGAACCTTTTCCTTCCCTTTCGCCCTCTCTCTCTTCTCTCTTGCTTTCTGTTCTTATCTCTCTCTTTCTCTCTTCCTTTGTTTATCTTTAAACTCCATTTTCCTCAATTATAATTTAAGTTTTTTTCTCACTCTACTACAATTGTCTGTTTCTCGGACACACCTTAGCGTTTGAGTAATTCCCTGACAATTTTGTCCTTGGTTAAACGCAAATCTATGTTCTTTGCTAATTCTAAAGCCTTGGCACTTATTTTTCTTTCTAAACTTTCTTGGAAAAATTGAGAATCATCTTCAAACACCTCTTAATTTGTAAAGAACCATTTCTCTCACTTTTAATTTAACCAACCACAAGTCTTCCAAGTTGAATAAGTTCTCTTACTGACGTTTTATTTGAAGGTCTCGGACACGAACGTGCAAATGTTTTAATATACTGGGCTTTTTTCACACCTCAAATCTATTCAAATCTACCCAAAACAGGATCTGCATAAACCTGTTCAAATCGCAGACGAAAGCCCCCAAACTGCTGCAACACAGTGTTAACCGTTCCTCTAATTTAAACCAGCCACACAGAAACGTTCACCTCATGCTGTAAAATCTTAAGTGTCGACAGGCAAAGATCTATTTTCAGAGCCACTATTTAAAGTAAAATTAACAATTTTGTTATTTAAGTCCAACAGAGAATAATAAAATAAACAACTGTTTAGAACTCCCTTGGGTTAAACGTATCTTCAACCTCTCACTCTACAATACTGGTCTGATGAAACTAAAACACCGATAAAGGTTTACAAAAAATATAATCATGTTTCAAAACCAGTCAGATTTGTCGATTCTCCTTTGTAGATTGTGTCTGTAGATTTTACTCACGGTCGGCTTTGATGTTCTGCTGTGCAAACTTCTTATAGACAGGTGCCTTCAGGAAGCTCTTCAACTCGCTGTCTAACTTTGTGGATGTCTTTGGCGGTTCTCCCCCTAAATGTTCAAAATGTCCAGTTTTATAACACAAAGCATCGGATTATTTCATTGATATTGATGTCATTAAATACATTATATTTCAATCTCGATTTGATTTCAGTTTGTTGGTGCATACTTTAAACCGTCTGGTTGAGTTTGAATTTGTTTTTGTTCCATGGCAACTCTCGTCACTATTGGTTTCACAGTCAAATGTTACTTTTTAACTTCTTTCAGAACATTTTGTGCCAGCTTCTTGTCTCCCTTAACGGTAAACAATACCTCTACACCTTCATAACAATATCTTGTTTCTGCCCTGCATAGCTTTTCATAAATTTGATCAACTTCGTAAGTTCACATAAAAGTATGTTCTGTTTCCAAAAAACACACATTTTCTCTCATCTTTCCTTTACTTATTTCCTTCTTTCCAGTTATCATTCCAATTACTTACAATGTTACTGGCATTCTTCGACAAAGTATTACATTGTGTGTGTCTGTCTGTTCATTTTGTGAATAATCATCTTTAATTAGACTAAGACGAAAGAATGAGATGTAATCGTATACCTATATGAAGGAGTAAAAGTGCAACGTTTCCAAGTCTTCTGATATCAAAGAAAATGCAAAAAGAAGATCTCCTTTATTCATGGATTGGGAAAGTGAACAAATGACGTTCATGGAGCAAACAGAATTAATTTACTGAACCTTTACTCGGGTCACTAACGACCACATATTTAGTTTTCTCCTGAGAGTTTAATTTCAGCTTTGTTTTAAGTCTGAGTTGCATACGATTTTTTATGAATATACAATTATTGTCGGTGACAAAACAAGACATTTCTGGAAATGCTCAGTAGTTTTGGCAGTATCTGTTTTGAGAAAGCAGATTGAACATAACATAGTGGAATGGGTCTGGGTTGTTTACTTTTTTGCCAAAGTGTTCAGCGACGTGCCGGTTAGGTACGTTGGTCATGGGTAAATGCAAAGTAATAGAGTAGGGGAATGGGTCAGGGTGAGTTACTCTTCGGAGGGTCAGCATGGACGTTCTGTGTGAAATGGCCTGCTTCTCCGATGTAGGGATTCTATAATTCTATGATTTCTTCATAAAAAGGGCGTCGGTGCCAGGATCAAGAATGTCTCCGAGCATCCTCAGGGCATAGTGAATTGGGAGGGGAAACAGCCAGCGGTCGTCGTTCACATTGATATCAATGACATAGCTAAGAAGAGTGAAAGGTTGAAAGGTCCGGCAAAGGAAGTTCCGGGATTTAGGAGTGAGTATGAACACAGGATATCCAGGGTTGAATTCTTGGGATTACTCCCCATGCACCTGGAAGTGAGACAAGGAAGAGGAAGGTAGTGAGTCGAGTAAAAGAACTGTTCTGGGAGGATTGTTTCTGGTTTCTGGATGATTCGGATTGCTTCCTGGTCTGGTGGGAACTCGACAAAAGTGAAAGTGTGCAACTTAACTGGAGGGGCCACAACAGCCTGAAAGGGAGGTGTGATCATGCAACTCAGGTAGATTTAAACCAGTAAAGCAGGAGGCGGGGAACCAAAGCAGCTGGTCAGAAACTCAAAAGAAAGTAGAGAGTAGTCGAATAAATAGGCAGGGCCAGGACAATAATCATGCTGAGGGAAAGAATCATAACTACTTAAAAATATGAGTAGAAAGTTGGTGTAAATGATAGGCTCATTTTTATTGGGGATCAATAAATAAGGATAGAGAGCCTGTCCACAAAAGTATTAAAAAAGAAAGCCACTTCAATTGCACTTACGTAAAAAACTTTTAACTAAAAGCGTGCTGTATTTGGAATAAACTGAATGAGCTGACAGCTCAAACAGAGATAAATAGATATGGCATGGGAGGAATTACTGAAACGTGCGAACAGGAGGTCAGGACTGGTGTGTTAAATGCCCACGGGTGCACAGTATTCAGACAAGGATGAACAGTAGATGGAGAGTCTGTATAGGTCAAGGGTAATGTCAAGGCTTTATTAAGAAATGATATTAATACGTGGGACAAAAATGATGAATCAGTCCAGTTCGAAATAAAACACATTTAAAGAAACCCATTGGTAGGAGCATTTCCAGTCCACAAACTCCCATCCCGGCAAACTACTTTCAAAATAGGGAATCGCATGAACCAGGGAATAATGGTGGCTTGAGACAAGGGTACATGAGTGATTATGGGCAATGTGAACATGCATATTGTCTGGATTAATCAATTTGCAAGGGGAGACACAAAGAATGATTCATCGAATCGATGAGGGATTACTTCTTCGATTAACATGTCATGGAACCAACCAGATAACCGGCTTGGTATTATGTAATAAGGAAGGAGTGAAAAATCATATTGTCGTATGGATCATCTTCGAAAGAGTGGCACAGCATGCTGGATGTTCACATTCAGTTTAAACAGTGAAGTCAATCACATACGAGAGGTTTAGTTTTGGGCAATAATAACTTTACTGGCCTGAGGAAGGGATTGTCCCAAGTGGACTTGGCAAAAACATTAAAGCGCAGGACAGTTGAAGAACAGTGGTAATTACTTCGGGACATAATCTAAACCCCTCAATTGAAGTGTAATCCTTTGTGGAAAAGGAATTGTAAAAAGATGAAAAGTGACCCATAACTTTACAAGGAAGTCAACAGTTCGAAATAAAACACATTTAAAGAAACCCATTAGTGATGGCCTGGTGGTATTATCGCCGCCTGCTCATCCAGATGATGTTCTGGGAACTCGGGTTCAAATGCTGTCACGGTAGATGGGGGCATTTAAATTCAATATGAACCTGACATTCAGAGTCTATTGACGAACATGAAAACATTGCTCATTGTTGGAAATAGCCATATGTTTCACGAGAGTCCTTTAGGGTCGGAAACCATCATTCTTACTTGGTCTCACCTAAGTATGACTTCAAACCCACACAAATTTGGTTGCTTCTTAACTGCCCTTGACTGCACAACGAGTGCTGTCTACTCCAGCGACGCTCTCTTCTCATGAACGAATTATTGAAAAATGCTTTAAATGCCACCAAACGGTTACTAAAAACAACATCATAGAACAGATAACATAGAACAGTATAGCACAGAACAGGCCCTTCAGCCCACGATGTTGTGCCACCACTGATCCACATGTATGGACCTTCAAATTTCTGGGACTATATGCATGTCTAGCAGTCTCGTAAATGCCCCCAATGACCTTGCTTCCACAACTGCTGCTGGCAGTGCATTCTGTGCTCTCACAACTCTCTGTGTAAAGAACCCGCCTCTGACATCCCCTCTATACTTTCCTCCAACCAGCTTAAAACTATGACCCCTCGTGTTAGTCATTTCTGCCCTGGGAAATACTCTCTGGCTATCGACTCTATTTATGCCTCTCATTATCTTGTATTCCTCA
Source organism: Chiloscyllium punctatum (assembly GCF_047496795.1). Taxonomy (NCBI): domain Eukaryota; kingdom Metazoa; phylum Chordata; class Chondrichthyes; order Orectolobiformes; family Hemiscylliidae; genus Chiloscyllium; species Chiloscyllium punctatum. Next base: position 26,848,102 of record NC_092762.1, read on the forward strand.
AAATAGCTATGAAGCAAAATGTGTAGAAAGCGTACGAATTGATAAATAACATTTCTCCCAGAAGACAAAAAGTTAAAGAATGCTAAAATTAAATATTGGGTCTTAGAGGATAAAAACAGAGAGACAATGTTGGTAAACTCAGAAATGGCATAGGCAAAACCAACACTTCCTGTTTTCACATGTTTTTAAAGGTTTCTTTTTTAACCCTGCAAAACTGTGTTTTTGTTTAGAAACAATAAAACGTTTTTTTTAAAAAAATAAGGAGTTGTGCCTTCATTCCGGAGAGTCCTGGCGGTTTTTCAGCTCAGGAGAAGACTTTTCTTCTAGGAATATATTGAAGATGAATATTTATATTGAGTTAATTAGCCAACGAGTTGATTATATTTAATATTTATATGTTTGATGGGCATATTTTTTTTCTTCCATTTTAACGTTATTATCCATAGGTAATGAAAGGTGTTGTGAAAAATCCTGCTTCTAGGCATAATGTTATTTAGGCCACAGAGAGGTTGGCGAGAAGATTTAGAAATAAAGGTACTACCCAGCAAAGCAGTCAGATAAATGGTGACTGTCAGGAAAGATAAGAAGGTAGTTCAATGTCACCGGCGACTATTCCTCTATCAAAATGATTTTCACGTTTTGGAACTTTGAAGGACTAGTCCTTCTGAGGAAAATGGAGGAGCAGTCAGTTATTGAATTGTTGGAAAGATTTTTATATTAGGCAGCGTTAGAGACGATGTGGTAGAATTATTGCTACAGTGGGATTTTCAGCCAGAAGCATCAGCAGGAGATTATGTGGCAGTGAGCATGAGATTAGGATGGTTTGTGCTAGGCTTAAGAATGACTCTAAACGTTTCATGTACATTGGTAAAGGTGAGACTGAGTGTTGTACATATTGGTAGGAATGACATTTTTAGGGAAAAGATTAAAGCAGTACAGGGTGAATTTATGAGGTGAGGTAGATTAAAAATAAAATTGTAAAAGTAGTGATTTGTTGTTTACTGCCAATGCCAACCCCAACCGGTGGAGGAACGAAAGGTTAAAGGAGAAAAATCAATGGCTGAAGACCTGGGTTGTTGTTGAGGGATTTAGATTCTTGGGAAATTGGAATTTGTTTTGGAATAGAAAACACATGTTCAAAAAGGATTCGTATAATCTAAACCAATATCTTAGCAGGGAGATTTGCTCACTCTATATAGGGAGAAATTATATTGGTAGAGAAGGCAAGAGGGTTATTCTAATTGTCTGTGTTAATGGACGGATGGATGGAAAAGTTATGAATGTGAGTATAGCACGTCTTCTGAAGCACTAAATTGCATTCATTCAAGGGGTCTCATGGGGAAGGCTGATGAACTCAGGGCATGTTTAAGAACATAGGATTGGGATTTCATATTTATTACTCAAAGTTTGTGGAGAGCTGTTCAAGTCGAGAGTACGGTGCTGAAAAAGCACAGCAGGTCAGGCAGCACTCGAGGAGCAGGAAAATCGATACTTCGGGCAAAAGACCCTCATCAGGAAAAGGCTAATGAAGGGCTTTTGCCCAAAATGTTGATGCCCCAGCTCCTCTGGTGCTGCCTGGCATGCTGTGCTTTTCCAGCACCACACTCTCGACTCTAATCTCCACATCTGTCGTCCTCACGTTCGCTTGAGAGATGTTCAAGACTGTCAATTCAATGTTCCACGTGCTCGGTGTCATTGAATGGATAGAAAAAGTGGCATACAGTGGGTGTAGAGGGTGAGGCCTGCCGTTTAGATTAAGGGATAAATTATTGGTGTAGCTGGAGAAGTTATTTCTCAAAAATCATCAGGTAAAATACATGGATCGTGTTATAAATAAGAAAGCAAAGATCACTTTGAAGAGATTGCACAGTATGCTCCTTTGTGACAAAGCGTCCAATGAAAATATACTAATAGAAATTAAAAATAAAAAAGGAGTACATTGATGTTACTGCACCATATATTCTCCAGCAGTAAGAAAGAAATTGAGAAACAGACATGTAGGGAGATCTCGGATATATGTAAGCTTAATAGAGTTGTATTAATGGGGATTTTAATTTTCTAAAAATATGACTGGAACTACCATAGTGTTAAAGGGTTGAATCACGAAGAATTTGTCAAATGTGCCCAAGAAAATGTTCTTCATCAGTACGTGGATCATCCTAATAGAGACGGAGCAAAACGAGACCTGGTTTTGTGAAAGAGGCAGGGCAAACGACTGAAGTAAACATGGGAGAACACTTTTGGGTCTTGCAATCATAACTATTTGTGGAAAATGTCTTCCATTAATATTATCTTTTTCATTGGAGTACCATAAATTTTAATGGCATGGGACATGGACTGTCCAAGTTTGACGGGAATAGACTTTTTGCAGGTAAAATAATGTCTGACAAGGGGGAAGCAGTCAGCAGTCTGACGACGTGTGTTGAGAGGCATTAAGATCCTGTTAGAGTGAAGGGTCAAGCTGATAAGATTACGGAACCATGGATGACTAAAGTTATTGAGGATACACTCAAGATTAAAAGAGAGTCTTACTTTAGATCCAGACTACTTTATTGAATTGAATCTCTTAATCAATATCAAGAGTTTGGGACACCATTTTGAGAGAAATAAGGCAAGTTAAAAAGAGATATGAAATAGCATGGGCAGGTAAGGTTAATGATAATTCAAAGATATTGTGCAACTACATTAATAGCAAGACTTAACCAGTAGAGAGTAAGGCCTCTCCAGGATCACGAAGGGCATCGATGTGTTGAACCCAGGAGATGGGGAATAAAATCATCCCATTCCTGGTACATCAGACAGCAGCAAACACACACTACTGCCTGCACCTCGCATTCATCCAGATTGAACTCTGTCTGCTATTTTTCAGCCGACTGACCCATTTGATCAAGATCATTTTGTAACCTGAGGAAACGTCCTTCACTGTCCACTGTGCCACCAATTTTGGTATCAGATGCAAACTTACAAACCATGCCTTTCATATTCTCATCCAAATCATTTATATAAATGATAAACAATGAAAACCCAGAACCAACCTCTGTGGAACACTGCTGGTCACAAACCTCCAGTCCAAAAGCAACCGCCCACCATTACTCTCTGCCTGAAAGTGCTGGAGAGAAACTCTGCAGTTCTGGCAGTATTGGAGCAGAAAGAAACCATTTACCTTTTTTTGACTCCAATGTGACTTGTTCAGAACAGGTTTATATCAAACTCGATATGTGAACTTTGTTTCTCTGCCCAGATCCTGCCTCATCTGTTGCATTTCTATATCTGGTTTTATTTGGACATTATGTTCCATTCCTGTTCCCATTAGCTGTACTTGTGCCAGTGACGCATGTATTACACTGGAGACTGTTTCTTCTGTAAGTTCTGAAAATAAACGCACAAATTTCAGCAAGAGATTTAAAAGACATTTTAGAGACATTGATATTGATTTAAAAGACATTTTAGAGACAGCTACACTTGATATAAAATATGAATAGTTTCATAATTATGATATTGTCTGCGTGTTCTATGACTAAGCTTGTCTCTCTAGGCTCTGAACGTTTTCAATACATTTCTCAGAATAATAGCAGCAAGGATAGCGGTCACGCTGCCCATCATCTCTGTACCAGCTCGGAATGAGCTGTATTCTCACTCTTACTCTGCTCCAACTCGCTGTAACCCCACACATTATCTGTGCCTGTTTCCAATTCTGAATATCCTGTCAAGATATAAACAACCTTACCAACCTGTATAGCATGTGATTTAATAGTCTATATATAAAATATAATTCCTTATACCACATTTAAAATTGTCCTAATCTATCCACATTGTCGCTCGGCATTCCAAGTACCACATGTCATCTGTTCCCTTGCATTTCATTTCATTTTTCAGAAAGAGTGATGGTTGAATACTCATGACTGGGGGATATTTCTGTACTCCCCTCGTGTCTCCTCAGTTGCTGGCCCCAATCTTTTCTGTCTCATAGCCAATCTCATATTCATTCTTTCCCTTACACGTTAAATCATAACTTTTGAACAAGATTATTTTACATTTTTATGGACCAGGCCCGACTCCTCAAAATCTGTTGAGCAGGTATCCCCGACCGTACATTTGCTAATTGTTGAAGGTAAGTGTATAGTGGATATCCCCAGAGTGGATTAGCTGGTCAGACTACCGAGTTTTAAACAAACAGAATTTATTTAAAACATTAAGTAATGAAACACAATGAACCGAATATAGAATACCCGAATAAATCATCCGATCCGAACCTGACAGGCTTTCCTGACTTAATGATGCTGTTCTAAATTGCTTTCAACATTCCAAATAAACAAACCATTTGGCACAAAGACTAAAAATTAAACAAACCAAGCTTGCAGGTAACGAATTCAGAGGACAGAAGAATGGGGAAAGTGCCCAGTTTCAACAGTGACTCTGACTTAAATAACCTTCGAACTGACTGACCTGCGCAGGTAGAGAGCTGGCCACGTCCCCTTGATTATGTCAGTTCTTTTTAAGATTTGAAAGCCTTCTTCTTGCGGTTTTATCAGTTTGGTATTAACCAAAGGACCTGAATGAGCGGTTCAAAATTGAGACATGTTGGAACCTTGGGCCGGTTAGAAAGTCTGTGAAAACAAAATCAAGCACAACATAACCAACGGACCATATAAAACTGAACCCAAAGATGTCTTCAGTTCTCAAAATCAACAAAAGTAGTGGTTAGTACACTAAAGCACGCGTATGCATTCACTTAGTATAAAACTGTAAACCTGCAGAACTACATCCAAATTCAGTGTGCGATACACCTCCCACTGGGTGTGTCGACCTGTCATTCCAGTTTCGACAATACTTTGGCAATCATGTTTTCAAGACATGCCACATGCACAATTTTCAAATTGCGTGGCTAAAACTATAGGCTCGAGCTAAACAGACTAACATTTCTGTCCTTAATTTTCTCCAAAAGCTTTATTGGCTTGTGATCAGTACTTAGAGTTGTCTCGGATGTGTTGTTGCTAATATAAAAACTGAAATGTTGTTGTGCCAACACGAAGTTCAAAGTCTCTTTCTCAGCTGTTGAATATTTCTACCAATAAACGTTTAACTTGCTGGATAAATACCAATACGTCTTTCTATCTTCTCGTCGTTTCCCTGCATCGCTCGCATTTATAGCCACCTTGAAAGGGTGTGCTTAATCAGATCTAACTGGTTCCGGACAGTGGTTAACACATTTTGCGTGCTGACAAATGCCTTTTCTCAGTGTGTTGCCCGACTTTTCTTGCCTTTCCTGAGCATTTCAGTCAGTGGAGCAGCCATACTGCTAAAATTAGGCACAAACTTTTGATAAATTCCACTCAATCGCAGGAAGCATAGTACAGCTCCTTTTGTCGACTGTGTGGGAATTACCGCAAATTCTTAAATTCCTACACTTTTACTTCTCACGGCACCATTGACTTGGGCTTTGCTACATTGACTTTTCGCTCGGTTTACCACCAAGCCTGCCTTCTAAAATACATTCAACAAGTCTGATAAATGCTTCCATGAGTGACTAAAATTCGCCAGGTCATCAGTCGACATTTTGGGTAATCTGAGAAATTATTGGTTAGTCTCTGGAATGTGGCCAGTACGTTTTTCATGCCAAATATAAGTTGCTTGCCCCACCTTCCCCCCACCCACCCCCCCCCCCCCACCCCGCCCACACTGCAGGCTTCCAACTGCGGAATTGGATATGCTTCTTTTATTTTTAAACAGCATTGACTTTGAGATAATCCACACATAACCGTTGGTTACCATCTGTCTTCAGTATCATGACTTTAGGTGAGTTCCAGTCAGTGTAACTCAGGTCGATTACATCATCTTGGAGCATGTGTTCAATCGCCTTCTGAACCTGAGCCAAGTTCACAGGATTATGCCTATAAGGATGCGGCTTAATCGGAACAGCGTGTCTTTTCTCTACATTATGCACAATTAGGTAGTATTTCCCAATTAATTTCCGCATATCTCCCCATATAATACTAATACCTCTTTCAGGTCATTTCGTTTTTTTTCTCAGTGAGGTTACTCAATAATTTATCCCAATTTTATACAACTTCCTCCTTGTCCACATTAATTTCAGGAATGTCCAATTCCGAATCCTCTGAACTTGGGTTTTCCTTCTGTACTGTAATCATTGACACCTTCTTCTGTTGCTCTCTTTCCCTGTCGAAATACCTTTTGAGCATATTCACATGACATACTCTGTGAGACTTATTTCTGTCTAGAGTCCCTCCCAAGTCGTTACTCTCACTCAATATTCTTCTCATTTGATAAGTGTCACCAGTCCTTGCTTTTCAAGATTCACCCATCAGTGGAAGTAGCATACATATTTTATCCCCGTTAGCAAAACTGCAAAATTTTGACTTCTTGTCAACTCCCTGTTTATGTGCATTCTGCAATACTTTTAAATGCCATCCAGCCAATTTTCCAGCGCTTTTTATTCGTTCTGCAAAATTTTTAACGTTGTCCAATAGTGTGGCCTTTTAATTCCGATTTACTCATTACTCCTTAATCAATTTTAACGGTCCTAGCTCTTAATAACGTAATTAAAATGGACAGAATTTGGCGGACTCATTTTGTGCAACTCTGATCACAAAAAGCACAAATGGAATTCTCTTACCCAGTCAGCTGGATAATCCTTACCATAAGCATTCAACATGATCGTTAAAGTTTGATGTCACCTTTCTCGTGCTCTCTACGATTTCAGATGGTTCACAGTAGATTTGAATTGCTTTATTATAGAGCAGCCATTAACTTCCTTGAAAGGTTTGGATGTGAATTTGGAACTTTGATCGCAATGTATCTCTATTGGTAGTCCCTATGTAGTTAAAAACAAACGTATTTCCTCTACAATCCTTTTCGCTGTTATGTTGCATAATGCAATGGCCTCTGGAAATTTCGTAGATACATCCATCATTGTTAACAAATACTGATACTCACTTCATTTTTGTTTGATGTAGTGGACCTAGCCAATCAATTAAACTCTTGTAAAGGGTTCCTCAACTGCAGTAATAGTTACTAAAGATGCAGGTTTTATTAACACCTGTGGTTTTCCAATTACCTGACGTCTGGCAAAATTCAACGACCTGCTGGTGCAATGCTGGCCAGTGAAAATGCCTTCTATTTTAGACTGTGTTTTTCTCACTCCTAAATGACCTCCACGTGGTAATTCATGCTTCACTTGCTGCAACTCCTTTCTGTACCCCATTTGCATTTCAATTTGATGAATTTCTGAACATTTTTCATTTCCTCAAAATCTGTGATAGTTTCCATTTCCTCATGCAGACACCATTTTTAAGGAAATAACACTCAGGGATACAATCAGAATCCCTAATGTTTTGCCATTTTGATACAGCTACTTAAAAATTTCATCTTTCTGCTGTAACTCAATTAGTTCAGCTGAACTGAACATGTTTGCATGAACACCTATTTTCTCCCGGTTTGTCTCAATTATCTGATTCTCTCCAAATGCTACTTCACCTTACTTGTCTTTATATTTTTAATCTCTCCTTTTTGAACTCGTGACATTGGGACTTGTTACCCCACATTCAGAAAAGATTCCAGAATAAGGCATTGCTTCAGTTGCCTGTGCGTCCACTGGCTTTTAACCAAAGCAGGTAGCACTCCTACTGGTGAAACAGCTACATACTTTACAAGGACAAATTGTATTTCTGGAGTTGAGAGTTTTTCCAGTACTCCTATCACAATTTCTTCACTCTTCACTGGACACTCTATCCTCGCTTAACATAACTATGTGTTTTTTTTTTGTCTCACAGTGAATTCCCTTTAAATGTACCTTTTCCAGAAATAGTCCCTCATGAGTATATATCTCCACGCCTTTCAGCATCACAGACTGAGAGGATCCTGTGTCCCTTAATATTGCATCATCTGTACCTGCTTCTTCTGGCCTACGTGAATAAACTTTCCTTTGAAGGTATATTTTATAAGCAGATGTGGTACTTCCTACTTGACCAAACTCTGATCAGCTTGTACACTCTGTTGCAGCTTTCTAGCCTCCACTGTGCTTTCTGTTGCCACTCCAACAAAACTTCCAGGCTTATCCTGTTTTCCTACATCTGTCTATTTTTTCTAGCACAACAACAGAGTGATTTCCTGTGACCTAATTTATTGCCATGGAAACAGCGGAGTTTATTAACTACTTTGCCCTCTTCTCGGATTTCCTTTTTACCCCTGTGGTAAGTTTTCCTTATGATCTTCACTGAGATCTACATATCCCTTTCCACGTGAGGATTTCTCTTTGCCCCAGTTTACATCCCTCATGGACTGAAATTGAGTCTGGAAGCCAAACTGTGTTTTATGTACCAATTCATAATCTTCAGCCAGTTCAGGTGCTAACCTTTCTGTTTTACCTCTCTGCTCTTCCACAGGAGTTTGCATTACTTCAGGCAGCGAAGTTTGGAATTCCTCCAAAATAGTTACTCTCTAAGTGCATCATAGTTTTGCTTGATTGTTAAAGTTCTTATCCATCTATCGAAATTACTTTGTTTGATCCTTTCAAACTCAATATACGTTTGACCTGGGCCACTCCTTAGATTCCTAAATGTTGTCTATAGGCTTATGGAACAAGTTCATGTGCATTTTATTTGCATCCTCATACTCCCCAGATCCCTAAGCGTACCTTCAGCCTATATTTCCATCCTTTTAAGCTGACTTTCCATTCTAAATGTCTACCTCCGAAACTCAAACTCGCTCTCTTTTTCTTTTTCTCCTGCTAAACATTTGTTTTTTTTTCTTTTTTTCTTTCCTGGATTAAACCTATTCGTTCTCTTTCTTTTTCTTCTAATTTTCGTCGCAACGCAAACTGCTTCATTTCTGCTTCTAACACAAGCTGATTTATTTGCCATGGAAGTTTAATCATCTGTACAGATCCTAATGGAGTTTCCAGCAAATTTGAATGCAGAGCTACTGCTGCAATCATCTCAGTTTTCCTCACATTAGGAGGCAGCTTTAACTGCAGATTGTCTACTAATTCCTGCAGCTTGGACTTATGTGCATTTTGTAAAATCCCCAAGGTCGATTCTTCCATCTCCAAAACATCCTTGGTTCCTGCAAGAGCCATTGCTCTCTGAAGCTCTGTTCACGAAGCCAAATCAACACACAAAATAAGAGACACTAACACTTGCCACTCGCTGCCGAAATCCTGCAAAGGGCCCCCAATCTGTTATGGACCAGGCCCGATCCCTCAAAGATTTTTAAGCAAGTAGCCCAGACAGTAACATTTTATTTGTTAAAGGTAAGTGTGTCGTGGATATTCGCAGAGTGAATTAGCTGGTCAGACTGCAGTATTTTAAACAAACAGTATTTATTTCCCAAATTACAGAATGAATCGCATGAACTGAAGGGAGAATAGCTGAATAAAGTATCCTATCCAACGGACAGGCTATCCCGACTTAAGAATGCTGCATCAAAATACTTGCAACAATCGCAATGAACAAACCCCTTAGCACAAACAGTAAATCTGACACAAAATGCTTGCAGGCTATGAGGTCAGAAGTGCAGAAGGAGGGGGTGAGCATCCAATTTCAACAGTGACCCCTGACTCAACTAGCCCCCAAACTGAACAGAACTGCCCAGCTACAGAATTGAAAGCGTTCTGACTGATGCATTATCTGTTACGTATAAACGAAAGGGCGCCAATAATTTTTTTTAAAAATCAGACATATTGAAACCTTGGGTCATTTAGAACGTCCCTGAAAAAAAAGAACAAGAACAACATAACCCTGTAAAGGGACCAGATTTGTGGCAATTTGTGACATTTGGCTTTGAAGTGAATTCGAAAAATGACAGTGTTTGTCAGTTTATATAAAACAGTGCTGAAGGGCATTGTGTATTGAAGATAAAGATTGGCTTTTTAGAGCAATGAGAGGAATGGCCAGACAGATTCACACTTCCTGTGTATGGTCAGGGCAAATATGCCCACTGTAAATCTATTGGCTGGCGCCTGTTCTAGTGGAGGAGACATTAGTACGGTAACTACATCTAGGTTGTTTGTTTTGGGGGTGATGGTGATGGGAGGTTCAGGTGGTTATAACATTGCAAACGATAGGAAAATATCCTCATTGTCCCTCACCACTAACGTCACTACAGCAATTGGAGGTGGGAGATATGACCAACAGCCAGTGATGCCAACATTCAATCCAGTCCAGTTCGTATTGTGAACGGAAGGTACCATACTGAAAGGAGTCAACTGGATCTGTTTTTTTCAGTGACTGTGATTGAGGCCAGTCTCCATGGATTTTAACTGTGGCACTGGATGTGGCACCCCTCTTTCAATAGTAAGGAGCTTCATGCAATGCTTTATCCCATTGTAGCTGCAGATGCATCACCTCCAACACTAACAGGAATCAGCAGCTGCATAGACAGTGAGAGGAGAGAAAAACATCTGAGAATAGTCTGGAATGTTCCAATACTGGATCAGATTTTAAGAACTTTAGACTGGAATGCTCCAACAATGGACAGGAGTTTATCCTGGTGTATTGCCTATTTCTCCTGGTCTGGGTTCACATTATCACATCGGATATATGGGTGCATTGATGATTATTCATGCGGGCTACTATCCCATGCTCGCTATTGTTGGTGTTCCTGGTAAGTCTCTTCATTTCTATCCATTTGTTAATCCATAAACCATGGTGAACCTCTTTGCTATTTCTGTTATCTATATTTGGCAAAGACAGAATCCATTGTCTTCAGTTTCAAATGCAAATTCCATTCATTACTACAAACTTCTGAACTGCCCAACAAGCTCGTCCTCACAAACATCTGAGAACAAGACTGTTCACAATCCCAAAGTACCTTTTGGACCCGAATTGATTTATTTCTCGGTATTCTCTCTATCACTAAACCTACCCACTGGCAGCTCCATAATATCAGCAGTCCCCACCTTGACTCAGTGCGGATACTAAATAAACCATTATCCATGCCTTGATAAAATTCAGACTTCATGGTTCAAGTTATCTTACAAGTGCACTTTCCGTTACAAATATGTCCATCACAACCTTGTTCTTGTCTCTAAAGTAAATTCATGACAGGGATAGTGTTTCAGAGAAGTGATGTCGGCGGATATTTAATTCAGAGGCCCAGGTTACAGCACAAAATACGCTGTTTTAAATCTTACCTTAGATATGTCAGAACTTAAATTCAAATGACAGGAATTGGACATAAACGATAATTTCACGAATATTACAATAACAGCACCAGCATTTTGTCAATACGTTTATCTATAGCATTGATGTCCTTTGGTAAAGAAATCTAGCATTATTACCGGACTGTCTTAAGACTGATGTCAGATCCACAACAATGTGATTGGCACTATACTCTCTGAAGGAATGACCTCACAGTAAAGAGCATTTAGTGAGGTCAATAAATGCTGCCCTTACCAGCGACGCAGGCATCCCATGTCATAACAATATTGAAGTTTAAACAAAACAAAGAATGATGCAAAAGATCAGAAACAAAAAAAAAAGAACGAGAAGCTGCCGCAGCAACTGATCAGATTTGGCACCCTTGGGTCGAGGGCAAAATAGAATTGACATTTCGAGTTCGCTGACCTACCATCAGAACTGAACACAGCTTGAAAATATTGTGATTGATGTTGGTGATAGGGATGTCTATGATGAAGGAGACAAGGAGTGAGTTGAATAGACAGATAAACGAGAGATAAAAAGAAAATAAGCAAACAAAGGGATTGAAGATGATCAGCTGTAATGGAAATTTAAAAAACGAAGTTAATCTTATTTATTTTTTTCTCCTGTTCCCGTATTACTGAAAATCATGCCCCATGTAGGGTATAAATCAAGGTTCCTGTTTAAAGTGAGTTATGTCCCTTTGTCTGTCTTCCTTAAGTGTGATCATCCTTCTTTATTCATTAGTGGGATGCTGGGCCAACATTTAATTCCCATTCCTCATTGTCCTTGAGAACTGTTGGTGAGCTGCCTTCCTGACCCACTGCTGTCTGTGGGCTGTGAGTAGTCAGTGCTTAGTTCTGTCCGGTTTCATTTCTTTGATGTTTGTATTGAGTAATATCACTGAGCGGCTGGTTTGGCTATTTCAAAGGGCAATTCAGAGTCAAATGCATTGCGGGATTCACATGTCATTTCGACCAGCTGAAGGTGGTAAATTTCATTTCCTGAAGAACATTAGAGTGTCAGGTAGGATTTTCTGATAATCGGCAACGGTTTCGGAGCTTCATTCGATTATATCGAATTCAAATGCCACCTTTTATCATGGTGGGATTCGAATCCAGGGTGGGGTCAGCACCCGGGTCCCCGGATGAGTAAACTGGAGATACTGCTGTTAGGACATCGCCTTCCTGGCATCTCTGACCATCTCAAATGGCAATTGTGGTGTTGCTGTTTTTGTGGCTGTCCTTGTTACACAGCTATTCGCAAGGCAAACGAATGATTTGGTAAAACACACCATCCTTCTTAATTTTGAACTAAGTAGAACGTTAAAGAATCAGAAGGGCCGTTGGCGAAAATGTGCTGTGTTCCTTGGTCAGGAGTCACAAACAGAGTTCATGCCAGGCAGCAAGTAATCAACACAGTAAATTGTATACTGTCCTTCATTGCAAAACGATTCAAGAATTGGAGTGAAATACTTTCCTGCCGTGCGAGAGTGTTGTTCAGAAGGTACTTGGGCCACTGTGTCCAGATTATCTCTCCTTTATAAGGAACGATCACCTTGCCACAGAGAGTCAGAGTAAAGGAGTTTCACCAGATTAATCCGTGTGGTGATGGTATCATGAGAAGACTGCGAAGGAAATAATCTCTATCACTACAAAAGAAAAAGTAAGCGATTGCATTAAAACTTGAGGGTAATGGACCAACACTCATTATTTTCAAAACAAAACATTGATAGTGTTAAATAAAGTATGTACTTTCCCATAGGCAAATATTTTACTTAGATTAGATTACTTAGAATGTGGAAACAGGCTCTTCGGCCCAACAAGTCCACACCGACCCACCAAAGCGTAACCCACCCAGACCCACCCTCCTACGTTTTCACCTTTACCTAGCACCTCGGGCAACTTCGTAGGACCAATTCACCTAACCTGCACGCTTTTGGATTGTGGTAGGAAACCGGAGCACCCAGAGGAAACTCACGCAGTCACGGAGAGAATGTGCAAACTCCAAGCACAGAGTTGATAGATTCGGGAACTGAACCCAGGCCTCGTGCGCTGTGAGGCAGCAGTGCTCACCAGTGTGCCGCAGAGCCGCCCACAGGAGCCGCCTATATAGGGAGAAAACGATTAGAAGATTGTGGGAAAAGTGTAGGGAAATGGGGTTAGCATGGATGGAGATTTGGGTCAGCATGGACCAGTTTGGGCTGAATGGCCTGTCTCCGTTCTGTCAAACTCTACGATTCTATGATATTATACTTACCTGAGTGGGACCTTATGTTGGTTAAGCGAAAGCTCCAGGCTCTGAATGAACTGTCACTGTCTCAATGCGCAGTTGATGTGTGACCCTGCACTGAACGTTATGTTTTCACAAACCTGTCAGCAGCCACACTCTGATAGAGTTCGCCATTCCCAGCAACTTCTGACCTCCATAAAGGACACTAGCCTGCCTTCTGGGAGATGCCTCCTTGAGACCTGGCACAAACCGTCCGCAGTCCCTCCTCACTGTTAGCAAACCATGCTGTCGTTAACATAACGCGTGTGCACCATGAGCAATGGAGACAGGAGGAACAATATGGGACAGTCTGTCTGTGCAGTCTATGCTTCTTTGGTTTGCAATGTTGGAGCATCAGTGACATCCTACTTTGTGTTACAGTCTGGAGGGGCTGAATAGTTTCTTCTCTTCATGCGTTAGTGTTTCGAGGGGCTGAAACTCCTCCTTCTGATCCCAGTGGAAAAAGGTTCATGGACATTATTGGGCGACCCTTGGTTCCTGCTTACCAGCTGATGTACTGACTGAGCTCATTATCTTCCTGTGTAATAGCAGGCAGGCAGGAGCATGGACGAACACAGCAAGTCAGACAACATTGAGTTCTCCAATTTCAAATAACCTGCCTTCCAATCCCCCAACTCCATTCCCACCTCCTTCTCGTCCCTTCCATTCTAGCTAGCCTTCTTTCAGATTCAGCTGGATTCAGTTCTCCCATCGTCCAACCCAGTGGTACCCCTTTACCTGTGTTCATCCATCCCACCCTCACCAGCCTGGTTCCTCCACCCTCGTCTTGCCTCTTAAACTGTAGCTCCCTTACCCCAACCCAGTCCTGAAGAATGTTTATCCCGAAGCAGTTAACTTCTCCACCTCCTGATGCTGCCTTGCTTGTTGCGTTTTCCAGCCTTCTGCCTATCGACTTTGCACTTCAACATTTGTAGATTTTTTTAAATCGCTTCCTGTGTAATCGGCTGAAGAAGGCGAAAGGGACAGTGTCTGTTCTTATCCAATAGTTTTGATGGGCTGAATGGCTCTCTCAAATTCCTGTGAAACCAGCTTAAGACGCTGCATGAGCTTCGTTTTCTTACCACAGAAATGTACAGGGTCTGGTCGCACTGTTACATGAATGTTCGGACAGTTTAACTGCATGAGCTTGAATGTTGTCCAGGTTTTGAATCTTTAGCTGCTGAGGAGGTGACACATTGTTCTGAGCATTGTTTGATCTTCACTGAACATCCCCAGCTCTGAAGGTATGACGGAGGGAAAGACATTGATGAACGAGCTGCAATTGTTTGTGATGAGAAAGTTTCCCTGAGGATCACCCACAGAGATATCCAGGGATTGAGAGGATTGGTGTCCACTAGTCACACTGTGTTCTGGATGATCCAGCCAGTGGGGAGTTTAAAACCGATTCCCATTAAGTTCAATTTCGTTCAGTCTCCTTGACACCTTGCTCAGTCAAATACCGCCGTGATGTCAGGGCCAGTCAATCTGATGCTGTGTTCATATTTATTGTTCATTTCAATAAGTCATGGTATATGTGTGGAGAGTGTTTCCTTCTCTCATAGGGTAGTGAATGTTGGGGCCTCTCTATCACAGACAGTTAGGGGGAACTACATCATTGAAATATTTGGGGGCACGGCGTGGTGTTAATGAAAATTGACACATCAGAGAGTTGAGTGCTACAAAGAATTGGGCACGAAAGAGAAATTGGGGCCGCGAGCAGATCAGCCGTGCCCTTCCTGAAAGGAAGGGCAGGTTTGCGGGACATACAGTGATCGTCTTATTCCAGTCTATCCCATTGTCCAGTCACTTGGTGGCCTCTTACATTTCCTGTGTTAATAAAATGAAGTAGCTGAATAGACTGCATGATCTACTCTGGGTACAGTTTTACAGGCTCGAGTGACTGACTGGCCTCCTCCTGTTACCGTGTATGTGTGTCCCAGGCCTGAAAAGCATCATCCTGTTCTGGTGTAACTGAAGTCCATATAGATTAAAATCTACTTCCCTTGGAGAAAGCAAGCACTGGAGATCAGTTAATATTCTATGATGACGTAACCAGGAAAGTTGACTGGGCCTGGCCGGTAGATGTTGAAAATTGTGGTGCTGGAAACACACAGCAGGTCAGGCACCATCTGAGAGGCAGGAAAATCGCTGATTTGGACATTTCTGATGATGGGCTGATGCCCGAAACGTCGATTCTCCTGCCTCTCCGATGCTGCCTGACCTGCTGTGCTTTTAGAGTACGACACGTTTCGACATCTACCGGCCAGACCTAGTCAACTTTCCTGGGCACGTCATCATAGAACTTTAACAAATTCGTCAAGTGCAAACTTCCACTCATAAAGTCATGCTGACTATTCCGAATCAAATTCTATTTTCCAGTTGCATGTCCATCTTATCCCTGATAATCTTCTCAAGTAACGTTCAGATGTTAAACTTACTGATTTATAGTTTCTATATATTTGCTTTTTCAGTGCTTCTTGAATAAGATACAACATTTGTTATCCTCTAGTCTTCAGGGATCTCACCTGTGGTTAATGATGATCAAATTTATCAGTCAGGGTCCCCGCAAATTCTTTCTAGCCCCTTGCAGTTTTCTTGTGTCTATCTGTTAAGGACAATGAGATTTATCCATCCTCACACATTCCAGTACATTCAAAATCTCACCTCCTGTGATATGGACAATCCCTAAGATACCACCACTAACTTACCCAAGTTCCCAAGAATTCATGTCTTTCTCCACTGTAAACACAGAGGAGAACTATTTGTTCCAGACATCACCTATCTCTTATGGTTCCATACATGCATGTCCACTTTGGTCTTTGAGGGTCCTAATCTTTCTGCAGTTATTTTTTTTTCCTTTAATATTCAAAATGAACCTCTTTGGATTCACTCTGATCTTCTCAGTTCAGGCCCTTTATCGCCCTACTGATTTCCTTCTTCACTAAACTCCAGTATCCCCTGTGTACCTCCAGTGATTCTCCTGATCCCACCTGGCTGGACTTGAGCCACATGTCCAAATTTGTTTCTGGTCAAAGCCTCAATATCTCCTCTCATTCAAGGGTCCCCATTCATGTCAACTTTCCTTTCACCCTCACAGGAACATTTAGATCTTGAATTCCAGCTGTCCCACTTTTAAAGTTTTCCACTTGGCAGAGGTCCCTTCGCCTGCAAACAAACTAATCCAATCAACCCTGTAAGCTCCTGTACAATTCCGTCAAAATTTACCTTGCCCCAATTTAGAACTTGAATCTGTGGGCCAGTTTTTTATTCCTTCTCCGTAACTATTTTAAAATTAATAGAACTATGATCACGGGTCCCAAACTGCGAATCCACTGTCACCTCACTCACCTGTCCTGCACTATTTCCTAAGAATAGGTCAAATTTTGCCTCTTCCTGATTAGGACCCTCGACATACTGCTTGAGGAAACTTTCCTGATGCACTTAATGAATTCCATCTCATCAAATCCCTTAATGCTCGGGCAGTCCCAATCTGTGTTATAAAAATAAAAACTACTATTATGACAACCCTGTTGTTCCTGGAACTCTCCCTAATCTCTGTACATATTTTTTGTTCCTCTAATTACTATTGACTATTTGAGTGCCCATAGTACAACCCCAATAATGTCATCATCCCCTTCTTATTTCTTAGTTTTACCCACAAGAACACCCTGATTGATCCTTTAGTTATTTCATCTCTGATGCTTTTTGATACTCCCCATCATCAGACATACAAGTCCCCCAACACTCTTTCCACCATTTCTGTTCCTCCTAATCCATTTTACCCAGGTACATTAAGCTGCCAATCCTATCTGCCCCTCAGCCATATTTCTGTAATAGCTATACAATCCCAGTCCCACCTACCTATCCACACCTGGAGTTCATCGGTCTTACCTTTCAGCCCTTTTGCATTGGAATAAATGTAACTTAATCCAACAGGCATTCCTTGTTCCCCATCTTGTTCCAGCTTGACCTATCTTCTCACATTACAAATCCTGATTACTGCATCTTTTTCCAGCATCGCAGTTGCCTCCCTGCTATTGAGGATACCACCCCCTATGCCAATCTTATTTCAACTCTTCCTTGTAGCCCGAGCAAAATTGGCGGCGAAGATATTGATTCCCAATAGTGCATTTGCAACCTGTCCCTCTTGAACGGGTCACCTTTGTCAAAGAAAAGATCCCAATGATTTAAAAATCTGAATCCCTGCCCCCGCAACAATTCTTTAGTCACATATTTAGTTGCCATATTCTCCTTTTTTTAACTTCACTGGCTCATGACACTGGAAGTAATCAGGAGATTATCACTGTCGAGGTCCTGGTTTTTAAGTATCCTCCTCGCTGTGTGTAATCACTCTGTAGGACCTCATTCCTATATCTAACTCTGTCATTTGTGCCAACGTGCACAATGACTTCTGGCTGCTCAGCCTCCCCTTGAGAACGTTCTGCAGCCGCTCGGAGGCATCCTGGCCTCTGACACCTGAGAGGTAACACACCATCCTAGATTCCCGTTTGAGGCCACAGAATCTACAATCTGTCCCCCTAACAATCGACTCTACTACCTCTAAGACCCTGTTTATCTTTACCCTTTCCCGCTGTGCCCCAGAGCCAGTTATACTGCATCCAACCTGGCTACTGCTGCTTTCCCTTGAACGGTCATTTCCCGACACACAGCCACTCCCCCAATCCCAAAATCATTATCCAGAATGGTATATTTGTTTCCAAGGGGAATAGCCACAGGCGATTCCTGCACTCTCTGCCTTCTCCCTTTGCCATTCCTCGTGGTCGCCCAACTACTCTTTGCATGGAACATGACAGGAAACAAGGAACGCCTGTTGGAATAAATAGCGCTTATTTAAAGGCAACAGGACTGACAGGTCAGGCAGATGAACTCAGGGCATGGATTTTTACATGGGACTGGTATATAACAGTCATTGCAGAAACAGGCTAAGGAAGGGATTTGGGTGTGACCACCTCAGTAAAGCTCTGATCTATGAAGTTCTCAGTATATCGGATGACCCTGAGAGCAGCCAGCCACAGCTCCCGAACACTTCCCACACACATGTAGTCATCAGGAACAGTGGAAGTCTCCCTGAGCACCCGCAGGTAGAACATGTGACTGCCCTAACTGCCATCTCGACTGCTGTCAGACGAGCATGAAAGGGACTTTGCCCGAGCTTACCTGCACATTTTGCTGAGCTGCTGCTTACGGAACCTTCTCAAACCAAAGCATTACTACTTTGCCTGCAATTACAGCATGTCAATCGAACACTCCATATTTAGTTTTGGTTAGGGAATGAGGGAAACACTTACTTTTATTTCAAAAATATACATTATTCATAAAATATTTTGATTATCTATACAATTGATGATGCAATTCGTATGTGCACATTGCATTTCTTTACGCACAGAGATTGGAATTAATCCTTCGTATTTCGAAGTCTGCACGTTTACCATCCATATATTTAACTGAGTTGCCAGCGGAGCCCACTTACTGAGTGGGTCCCCTGTTCTTCTTTGGTGGACAGACATTGCACCGTGGTCTTTCCCAACCGCGCCATGGCGGCAGTTGCCCCAATATTCAGCGCATCCCTCTGTACGTAGTCCTGGACCTCGGAATGTGACAGTCTGCAACACCCATTCGGGAGCAACTCCTTCAGCTGGAAGATCAACAGGTTTCAGACAGACAAAAGAGCAGCTTTGAACAAGTTGATGATCCTCCATGCACAGTTGATGTTCGTCTTGGTGTACATCCCAGGAAACAGACCATAGAGTATGGAGTCCTGCATCTTGGAGCTGCTCGGAACAAACCTCAACAAATACCATTGCATTCCTCTCCAGATTTCCTTTGCAAAGGCACATTCCAGAAGGAGGTGTCTGACAGTCTCCTCCCCTCCATAACCGCTTCTATGGCATGTCTTGTTACTTGTTGGAAAGTTCTGGCCATGAGGCATTCTGCGAAGTGGCTTTGACAGTCTGCCCAGGGAACCGCTCAACAGGGTCCGCCTTCTCCTTTTCCCGACAGGTCTTAAGGACACTATGTGCTGACCACTTCCTGATGGACTTGTGGTCAAAGGTGTTATGATTCAGAAATTTCTCCACCAAGGACAGGTGATACAGAACGGTCCAACAACTTGCTGCGAGACCAGGCCCATCCTTTGCAACACCGGGGGCAGGTAGAATCTCAGTACATCGTGACATTTCTTGTTTGTGTATCGGGGATCCACGCACAGACGCACACAAAGGTTGCCATCAGTGTGAGGGTAGCATTGGGAATGTTTTCTCCTCCATTGCCCGGATCTTTATACGTCGAGTCCATCTTTGATCTGCATATAAATTGGAAGATGCCCCAGGTGACTGCGACAGCACACGTTCTGGGAATAGGCCAGACCTGTGCCACATATAACAGCAAAGATACTGCCTCACACCAGATGACCAGGTTTTTCCCGCGATGGAGAGCTACCGTTGCTTCCAGTTTCTTACTCAGTTTCCTGATACGCTCCTCCGAAGATTGGCACACGCCTCAGCCCCGCCGAAACAAATAACCAGCAACTTCAGTTGGTCAGTCCTGACGGTGATGGGGATGGAGGATTGGTTTTCCCAGTTCCTGAAGAGCATGGCCTCACTCTTGCCTCGGTTTACCTTGGCCCCCATGGCCCGTTTGAACTGGTCACATATGCACATGAGTCTGTGCACGGACAGCGGATCCCATCAGAAAACGGCGACGTCACTCACGTAGAGGGAGGCCTTAACCTGTAGGCCCCCGCTGACAGGAATAGTCACCCCTCTCAGGGTCGCATCCTTCCTGATGGACTCCGCAAACGGCTCACTGCAACACACAAAGAAGGCAGGAGAGACAGGGGAGCCCTGCCTGACTCCAGATCTTACTGGGAAGCTAACTGGTTCCCACCCATTGATTGAGACTGCACTGACAATATTGGTGTAGAGCAGTCTGATCCAATTGTAGATTCCCTCCCCAAAGCCCATTTTGGAGAGAACATCTCTCACACACGTTTGCAATATCCTGCCAAAGGCTTTCTCCTGGTCCAGTCTGATGAGTCAGGTGTTAAACGTCCTGTGCTGCACATAGCCGATTGTATCCCTGAGGATTGCGAGACTCTCAGCGATCTTCCTGCCCGGTACAGCACAGGTTTGTTCAGGATGAATCAGTGATCCCAGAGCAGACCTGACCCAGTTGGCGGCGGACTTTTGACAAGATTTTGTAATCTGCATTCAATAGTGAGATCAGTCTCCAATTTCTGATTTCCTCACTCCCCCCTTCCGCTTGTAGACGAGGGTGATGATGCCTTTTCTCATGGATTCACTTATAATACCTGCCAGAAACATACTGACATACACCTTCAGCATGTCCTGGCCAATCACGTCCCATAGAGCAGAATAGAGCTCAATCAGTAAGCCGTCACTTCCCGGAGTTTTATTCTTTTCAAAGGACTCGAGTGCCTTGGTCAGCTCATCCAGAGATAACGGCTGGTTCAGCCTCTCCCGTGTTCTGTTGTCAAAGACCTCTGTGATAGAGGACAGGAACGACTGGAAGGCAGCGCTGTCGGTTGGCTTCAAGTCATACGAACTGGCATGGAAGGATTTGTTGATCCTCATGGAATTCCTACTGTGTCTTCTTCCTACTTTGTGCACCTTCTGGAAGAAGAAAATTGAGCACGATTCCATGGAACGAACCCTGGACAGGAAGATAATCTTAGAGTATAACTATACTGTGCTCAGTCTGCAGGGGTGCTGAAGATGTCATGCAGCTTGGCATCTTTTACCGTTACCATCAGGGGTCTGGAGGTGGCGTCCAGGTTACTGCCACCCCTTCCCCCTTACCAACCGCCCCCCCCCCCGCCCTTGCCGGCGGATCGTCCATCTGCATCAATGATACAGTTCAAGTCTCCTGTCAGAATAACTGCCCTGGACGTAGCCAGCAAAGTTGAAGCTGTTGCAGGACGGCCAACCGTTCACTCGTACCTACTGGGGTGTGCACATTGATCAGTCTCTGGGTAGCATTCCTGTACATGACGTCGTTGACGAGGAGGCGCCTGCCTAACATCTCATTAACCTCGGAGATGGTGAAGTTGCCTCCTCGTAACAGGATACCCAGGCCGGAGGCGCGGTAATCGTTGCTCCCCGACCAAACCGACGGCCCATGGCCCCACAAGCTCTACCATTTCCTCTAGCTAGTGAGGTGCGGTATCCCACGCTCCTGCAGAAACAGGACATCGGCTTTAACATTGGCTAAGAAGGCCAACATAGAAACACAACGCATAGCAGATTTAATGCTCTGCACATTAATGCTGACAATTCTATACGCATTTTAACATTTTATGAGGTTACCAGTGTCCATTTGCCGTTGGTTCTGCCTCTCTGGGGTAGCTGTCTGCATCCCTGTGGTGTAAGCGAACTGCTGGACCCTTGCAGGGCTGAGGTAGCTGTCTGACTCCACGCTGAGGACATTTTCCCGCTCTGGTGTCATCAGGCTGGGACTAGGGTTCGCACAATCCAGGTCTTTGGCTGACCACGGGGCTGTCAGAGGATCGCTGCAAACAGTTATCTGGGACTGTGGGGCGGTGTGTATACCTCCTGGTTCTCACTGGGTGGGGATGGTCTTTACCAGTCCCCAAAGAGGCTTCGTCTTTTCCTGTTTGGGGGGGTGGGTGCTGCCCTCCTTTGCTGCCCTTCTTTCTACCCACGGCGCTTTGTTTCTTCTTCTGGTGACGACTCTCCTTACTCCTGTCCTCATCATCCGAAGAGGTGCCCATATCCTCCTCTTGCAGGTGTCGTGTCTCCTTTGCTGGGTGTTTCTGGGGACCTGGAGGGTTTTCCACTTCCCGTTTTTTTTTAAGGAATCCACTCCTCGCCCCCCTCGGTTTCCTTCTCTTCCATTACCTCTGCCTGACCTGTAGGAGCTTGGATTGGCTGCTGCACCTCCCTGCTGGCTGCGGCCTGCTATGCTCCAGTCTGTCTTTCCTTCTGGGTTCCACCAGACACCGTTCCCTTGCTGGTTTGTGGTGCCTTGCTGATCTTTTGCCGTCCACCTCTGGCCATCTGAGAGTACGTGGCGGCCGCTCATCTTGGGCAGGCCTTTTACATATGTTCCGCCTCTCAGCACAATTACAGTTCTTATCCTCTTTGCATTCCTTGGTTGGGTTACCCTCCTGCTTGCAGTTTCGACAAAGTCATCTTATAGTCTGCAACCATGTTTCCTGACTTTCTGCAGTTTTGGCACACTTTCGGCTGCCCTGTGTACATCATGTAACCTTGGCTCCCTCTGATTGCAAAGCTGGAGTGTGGGTGGAGGATGTTCCCACTGGCATCGACCCTCAGGGTTACTCTGACGTGCCGCCTGCTGGTCAAGATCCCGAAATGGTCAACCACATCAGTGCTTTCTCCCTCAACCTGGATATATCTTCTCAAGAAGGTTAGGACATCAGCTGCTGGGACGTGGGTGTTGTGCATATGAATTGTAACAACCCGACTCCTCTGTGCAGGAAGCACATACAACGGAACCACCCACCAAATGGGGAACAGAGCACCCCCCCCCCCCTTCCTTCTCTTTAAACACCTTCTGGAGCTACTCGCAATGCTTCATGCTCCCGAAGGTCACATCGAAATAGCCCACCTAAGGGAAATCCAGCAGGCAGTACACGTTTGCTGCGTCAAACCCGCAGCACTCGAGCAGAATCTTCTTGAGGGACACAGTCCGATCGTCCAGTGTACATTCCTCCATCTTCTTTACAATAACCCTGACTGTGCTGAGAATGCCCTGGCCTGCGCTTTGAGCGGTTGCTGAGGCCATAGCTCCTAGGTTGTCAGGTCCCTGATATGGTGTTAGGCTGAAACCAGCATGAGGATCCACCAAGAGCAGGTCAGCACAACCAAACGGTCCTCCAATCACAATCCAGCGATGATTTCAACTAGCTCTGACAATTCGCAACTCGACACACATTTTAATAAGAACAGACACTTGTTCCTAGACTCATCTTGGGAACACCCACCTTATTGATCATGTCATCTCCCCTGCCAGGGAAGGAGGGAAACCAGTGATGGAATATTTAGCCTTTAGCACTCCTTGATACCAGGTTCATGCGTGCCCATGGAAGATGTGTTGCAGAGGTCTTCCCTCTGGTAGTGTTGACTGCGCTGATGCAAATCTTCACCCTGACAGCCAATCGGAATTGTCGCATTCCTCTGGTCTTTGCTGTCGTTCTAATAAGAACAGATGTCACCCTTGTTTAAAAATCTGTCCATCTCAACCTTGAAGATATTTAGTGATCCAGCCAAAACAGCCTTCACAATTTTGCACAATGGTTTCCCTCCCATTGATGTGATACTTGGTGATCTTTAGACACCATGGATTTGTTTTTAGCACTCTGCCTGGAAGTTGAACTTTCATTAGATTTTGTCCAGTTCAATCACACCTCCTCTTTGGCCAGAGGCAAAACAAAAAAGAAACCCACAAAATTTAACAACCTGTAATCTCCTCCCTCATCTTCCACATTAGTCTAATTTGCAGTTCATCTGGATCTTGGGATTAGCCCACTTTTAGTCCTGCATCAACTTCCAATTCTTTCTGAGCATCTGTGTCAATCTGCTCAAAGACACACTGTCAGAAACTGACAGTGAATCCAGGAACTGCTTCTCCAAAGCAGCGACCGATACGTCGTACGTGTTTAACACATTCTGTGGCTCTGTACACAGGCTGCTTCCTCGGTCCCTAATACACCCCACTCTTTGTCTTGTTACACTCTTACCATTAATACACCGATAAAATGTCGTAGAATTCTTGAAAATATTGCCAGCTAATGTTTTTATCAATCCCATTTTTGCTCTCGTACTTACTTTCTGAGTTTATACCTATATATTGTGTGCAGTTTTGGTCGCCATACTATAGGAAGGATGTGGAGGCACTGGAACGGGTGCAGAGGAAGTTTACCATGATGTTGCCTGGTATGGTAGGAAAATCCTATGAGGAAAGGCTGAGGCACTTGGGGTTGTTTTCATTGGAGAAAAGAAGGTTTAGGGGTGATTTGATCGAGGTGTACAAGATGATTAGGGGGTTAGATAGGGTTGACAGTGAGAACCTTTTTCCACGTATGGAGTCAGCTATTACAAGGGGGCATAGCTTTAAATTAAGGGGGGTAGATATAGGACAGATGTTCGGGGTAGGTTCTTCACTCAGCGAGTCGTAAGTTCATGGAATGCCCTGCCAGTAGCAGTAGTGGACTCTCCCTCTTTATGGGTATTTAAGCGGGCATTGGATAGGTATATGGAGGATAGTGGGTTAGTGTAGGTTAGGTGGGCTTTGATCGGCGCAACATCGAGGGCTGAAGGGCCTGTACTGCGCTGTATTCTTCTATGTTCTATGTTCTATGTTCTATTCACTACTCTTCTGGGATCTCCATTGACCTTGTCACTTTCGAACTGTTTTAAGCATACCTATAATTTTTAATTCCATTCTGAATATTTGTCGACATTCAAGGTTCTCCTGTCTTGTTTTCATAAATTTCATCTTCAGTGTAATATGTTGCGGTGACACTGGCATCGATTCCATTTCGAGAATGTGACCCCCACCCCACCCACCCCCAACACACTGCTACAGTTTCAACTAGAAGTAACTGTAATATGGCCAGTTCATGCCTTATTTTTAATACAATCTGCCTCAGCAGTCCAAAAATATTTTATTTTTAGGAGCTTTTTCTTCTGGACTTTTCCTTAACAAGCTAAAAATGCATGAATAACAGTCACTGATTCTACAATTCTTTCCCAATCCTGCCTGCAATAACTAACTGGCTTCATTCTCCACAGTGATGCCCAGCACTATACCGCCCATTGTTGTATCTGCTCCATGTTGATATAAGAAGCTGTCTGGATTAACTTTCAAGATATCGCTCTCGCCTTAAAAAGTTATCACTGCCCTAATGAATATTTGGAATTGAAATTCCTGAATATAATGATTCCACTATTGTAGTTACACACCTCAGAAAATTAGTTTTATATCTGCTTCTGTATTCTCTTTTATGTGAGGTTCTATAATATATCCCCAGCAGTGTATCTGTCATGGTTTTGATTCTGAGCTCTACATGCAAAGCATCATTAGAAGATCCTTCCAGTGTATCGTCCCTTCTTCCTGCAGTCATTGACTCCATAATAAACAATGCAATCTCACCTCCTCTTTTTCCCCTCTCCTGCCCTGCCTCTCGTTCTTGTGCCACTGAATATTGAGTTGTCAGCCCTGACCTCCTTCAGATACGTCTCTGTGATGGCAAAAATGTAACACTTCCACATGTCACCTTGTTTCATTATCACATCTGTCTATCTGATAATATTCCCAGCATTAATGCAAAGAACATCCAGCCTTGGAATATTTCACGTGGAATACTCTGTAAGTCGGAGTTCATCAGTCGTTTACTGTTTGTTATCAAGCTGCATAATCCATGAAACAAAACTGTAACTCGAGAACAGTGGAATTGTAATTTATTTTTTAATTAATGTATTCATCAAATGCAACATTCTAGAACTGAACGGTCAGCTGCACATACAATGAAACCCTGGTTATTAATTCCCTGTTCAGTGTGCAGAGGAGTCAGCCCTCAATAATGGAGAAATGAGGACTGCAGTTGCTGGAGATCAGAGTCGAAAAGTGTGGCGTTGGAAAAGCACAGCATTTCAGGAAACATCCCGAGGAGCTGGAGAGTGAAATCCATGGGCAGAAGTCCTTCATCAGGAAGTCATTGGTACCTTCACATTTTTTCCATTCCGTGATTCACAGGATATTGTGAACTGTATTTGCTCGGGAGGGCAGCTCTGAAACGGATATCAGTCAAACAGTCAATTGGTTGGGCAGGGATTAGACAATGTGAGGTGAAGTGCAGATTGATTGAAGTGCAAATACAAGGATAGATAAAGCCCCTGGGCCAGACAGGAAACACCCGAGGTTATCACTGGAATTGGCGCCTTCGGCGATGATCTTTGCATCCTCACTGTCCACTGAAGTATTGCCAGATGATTGGAGGGCGAAAAATGTTAATCCCTTGTTCAGGAAAGGTAATAGGAATAATCCTGGGAATTACAGCTTTGGGCAAAGTATTCGAGAGTATTTTGAGAGACAGAATTTATGATTATTTGGCAAATCATAGTTTGATTAGAGATAGCATGGTTTTATGAGGGAAGATATGGTGTATTAGCGTTCATTAGCAGAAGGGTTGAATTCAAGAGTCATGAAGTGATGTTGCAGCTGTACAGGACCTTGGTTAGGCCACATTTGGAGTACTGTGTGCAGTTCTTTTCACCTCACTTTAGGAAAGATGTGGAAGCTTTGGAGAGGGTACAGAGAAGATTTACCACGATGTTACCTGGAATGGAGAATAGGTCATACGAGGATAGGTTGAGAGTGCTAGACCTTTTCTCATTGGAACGGCAAAGGATGAGGGGTGACTTGATAGAGGTTTATAAGATGATCAGAGGAATAGAGTAGACAGTCAGAAACCTTTTTCCCGTGTACAACAGAGTGTTACAAGGGGACATAAGATGAAGGGTGGAAGGTATGGGGGGATGTCAAGGGTAGGTTCTTTACCCAGAGAGTGGTGGGGGCATGGAATGCCTGTGAATGCATGTGAGAGTGGCACAGTCAGAAACATTGGTGACCTTTAAGCGGCAATTGGATATGTACGTAGATGGGTGCTTAAGCTAGGACAAACTTTCGGCACAACATCGTGGGCTGAAGGGCCTGTTCTGTGATGTATTGTTCTATGATCTACGTTCTATCATGCCTCACACATCTTATTGAATTCTTTCAGGATGGAACAAAATACATTGATGAATTTAGAGCAGTGGATGTGATGTTCATGGATTTTAGCAGCGTGTTTGACAAGGTTCCCCTTGGTAGGTTCATTCAGAAAGTAAGGAGGCATATGATACAGGGAAATCTGTCTGTGTGGATATTGAATTATCTGGCCAATATTAGACCGAGGATGGTAGTACATGGAAAGTTTTCAACCTGGAGCTCGGTGACCAGTGCTGCTTTGCAGGGATCGGTTCTGGGATATCTGCTGTTGTGATTATTTCAATTGACTTGGCTGGTAAAGTGTAAGGATGCTTTAGTAAGTTTTATGACGTAACAAAGATTGTTGGAGTTGTGGATAGTGTGGAGGGCTGTTGTAGGTTGTAATGGGACATTGATAGTATGCAGACCTGGGCTGATAAATGGCAGATGGACCTCAACCAGGATAAGTGTGGAGTGATCCATTTCGGAAGGTCGAATTTGAATACAGAATACAGGATTAAAGGCAGGATTCTTGGCAGTGTGGAGGACCATAGGGATCTTGTGGTCCATGTCATAGCATCCTCAAAGTTCCCACCCAAGTGGATAAGATTGTTAAGACGTCAGGTGTTCTGATTAGCCGGGGGATTTAGTTTAACAGACACGAGGTTGTGCTGCAACTCAATAAACTCTACTGAGACTAAATGTAGAATATTGAGTTCAGTTCTAGTTGCTTCATTACTGGAACGACGATGCTTTGGAGAGGGTGCTGAGGAAATTGACCAAGATGCTGTCTGAACAGGAGGTCATGTCTTACAAAGAAACGTTGAGTGCGCAAGGGCTTTTCTCATTGGAACAAAGAAGAATGGGAGGTGACATGATAGATGTGTTCAAGATGATGCGAGCCATTGATAGAGTAGATAGCCAGAGAATTATCTTGAGGGGGCATAATCTTAAGATGAATGGAGGAAGGTTTAGGTGAGATGTCAGAAGTAGGTTATTTACACAGAGAATGGTGGGTGCGTGGAATACCCTGCCAGCAGCAGTAGTAGAGCCAGCTGCATTAGGGATATTTAAGCGACGATTGGACCGGCACGTGAATGATAGTACAATGAAGGGGATGCAAGTTAGTCTGATCTTCGAGTAGTGTAAAAAGTTGGCAGGACGTCAAGGGCTGAAGGGCCTGTACTGTGCTGCACTGTTCCATGTTTCCTGTTTAACCCATCTTGTGGATTCTCATCAATTGTTTTACGTGTGAGGGAGTGACGGATATGAGATCAGGAAGCTGGGAGGAGCATTAGCCCAAAACAGTCCGTTATGGAGCGTACTGTCACCTGAGTGCCTGTACAATATCTGTGTGTGATGACGTACATCAGACAGAATCCGCCAAGTTCAGTTATGAACGTGATTCTTGACTTGCTATTTGCTAGTGTTTTCTTCAGATACAATTTGTTGGGTGACCCACATATTAATCAGATGTTTGTTATGTTTCGTAAATTGGTCAAAATTAAGATTTGAGCTATGATTATTCAACTGAACTATAATCCCTGAAAACAATTAAGTTGTTTCTATGTTTATGGAACTAAAATATGTACTCCTGTCATGATTTTCTAACACAGAAATAAAGAACGTACATTTTATATTATATATCGAAAAAAAACAACATAGTATCTAACTATATTGGTGACCAGAATTACAAGTACAATGTCAGGATTCAAAACAATGCAATTTCAGTCCAATTGTTTGAAACTGGTTGGCTTCTGAATGATTACATGTTCAGCATGAGCAAACGATTGAACAAAATAATACAATTAGCGTTCTTACACATTTACATATAATCAATCAGTTTAATTTCTCACTGAAATATACAAGTTTCAGCTATTTTCCAGCAGTTTAGAAATGGTATTAATTCAGCATGCACTGTGAAAATTAAACTAAACAAATAATCCGTGTTATCAAATTTTAGCGAACAATAAGTTGAAAACTTCGAATTTTTAGTAAGAATGAAATTTGATAATAATGTGGACAGTGAAAAAAACGATGAACGTATTAACAAGTGAGTGAAAAGTCAGACATTTTCAAAGAGATTTGTGCAAAAGTGATGGAATATTTGGTTTAGCAATTCGAACACAACATTTAAAGTATTCATGTTCTGAGTAATAATTGATTTTATAATGAAGCTGAAATTGCAATATTTGCATTTTTAATGCTTATGTTGAACCAAATAATCAAATATTTGCGAACATGTACAATGGGAAATAACCTGATACTGACTTTTATTCGCATCGGACACATGACAGAGTGCAAAAGTTTAAAGTACGGGAGGAGACCATTTGCCACTGTGTGCATCAACATCAGAAATGTCTCCCAAGTCCCTCCCATTTGCCAGCCGTATCTCTGTAACCCGTTAAATTCATAATTTCCAAATATATCCAGTTCTCCATTGCATCTTTATCGACTTCTCTTCCAGGCGGTGCATTCCAAATCCAAACAACTCTCAATAAATAAGTTTTTTTTTTCCTTATTTCACTCCGAGCTTCATTGTTGACAATTTTGAAATTAGAACTCATTGATGCTGTAATGCCATCTATTGGAAACAAAGTACTCTTGTTTTACTCAGCAACTTTTTCTTTTCTTAAGTTTGAGCACCGCAAAAAGTTCACATTTTCATCTCACTTCCCGCAAATCAAGCTTTTCCCTGTTACTAAAACTTTATCTACCATTCGTCCTTCTTCTTGCTACTCTTTCCTTATAAGCCTACATCCCTTGCACTATTTCTTCTGCTGGTACATTCTCTTCACTGACGATCTCCCTTCACACCCTTCTGCCGCTCCCACTGTAAGTTACACCGGTTACTCCAACATCTTCTGACGATTCCTTTCCATTTTTGCCTTCCAACTGGGATAATGCAGCTGCTGGCGTCTGTGCTGCTATTGGTCATCAGTTAATAATGGGATTGAGATGATCAATGTCCAATTGGAACAGACAGTAGTGTGTGTCTGTCACTATCTGATGCACCGTAAACACGGTGGTTTTGTTCCCCATAGTACAGGGTGGAGTGCCACAGGGCTTAAACAAATAGCCTCATCACAAATAGGACAAACCTATCCTCCGAATCAGAAGTCCATGTATCAGTTTTCCTTTAAACATTGTGAGGAGAGTGAACACATTGTTCAAACAAACAGTGTTCGATCCTTTTGCTCTTTATTATTTTAACTGATTTTCCAATGTTATTTGAGTGAGACCAGAGTCACTTCCCTTTCATCAACGAAGTATTTGGCTCATGTGGCATCAGGGACCCGGAGTAAACTGTGGTCAATGTGAACCGAAGGAAATTCTGTGCTGCTAATTTCCTCGCTGTACAATTACACCTTCCCCAGAGCTATTGGGAATGACAAATAAACTCTGTCCTTGCTGGTGCCTTCCAAAGCCATGCATAAATTTGTCCTGTTAATAACATATTATGTTTTGACAGTTCGGTCAAAACTGTCAGAAAGATTAGAGCCTTCAGGTTGAGTGCCACCCCAAAGAAATCAGTACGTTTCAATAAGATTATGATCCCGATTATTTTCAATTAGTTACTTTCTGAGGACTGATCGTGCAATGTCAGTGCCACTGAGAGCAACATATTCTCTATCCAACAACATCGTATCACATTGGGTCAAGGCTGCAGAACTCACCTATTCTAATTTATTCCCCATTTCATTAGCCATGCTCACCAGATGTAGTAGGACCCCGAACTTGCAACAATGCAGAGACACCCATGATACTTTGGAAGCTTCCTGTCCTCCCATACCCTACCCTCTGACTCCATGCCCTCACCCATCTCGAGCCCCTGCCGTATATTCACCATCCCTCCTGAACTTCCACTCTCTGATACTGAATGTTCTGAACTCAGCAAATATCTCAACTTTGCCTCTTCGTGCCACCACCTTAATGAATTTTAGGCTCGAAATGATGTTGAACTGTTCTTCTGCTGTCTTCGCCTCAATGCCCATTGTTTTGGACAAGACTCATCTCCCTATCCAATGGACCCCATCACCCAGCTCCAACACTCTCTCTACACCTGGACCACACCCTCTACCCTTTTATCTGAACTCAATCTGTTCATTAAGAACTCTCGTTGTGACATTGGATGTCTTCATTTAACTTCTCCCCCTCACCGAATCCAACCTATCACCCTCTGAACGAACTGCACTCCATGTGCTTATATTCAACCCTGACTGTGTTATTCAGCCTGTGTTGATAAGGGTGGTGCTGCTGTCGGCTGGTGGACTAACATCAACATTGCAGAGACTGAGTACCCGCTCTCAGATATCTCCTCTTATCTTCCCCTGGACCATGACCCCAACATGGCGCATCAGGCCATTGTCTCAACTCCGAAAATTGACCGCATTCAATCTGGAGATTACCGCCCCACTTGACCCCTCCTCCCTTAACTGCCTCAAGCTGATGCCTGTCTGATAGCAGAGCTCGATTCCATCTCTTCCTGAAAATCCAGAAACAGAACTGCCTGAGCAGACCCATTGCTTCACCTGCCCCTGCCACACAGAGGGGGTGCATGGATACACACGTGGCAGTGTTCTACCTGTTTCTTCATGGCGCACATAGGCCATTCCTTGTTCCAGTTCTATTCCAGACCCCTTCCTCAGCTCTTTCTCCGAATACAAAGATGTTATCATCGCTGCTGCTTCTCTCTCTTGATCAGAATTAGAAACGTTTATTCATTTCACTTTGAATTTTCACCCCTCCCTCGCTTTCACTTGATCCACCTGTGACTCCTCCCTTCATTTCCTCGACGTCTCTGCTTCCAATTCTGGGAATAGACCAACCACTGATATTCAGTATTAACCCACCAACTCCTAAAGCTATCTGGAGTAGACATCCTCACACCCTGTTTACTGAAAAGACGCCAATTCATTCTCTCAGATCATCCATCTCCACCGCATGTCTTCGGTGTGATGCCAAATTCAACATGGATGCCTTTTAAATGCCCACAATGTTCCTCAAACAAAGATTCCGTAGCACTGTTGTCAAGAGGATCCTCAACCGGGTCTGACTCATTTCCTGCACGTCCAGCTTCCCCCTCCACTTCCCTGCTGCTGCAGACTTCCCTTGTCTTCATCTACCATCCCACCAGCATTCACATGCAGAGGAACATCAGCCGCATGCCCCGCCCCCCACCACTCAGGTGAGATGCCACTATCTGCAGGGACCAACCCCTCCAGGACACATCTGTCCGCTCTTTATTCATTCCCAACACCTCCTCGCACCCCCCACCGCATGACCCCTTCACTTTCCCCTGCCGAAGGTGCAACACTTCTTCATTTACTGCCCACTCCTCATTATCCAAGGGCCCAACCTTAACTCCCAGGTGAAGCAGCACCTTACCAAGATTTTCCACAATCTAGCCCATTGCATTCGCTGCTCAAAATGTGGTCGTCTTCTACATTGGGGAAGTGAAGAGTAGGCTACTTGGCTACTCCGCAGAACATCAATGTTGAACGTCGACAAAAGACCCTGAGCTTCCAGTTGCCTGCCTGTTTAATATCCTATCCTGTTTACTGGCCATTATCTCTGTGTCAGGTTTGTTGCAATGTCCCAGGAAAGCTCTGCGCAAGCTGGAAGAACAACACATCATTTTCCACGTACGGTCCCTGCAGCCCTTCAGACTGAAAATCAAGTTCAATAATTTTAGGGCCTGAACTCCCCAATATTCTTGCCCCTCTACCCATACAATAGGCCTAGTTCTCACAGAATCTTCCATTACTCACACTCTATTGTTAGCTACTAATCGTTTCCATTAACACGTATGCAGCCTCTTCTGGATATCAACAACATTTTCCTTCAGTTCTGATGAAGTGTCACTGGACCGGGAATGTTAACTCTGATTGCTCTGTACAGAAGCTGCCCGACCTGCTGAGCTTTTGCAGCAACTTGTACTTTTTTTTCCAACATTTTCATGGCAAGTTCTCACAATGCAATACGTCAACGATATTTAGAGCCCTGTCAAACGTAGGAACTTTGTAATTTCTCATTTAATGTCCATTACAAATTACTCGAGATTCAACTGAGATAACGGTTTTGCTGTTAGATCAGACACTTCGTCACAGTTCAGAAAGAAAAAGAAATGGAAACAACTGGAGCGAAACTTCGCAGGTCCGATAATATCTGAACAGAGAGGCACATACTTCACCTTTGATTCCAATATGACTTTTCAGAACAGTGTCTCATCATAGTCGACATGTTAACTCTGTTTCTCTCTGCAGATATTTCCTCATCTGTTGCGTTTCTCCACCATTATCAGTTTTTATTTCATATTTCCATATCATTATATTTCATGTTTCGTGATGGGTCTACATGTTGAACTTGGTCATATTTGGACAATTTGGTCCTTTCCTATTCCTATTATATTTGGTGCGTCGGTGACACTTGTGTTACAGCTGAAGTCTGTTTCTTTTTGAAGTTTCAAATGAACAAAATAATCTTTTTAAGAATATTCTGCAAATATCAGAAAAGACACTTTGTTTGAAACAACATTTTAGAGGCAGCTGAACTTCATGAACTAATAGGAATAGATTATTGATTATGGAACTCTCTGTGTCCTTCATTCAACAAGCTTATCGCCCCACTCTCCAAAACCTTTTAATAAATATCACCTAATTGTTACAGCAAAGTTGATGGAAACTCAGTCCATCGTGTCTTCCGCCTTAGAATGAGCTGTACCTCTACTGCTGTTCTCCTGTAGTGTCCCCATTGCCCTTCACGTTTTACTATCAGTGTCTTTTTTTAACACATGTATCCTGTCCAGATGTAAGCAATAATATCAATCTCAACAAAAAAAAATAGAAATTAGAGGTAAAGAGAAGCAGGTGTGGTGTATTTGTGAAGCGAAATTGAAATTAATGTTTCAGTTCGGGTGACCCTTCCTCAAGCTGTACTCCCATTAATTAAATGATGTGAATAAAAATATAGTTCATTTTATCACATTTAAAATTATCCTGTTCAGTTTACATTGCCATTCAGCATTGCATCTCCCAAACGTTGGCTGTTTCCTTGTGCATTATGGTTATTTCTATCTGTCAGAAAGAGTGATCATGATTGCGGAATATCATTGTTCTCCCCATGTAGTCTCCCCATGGCTTTCAGTTGCCAGTATACAGAGCACTGGGAGACACGCAGTTCCAAAATAGTTCGCGAGAGAAACAGGAGGACAGTCAGTCAAATAGAGAGAAAGGAAAGCCACTGCACCCATTTCATGCCATCTTCCAGCCAATGCCATATTAATTTCAACCTGACTTATTAATTCATAGGTCTTAATGAATAAGTTCATTGTACTTATCACTTTTGGTTTTGGACTGAGGCCGAAAAGCGTAAAAATTACTGCTTCACAACAAATGAAACTGCTTTAAAATGTTTGTCAATTTATATAAATAAATTACTGAAGCAAATTCAGAATGAAAGTTCCAAATTTGCCTAATTAGAGCAGTGAGAGGAACATTCAGAAATGTCCACACTTCCTAATCCCATATACAGTAGTAGGTATTGTTTTGTGAGAAGTGGAGGCACGTGGTAATAAACAAGGAAACAGAGATTTAAAATGTGTGGCTGGAAAAGCGCAGCAGGTCAGGCAGTATCCAAGGAGCAGGAGAATCGACGTTTCGGGCATAAGCCCTTCTTCAGGAATGAGGAGGGTGTGCCAGGCAGGCTAAGATAAAAGGTAGGGATGAGGGACTTGGGGGAGGGGTTTTCGGAATGCGATAGGTGGAAGGAGGTTAAGGTGAGGGTGATAGGCTGGAGAGCGGTTGGGGCAGAGAGGTCGTGAAGAAGATAGCAGGTAAAGAAGGTGGTGCTGAGTCTGAGGGTTAAAACACCTCTGGGACACCCGCACCAACCAACCCAACCGCCCCATAGCTGAACACTTTAATTCCCCCTCCCACTCCACCAAGGATATACAGGTCCTTGGCCTCCTCCATCGCCAGACCATGGCAACGACGCCTGGAGGAAGAGCGCTCATCTTCCGCCTAGGAACCCTTCAACCACAAGAGATGAATGCAGATTTCTCTAGCTTCCTCATTTCGCCTCCTCCCACCTTCTCTCAGTCCCAACCCTCGGACTCAGCACTGCCTTCTCGACGCGCAATCTTCTTCCCGACCTCTCCAACCCCACCCCCTCTCTGCCCTATCACCCTCACCTTAACCTCCTTCCGCCTATCGCATTCCCAACGCCCCTCCCCCAAGTCCCTCCTCCTTATTTTTTTCCTCGCCTGCCTGGCACACCCTCCTCATTCCTGAAATAGCGCTTATGCCCGAAATATCGATTCTCCTGCTCCTTGGATGCTGCCTGACCTGCTGCGCTTTTCCAGCAACGCATTTTTACTCTCTGATCTCCAGCATCTGCAGTTCTCACATTCTCCAAGAAAACAGAGATCACGGTGTACTTATACAGACTGAGGCAATACAAGGATACATCACACAGGTGGCGTGCAGAGCAAAATCGACGTTAGCACGATTAATATTGTTTGAAGTTAGAGACGTTAATTCAGCAGTATAATGCAGGAGTTTGCAGGAGATAATTATCTGTTTGGGAGAGATCTTGATGTTGTCAGACTTTTCTGCGACAATGAGAAGTATAAATGGTGTCCATGGATGGGGTGTTGGCTTCTGTGTTGTTGTGGGCTGCGCACACAACTTTCTGTAGGTTCTCATGGTCCTGGGCAGGACAGTTACCATGTCAGAAGGTTATGCACTCGAATAGAATGCTTTCAGTTGCCAGGATACAGAACACTGGGAGACAGGCAGTTCCAAAATAGTTCGCGAGAGAAACAGGAGGACAGTCAGTCAAAGAAAGAAAGGAAACAAAACAGGGAAACAAACAGTCACATGGACAGGGAGAAGGGGAGAGAGTAAACTCAGGGGGACAATCAGAAAACAGAGAAAAGGAAAACACAGGGAAACGAAGTGAGAGAAACAGTCAGAGACAAAGGATATGGGGAGCTTGGGTTGGGGATCGGGAGAAGCTAGAAGTGAGGACCGGAGGGAGCTCGGAGTGACGATCAGAGAGAGCTGGAGAGAGGAAGGTGATGATTTATTGTCACCTGTACCAAGATGTCCAGGCAGATGTTGGTAAGCAATGATGTACAGAACAATGGCTGTAAAACATGTCTAAGAGGCATTAGGTTATGTTGCACAGGGTGTGCGCGAGGTGAGATCAACATGAACATGATCAGCATTATCTGAGATTAGAGAGACCATTCATCAGTTTGACAACAGCTGGGAAGAAGTTGTTCCTGAACCTGCTGTTGCGTGTGTTCAATCTTCTGTATCGTCGAGCCTGATGGAAGAGGTTGTAGGAGATCATTACTGGGGTGTGATGAGACTTTGATAATGTTAGAACAAAGAACAAAGACAATTACAGAACCGGAACAGGCCCTTTGGCCCTCCAAGCCTGTGCCGATCCAGATCCTCTGTCTAAACCTGTTGCCAATTTTCTGAGGGTCTGTACCCCTTTGCTCCCTGCCCATTCACGTATCTGTCCAGAAAAATATCTTAAATGGTGCTATCGTACCCACCTCTGCCACCTCCGCTGGCAACGCATTCCAGGCACCCACCAGGCTCTGTGTAAAGAACTTGCAATGCAAGTCACCAATAAACTTTTCCCCTCTCAATTTGAACTCGTGAGCCCTGGTAATTGAATCCCCTACTCTGGGGAAAAGCTTCTTAATATCCACCCTGTCTACACCTCTCATAATTTCAATCAGGTCTTCAATAGACTTCAATCAGGTCCTCTGTCAACTGTCGTCTTTCTTATGAAAATAATTATAGTCGACTCAAGATCATTTCACAGCTAGCGTCCTTCATAACAGACAGTATTCTGGTGTGCTCTGCACCCTTTTCCAAAGCATCCACATCCTTTTGGTTATTTGGTGACCAGAACTCGACGCAATATTCCAATTGTGGCTGAAACAAAGCCTTATACAACTGTGGCATGTTCTGCTAACTCTTGTTCTCAATACCCCGTCCAATGAAGTGAAGCATACCATATGCCTTCTTGACCACTCCACTGACCTTCATTGCCATCTTCAGGGAACAATGGACCTGAACATTCGGTTCTCTCTGCACATCAATTTTCCCTAGAGTGTTTCCGCATACTATATAATTACACTTGAATTTGATATTCCAATATGCATCACCTCCCATTTGAACGGATTGAACTCTACCTGCAATTTCTCTGCCCACCTCTCCATTCTCTGTATATTCAGCTGTATTCTCTTACAGTCATCTTGACTATCTACTTCTCCACTAATCTTAGTGTTATCTGCAAACTTGCTAATCAGACCACCAATACGTTCCTCCAAATCATTTACATGTATCATAACCAACAGTGGTCCCAGCACAGATCGCTGTGGAACACCACTGGTCACAGTTCTCCATTTTACAACCTCCATTCCCCTACTACTCTCTGTCTCCTTGTGCCCAGCCACTTCTTTATCCACATAGTTAGCATACTCTGGAACCCATCCGACCTCACTTTCTCCATAACCCTAACATGGGAAACCTTATCAAATGCCCTGTAGAAGTAAATGTGTATGACATCTATAAAGGGTCAGTTAGACTCGAAACGTCAGCTCTTTACTCTCCTTACAGATGCTGCTAGACCAGCTGAGATCTTCCAGCATTTTCTCTTTTGACATCCACAGTCCTTCCTTCCCTCATCAGTCAACTTTTCTCACTTTTTTCAAAGAATTCAATGAAGTTGGTAAGACATTAACTTCTCCGCACAAGACCATGTTGCCTATCATTGATATACCGATTTTCTTCCGAATGCGAATAGATCCTATCCCTCTGTATCTTCTCCAGCAGCTTCCCTACACATGACATCACGTTCTCCGGTCTATAATTAACTGGAATATCCCTGATACCCTTCTTAAACAAGGGGATGAGCAATTCTCCAGTTCTCCGGGACCTCATTGTGTTCAAGGATGCTACAAAGATATCTGTTAAAGCCCCAGCTATTTCCTCGCTCACTTCCCTCAGTAATCTGGGACAGACGTTTGCAGCCTTTCTGCGGCAAAGAGCCGTGTAAATTGAGTCAATGTTTGGGAGGTTGGAATCCGTGATGGCGTGGGCTTTGCACACAACTTTCTGTAGTTTCTAACGGTCCTGAAAAGAGCAGTTGACATACTAGGCCATTATGCACCCAGACAATACGCTCTCAATGGTGCATTTGTAGAAATAGGGCATGCTGAATTTCCTGAGCCACCTGAGGAAGGAGAGGCGTTGTTGGACCTTCTTGACTGTCACACTTATTTGAGAAGGCTAGGACAGGTTGTCAGTTATCATCACTCAGAGGAACCTGACACTCTGCATTCTCTCAACGATCTGTGTAAGTGGGAGTGTGTTCCCCTCATTTCTTTCTGAAGTCAATGATCAGTTCTTTACTATCGCTGAATTTCAGACAGAGGTTATTATCATTATTCCACGCCACCAAATGCTCTATCTACGTTCTATGTTCTGAGTCTTCGTTGTTTCATATCCGTCCTGCTATGGTGGTGTCAGCAGCGAATGTGTAGATGGCGTTTGTTTGAAATTTGGCAACAAAGCCATGGGTGTACAGGAAGTGCAGTTGGGGGCTGAGGACACAAATGTGGATGTACAATGATTCCAGTAGAGGTCTGAGGACACAGCTATGGGTATACAGGGAGGATTGAAAAGAGCTGAGGGCACAGCCATGGGTGTACAGTGAGTACAGTAGGGGGCTGAGGGCACAGCCGTGGGTGTACAGTGAGTACAGTAGGTGCTGAGGACACAACCGTGGTTATGCAGGGAGTACAGCACGGGTAGCACAGTGGTTAGCACTGCTGCCTCACAGCGCCAGGGACCTGGGTTCTATTCCCGCCTCAGGCAACTCACTGTGTGGAGTTTGTATGTTCTCCCCGTGTCAGCGTGGGTTTCCTCCGGGTGCTCCGGTTTCCTCCCACAGTCCAAAAATGTGCAGGTCAGGTGAATTGGCCATGCTAAATTGCCCATTGTGTTAGGTTAGGGGTATGGGTGGGTTGCGCTTCGGCGGGTTGGTGTGGACTTGCTGGGCCGAAGGGCCTGTTTCCACACTGTAATGTAATGTAATCTAATCTAATCTACAGCAGAGGTTGAGGACACAGCCGTGGGTGTGCAGAAGTACAGTTGGGGGCTGAAGACACAAACGTGAATGTACATTGAGTGTAGTAGGGGTCTGAGGACACAGCTGTGGGTATGCAGGGAGGATGGAAAAGGATTGAGGACACCGTCATTGTTGTACAGGGAGTACAATAGTGGGCTGAGGACACAGACATGTGTGTACAGTGTGTACAGTAGGGGGATGTGGTCACAGCCGTGGGTGTATGGGGGATACAGTAGGGGACTGAGGACATATCCTTCTGGAACTCATGTGTTGAGTGTTATTGTGGAGGAGGTGCAGTTACCTATCTTCACTCATAGTGATACGTGTGTCAGAAAGCTGACGATCCAGTGGCAGAGGGAGGAGATGAGACTATGGTCATGGGGTTTTGTGATCAGTCTGGAGGGATATTGATGTTGAAGTTGAAGCTGTACTGAATGAGCAGCAGTATGATGTAGGTGCCTTTGTTGTCCAGATGTTCCAGGGATGAGTGCAGGGTTCGGGATATGATATCCATTGTGGACCCATTACATCAGTCAGCAAATTATTCGGGATTTGGGCAGGCTGGAAGACTGGAGGTGGTGTAGATCATAACCAGCCTCTTGAATCACTTCATATTTATTGAGTTTGGAGCCACTGTGCGGTAATCATTAAAGTAAATTTCATGAGCTTTCTCACTTACTTTCTTCACCTTCTTGAAGCAGGTTGGGACGTGGGCTTCGGGGGAGAAGCTGAAGATGTATGTAATTACCTCTGCCATTTGGTCCACACAGGATCTGCAAGCTCAGCCCGGAACATCAACCAAGCCTATCACATTCCTTGATTTGACCCACAGGAAGACTTATCATGCCTGCAGCGGTGACAAAGGGTACAGGTACATCCGAGGCTGTCAGGTCAGATTGCATCCTAACAGTCACACAGTCATTTATCATAGCCGACCCTTCCCCCACCTCCCTCTGATGTCATCCAGACACAGTGACATTGGTTGGTGTGAGCGCCACACAGTTAGTGTCGAGATAGAGGGACATCAATAGACTGGGATTGTGCACCATCAAGTCCTGTGTCACCATAATGGGGTAAGTTCAAAACCAAAGGGGCGAAGCATCTGCTCCTACTGTGTGTCAGTGGCGCAGAGAGTGACGATTTTACAGGTATAATACCAATCAATCCATTATGTTAACCTGAATGGAGTCAAAACCGAGAGTGTTGTCCGTTTAGATGGTGTACAGTCCTTCGGAAATTCAGGAAACATCTTATACAAGAACCATCTGGCCCAAGGATTGAGGGAATTTTTGCAAAGTTTGTAGATGATACAATAATGGTTGGATGTGCAAGTGTTTTAGAGGAAGTGGGGAGGCTGCAGGAAGACTTGGACAGTTTAGGACTGTGAGAAAACACATGGCTGATGGAACGTAATATGGGAACGTGTGAGATTATGCAGTTAAGTAGGCGGAACACAGGCAGACACTCTGTTCTAATAGGATCCACTAAATCTGAAGCACAAAACGATTTTGAGGCATTCGTCCTGTCTTATGGTTCATGCACAGGTTCAGTTGACAGTTTGGAAAGCAAATGCAATGTTAGCATTCATTTCAAGAGAGTTTGAAGAGACATACTGCTGAGAATGAAATGGACTATGTTGGACGTGATCCATCCTGGGGATGACAGTTTGTCAGATGAGCAACATTTGAGGGCTCTTTTATCCATACTCGATGGAATTTCGAAGAATGGGAGGCGAGGCATCTGATAGAAACTGATCGATTACTGCAATGATTGATACAGTCAACATTTAGAAGACATTGCCACTAGTCATAGAGACTATGACGAAATAGCACAGTTTCAGAGTGAAGGGATAGGCTGAAAGGCCTAAATCTATTGTTATATCTCATGTCCTTCTGAACATATGGTCTACTATTCAGTGCAGAATTGTAAGTCTCTGACCTGCTCTTGTAATCATGGTATTTGTATGTTGTTTTGCCTTCACATTCTGGACAATGTTAACACCTGTGATACGGACGGTGGGAAGATTCAGTGTTGGCCAGTAGTCCATTAATATTTTGAATATGAGCTCCTATCTGTGAGTCTCATCTGGCGGGAGCACATTGTCTCTTTGATGATTGTCATTTTCAGTCTGGTATTTTTGAAGAATCGATCCTGCTACGCCAGTATTGTTAAATTTAACAAAACGGTGCAATTTATCACAGCACTCAGCAACAATAAGTAATCGAATACTGAACATTATTCTAATAACAGAAAGGTCTAAAATATTAGAAACACTGATTTCCTGTTCGTGTTCAAACCAGATAACCTGTCCCATCGAGATGATCAACTTGGAACTATTTGTAAAAAATCTTTTTTGGATGTGGGCATCGCTGGATGGGCCCAGCAATTCTTGCCCGCCCTAGTAGCCCCCTTGAGAAGGTGGTGCCGAACTGCCTTCTCGAACTGCTGCAATCCACCTGCTGTGTGTTGACCCACTGGTGATTTACGAGGGAATACCAGGGTTTTGCCCCAGCAACAATGAAGGAACGGCGATCTATTTCCAAATCAGCATGTTAACTGGTTTGGAGGGGAATTTGAAGGTGGCGGTGTCCCCAAACGTTTACTGCCCTTGTCATTCCAGATGGAAGTGTTCATGAGATTGGAAGGAGCTGTCTGAGTATCTTTCAGGAATTTCTCCATTGTGTCTTGTAGATAGTACACACTGCTGCTTCTGAGTGACCATGTTGAAGGGAGTGAATGCTTGCAGATGTAGTGCAAATCAAATGGGCTGTTTTGACCTGCATGGTGCCAAGATTCTTTTAGTGTTGTTGGGGCTGTACTCATTCGGGTCAGTTACAAAATTCCATGTCATTCCTGACTTGTGTCTTGTAGATGATGGACAGGTTTTGGGTAGTCAGGAGGTGAGTTTCTCCTGCAGTATTCCTAGCTTTTGATCTGCTGTTATATTCATATGGCGAGTCCAGTTGAG
Source organism: Chiloscyllium punctatum (assembly GCF_047496795.1). Lineage (NCBI taxonomy): Eukaryota > Metazoa > Chordata > Chondrichthyes > Orectolobiformes > Hemiscylliidae > Chiloscyllium > Chiloscyllium punctatum. Next base: position 26,890,426 of record NC_092762.1, read on the forward strand.
TTTCTGGTCAATGATACCCCCCCCCCCCATGATATTGATAGTGTCGGGGGGTGGGGGAGGGTTAGTGATGATAATGCTGCTGAATACAATGTGGTTATATTGTTTCTTATTGGTGATAGTCATTGTCTGAATTTTTGTGTCGCAAATGTTACTTGCCACTTGTCAGCCCAAGACTGGATATTGTCCAGATCATGTTGCTTTGGGCATGGACTGCTTCCGCATCTGAACATTGCGCAGTAATCGTCGAATATCCCCACTTCTGACCTTATGATGGAAGGAAGGTCATTGTTGAAGCAGCTGAAGATGTTCGGACCTAGGACATTATTCTAACGGACTACTGCAGAGATGTTCTGGAGCTGAGATGACTGACCTCCAACAACAATGACCATCTTCTTCTCTGTCAGGTATGACTCCAATAATGGAGTGCTGGCCTGGGATACCATCTTTGCTTGGGCTCCTTGATGTCACATTTGGCAGAATGCAGCCTTGATGTCAATGGCTGGAATTCATTTCCCTTTTCTATGTTTGAATCCAGACTGTGACGAGTTCAGCAGCTAAGTGACCCTGGCAAAACCCAAACTGGGCCTCACTGAGCAGGTTAGTTTTGAGCAGGTGCGGTTTGATAGTACTGTTGATGACACCTTCCATCATTTTACTGATGATGGAAATTAGACTGATAAGGCGGTATTTGGACGGGTTGAATTTGTCCTGCGTTTTATGTACAGAACATATCTAAGCAGGTTTTCCCCATTGTCAGTTTGTAAACATACTGGAACAGCTTGGCTAGGGGAGTGGGCAATTCTGGAGCACAAGCCTTCAGGACTATTGCCGGCATGTTATCTGGGCCCATAGCCTTTGCAATATGCAGTACCTTCAACCATTTCTGGATATCAGTTAATCTAATTTGCTGAAGACTGCTACCTATAATGACGGGGACCACGGGCTGTGTCCGAAATGGATCATTCACTCAAAACTTCTGACTGAAGATTGCTGTGAAAGCTTCAGCCTTATCTTTTGCACTGATGTTCTGGGCTCTTCCATCATTGAGGATGGGGATATGTGTAGAGACTCCTACTCCAATGAGTTGCTTAATGGTCCACCACCATTCACGATCGGATTAGCAGGACTGCAGAGCTTAAATCTGATGCATTGATTCTGGGATTGCTAAGCTCTGTCTGTCCTTTGCTGATTATGCTGTCTGGCACGCAAGTATTTCTGTTTGGAAGCTTCAGCAGATCAACATTTTATCGTTATATATTCCTGGTTGTGCTCCTGGCATGCCATCCTGCACTCTCCATTGAAACACGGTTAATTCTCTGATTTGATGCTAATGGTTGAGTGGGGGGGGGGGGGGGGGGGGGGCGGCATGCTGGGCCATGACGTTACAGATTGTGCTGGAGTATAGTTCTGCTGCTATTGATGGTCCGCAGTGTCTTATGGACGCTCAGTCTAGAGTTGGTAGATCTGCTAAAAGTCTGTGCCATTTAGCATGGTGATAGTGCCACACAACACAATAGATGTTATGGAGACAATAGACTTTGTCTCCACAAGGACAGTGTGGTGGTCACATTACAGATACTGTTATGGACATAAACATCTGCAGTTGGTAGAATGGTAAGGATGAGGTCAGGTATGCTTTTTACCCTCTCGTTCATTCCTTCACCACCTTCTGCAGATCCAAACCAGTAGCTATGTCCTCAGGAGACGACCAGCATGATCAGTAGTACTGCTGTCATACCACTGTTGACGATCGACTTTGAAATCCTCCAGCCAGAATACACTTTGTGCCCTTGCCACAGTCAATGCTTTCTCCAAGTGTTGTTTAACATGGAGGAGGACTGATTCAGCTGAGGAACGACGTTACGTGGTAATCAGTAAGAGACTACTTTGTCCATGTTTAATTTCTGTTATTTCTGTAAGGTATGATTCCGTGAGTATGACGATGTCAGGCTGTTGCTTAACTAGTCTGTAAGACAGTTGTTCCAATGTTGGCACCAGACCTCAGATGTTAGTAAGGAAGACTTTGCAGGTTCTGCAGTGATGTTTCTAATGTTGACTTTTCTGATGCCCATTTTGATGTCAAGTGGTCCATCCGGTTTCATTTGCTGGAACGTTGTAGCGATTGGTACAACTGAATAACTCACTGGACCATTTCAGAGGGCGATTTGGAGTCAATGACATTGCTTTGGGTCTGGAGTAACATGTCAGCCAGACCAGGTGAGGATGGAAGATTCCTTCATTTCAGGATATTGGTGAACCAGGTGGATTTTTCTGACAATCGGCAATGATTTCATTCTCAACAGTCGATTCTTAATTCCAGGAATATTTTTACATTATTGAATTTAATTTTCACAATCTGCAGTGGCGGGTTTCAACCTGGATCCACAGAACAGGAGCTGATTTTTATGAATTGATAATCTATTGGTAACACCATGCAACCTACTTGGGAACACATGTTGAACTCATCTGTCATTTCTTTTGTTGCCCTGTTTTTCAATCATTGCTTATGTTATTCTGGAATCTCATCCTTCATAAAATCCTGATTGAAATATACAGCCTTCTCGATTACTCGAATTTCACCCAGTCTGCTTTGTTTGAACAGACATTTCAAGGCAGCTGTACATCAGAGAAGAGCAGGAAAAGATTGTGTTCTGTACCTGTCAACGGACCAGCAGGTCTGCCCACGAGGTATTTACTGTGGGTCAGAGAACCTCAGAATTATTTTGGTATGGATGGAGGCCATTCAGCCCATCGTGGAGTCGCATGCCCTCCAACTGCGCAATTGGAGATCGAAATAGTGTGTGAAGATAGATTGTGTGATAAAGAAATAAACTGAGAGAAAGCAAGTGTAGTGAGATAAACTGTGAGAGGCTAGAAAGGGGAGCGACAGACTGAGTGCAAGAGGAAGAGGTGTTAGTTGAGGGTGAAGTTAGTTAGATCAGAAGACCGCAGACAGAAGTTAGAAGCTTTATTTAGAAATTTCTCAGTTCGGTAAGTCCTTTGTCTGTGCGCCATACACTATGAGCACTGTGCTGATACTGGCTGTCATCCCAGATTACTTATTTCCAATAATATCACAGAGCTGTTACTGACAGCCAACCAGAACCCATTATGACAATAGATTGGTTCCATGGAGAAAGCAGAATTTTGAAGTAGACTGTGCCAAGAGCAGCAGGAAATGATAACCAACACCTCGCCTACACGACCCCCACCCCCCCTTCCCCCGATACTATACGAGAAACTAGTCCAGAGAATCTCAGTGAGGGGACTCACTGACAGAGGGGAAATCACGATCTCAGCTATGGGTCAAATAATGATTGATAAAGTTTGCACACCACTTCTCTAGTTATATAATTTACATTTCAATTTACAGAGCTCAATATCAGGAATGTATTTTAACAATCTTATCTCTTTGTACTTTGCATATATTGGTGTTGCAGAAAATCATTTTGGTCCTGTATTTTATATTGTATAAACGCATTTCATTAATATTGTCTCTGCTAATTCCTCATTGTAGATGTATTCTTGAATCTGTTCTTCATATGAGTTATAAAGAGTAACGTTCCAATTCTGGTAAGTGGGGAACATCCCTGTCCCTCCACACAGGCTAAACAGCCATGTCCCCCAGACCTCTCCATCTTCTGTCTTTTCCCCAATGTCATAAACACAATGTATTTAAAGTCCATTAAATTACACTTCATGACAGTTCCTTAACGTCGATAACATCAACAGCAAACCTGCCCTCTCTGATCCTGGGAGAGCAATATGCACTGTGTTTGCCATATGCAATTCTCAGTTGACATATCAACACAACTTGTTTGTTGTAACCCTCGTTTTCTTTGGCACATTTTGCTATCAGATCATGGATGATAAATGTTCTCTCAATGTTTTACTGATTTTGCAATGACTGATCAGTATTTACGGGATTTATTTCTGTATACAAGAACAGAGAAGCATGTTTATTTTCTGTTAAACCTCTGGAATTACTTCCATATCCAAGGCAGACTAATGAATGCACACAATCAATCTGCCATCTTCAACAGAGACCTTCTGTCTCACTCACATATCACACCCAGAATGCATAAATGTTCAAAGGTATTTTGAATTTTAATAAATTAGCATTGAATTCAAAGAGTTTAACTGGAGCTATTTGTTCAGCTATAGTAAATATGTCAGTCTCCATGGATCCTATGCGCCTCTAGCGAGGTTCTCTCTTCTATTAATAAGGGAATGCGGGAGCATGTCCACCAGCAGTAACAGGGATTTGCAGCATCAGAGAGAAGGGCAGAAGAGATGGGAATCAGGGAACACTGGACTGGAATGTTCCAACGATGGATCAGAATCTGAGAATATTAGACTGGAATGTTCCAACAATGGATAGGAGTTTATCCTATGGTCTTTACTGAATTTCCCAGCCTTGGAAATCATTAGCGTCACGGATTGAAGATGTACTGATGGTTATTCAAGGTGGTTACTATCCTATCCTTGCTATATTTGGTGTTCCTGGCAAGTCACTCTGTCTGTCTAGTGAAATGGGTTGAACTGAATCGATGGTGATGATATGTAGATTTTGGAAGGGTGTAAGCCAACCTTTTCAGTTCCAATCAAATATACCATTCCTTAGAAATTATAACTAGCAAAATATTATTTTCAAATTACTCACCAATACGCGAGGATAAAACACACTATTCTCAACCTCTTTGATTCATTTTCTCCTGCAAAGTGTACATCTCCATATCCTCCCCACATACCAATCCTGTCCAGTGCCACCATTAAGGCGCCCCATTCTCCTCCTCAGCCTCAGTTCAATTCCTGAATAAACCATCGTTTGTGCCTTTGTTAATTCCAGATACATCTGTTTCATGTCCCTTCTAACCACGTGTCCATTGCAAAATAATTGCACTTGAGATTTTTAACTTGTCTCTCCACAAAATCTGAAAGATGTGCAGACAGTGTACGGTGGCTCACGTCATTGGCTCGTATTCTAGAGCCATAGAATGATAATGTGTTTATATCGGCTTGCCTTATGCCCATTAGAGAAGGCAGTGGGTTATCTTTCCCTGGTCAAGACTTTATTTAAATGCAAACCCACGGAAATTTGTTTTACTATTTATTGTCCTGTGTAACAGCTGAAACAGCCACTCAGTTCAAGATCGGCATAACACGCTGGCCTGACCAGAGCTGCACACATCCCGTGGGCAGAACAAAGGGAAAGGTAGCTGCCTTCCTCTGCCAGCACCCCATATTCCAAAGGCTCATTTCCATTCAGGTAGGTAGCCATTCACTATTTTAGATGTATTCTTTGTGATTGATTCTCTCCGAAGAGTGATGTCCACCTCCATGGGCAACTCTGGTGCTGACTGTATTGATGCTGACCTACTGATGTAAGGATGTTTTAAATTCCCCATCAGTGGCAGTGCATCGCAAATGAATGGTTTCCTGTGTCACACGAAAGAAATGGAGCCAGTAAAGTAAAGGAAAGGAATTATTGTGACCAAACATGAGAGTGTTGTTGAGGCAGTATTTGGGGTTTGCGGTCAGATTTTCTTTCCTTTATATGGAGTGATCTCCTTACCACAGAGAGAGTGAAAAGGAGTTCCACCAGATTAATCCCAGGGATAATGGGACCATGAGGAGTGAGTGAAGGTTGATCTGTAGCGCTGTGAGGGAATAAGAGGTGATTGCATTGAACCCTGAGAGGGATGGACAATCACTCCTTATATTCGAAACAGACAATGAGAAGGTGATAAATTCATGACTGCTGTTTTACTCAGGATGCATGATTCAGGATAGTTGAAATGCCTGGTAGGATGTTACGCCCACCCACCCCAACACCTACTCCTCATTGAGAGAGACAGAGAGGTCCAGGTTGTGAACACACTCTCAGCACATTAATACAGTACAGTTGGTGTGTGATCCTGCACTGAATGTCATATTATCCACCAACCCGACAGCAGCCATAGTACCTCCATTCTAAAACAGTTAACTATTCCCAACAGCTTCTGACATGCATGAAGAACATGAATCTGTCTTCTCAGAGTTGCAAGGTACTTCCTTAAGATAAGACATTGGAGAATAAATTAGCACGCTTAGCCCATCGAGTCTGCTCCGTCATTCATTCATCACTGATAGGTTTCTCAAACCCATTCACCGAAATTCTCCCCGTAATCCTTGATCTCCTGGATAATCAAAATCTATCTACCTCCATCTCAAATATACTCAATGACCTGATCCCACGGCCTTCTGTGGCAATAAACGTCAAATATGCACCATTTTATGGTTGAATAACTTTCTCCATATCACTGTTCTAAAACGTGTTCCTTTGTGTGCTCGGATCCTAGTCCAATGGAAACATCTTATCAACATCCACTCTCCTCAGGTCATTCAGTATTCTGTATATTTCAATTTTATTCCCTCTCATCCTTTTAAACTTTATCGACTATAGACACAGAGTCCTCAAACATTTCTCACTACAATAAGCTTTTCATTCCTATGACCATTCTTGTGAAAGTCTTCTGAATACGCTCCAAGACCAGTACATCCATCCTGACATATGGAGCTCAAAAGTGAGCACAATACTCCAAATGTGGTCTGATAAGAGCCATATACATCCTGTTCTTGTCGTCAATTCTTCTCGTAGTAAATGCTCCCAATCCTACTTACAATTGCCCTCGTAACTACTGCCTCAACCTGCAAGCTTACCTTGAGGGAACACTGCACTAGAACTCCCCAGTCACTTTGCCCTTCAGATTTCTGAATTTCCTCGCCATTTAGAAAATAGACCATGCCTCTATTCTTCGTTGCAAAGTGCATGACCTCACACTTTCCAATGTTGGAATGCATCTGCCGATCTCTTTACCTGTCCAAATCCTTGTTCAGCCTCTCTGCCTACTCAATACGACCTGGCCATCTGCCTATCTTTGTATCGTCTGCAAACCGAGCCGGGGTGCACTCAATTCCCTCATCTAGCTTGTTAATTTAAAAAGATATGCTTCCAACACTGAGCATCGTGAATCACCACTTGCCACCAGCTGCCATCCTGAGAAGTACACTTTTATCCCCGCTCCCTGCTTTCTGCCAGACAGACAAGCTTCTGTTCATACCACTACCCTTGCTCTAACACCACGGACCGTTATCAAAACCAGTAATCTCCTGTGTGATACCTTGTCAAAGGCCTTCTTGAAGTCCAGGTGGATAACATCCATTGGCTGTGCTTGGTCGAGCCTGCTCATTCGTCTTCAAATCATTCCAATAGATTTGTCAGGCGTGAACTTCCCTTGATGAAATCCTGCCGAATTTACCCAATTTTAACAATCACTTTCAAGTATTCAGAAATCTTATAGTTCACAATGAATTCCGGGATCTTACCCACGACCGAGGTTAAACTATTCATGGTTGGATTTTGTTGTCTTTTTCTTTATTCTCTTTTTGAAATGGGGTGTCACGCTAGTGGGTTTCCACTGCTCTGGGATTGTTCCTTACTCTAGTGATTCCTGAAAGATCACCACGATTGCCTTCACTCCCTCTTCAGGTATCTCCCTTATAATATTGGGATGTCGTCCATCCAGGCAAGGTTATTTAACCACCTTCGGACCATTACATTTTTTTCTAGCATGTTCTCCATGGTAGTGTCCATCATACTCAGCTCTGTCCCCTCAATCTCTTGAATGTTTAATGTATTACTCGTGCCTTCCACAGTCAAGGCTGATGCAAAGTAATTATTCAATTCCTTGGCCATTTCTCGTTCCCCACTGCTATCTCTCCAGGATCATTTTCCAGCAATCCAATGTTCACTTTTGCCGCTCTTTTGAACTTTATATATCGAAACAAACTGCTACAGTCTTCCTTTATCATACTGGCTCGCTTACCCCCATATTTAATAATCTCCCTCCTTACTTTATTTTATTTGCCCTCTGTTTTGTCTTTGTAAGCTTCCCAATCCTCAGGTTTCCCACTGCACTTTGCCACATTACAGCCTTTCTGTTTTGCATTTATGCTATACCTGAGTTCCCTAATCAGCTGTGGTTGCCCCATCCTCCCTATATAAGCCTCTTTTTACCTCAGGATAAATCTCTGCTGTGCCCTGAATTACTGCGAAAATCTCCTGCCATTGCTGTTGTACTGTCTTTCCTGCTGGGCCCGTCTCCCAGTCAATTCTAACCAGTTCCTCCCTCATGTCTCTGTGATTGCATTTATTCAGCTGTAATACCGTTACTACTGATTCTACCTTCTCGATCTGAAATTGCAGTATAAGTTCAATCATATTATGATCACTGCCTGCTGAGAATTCCTTCACCTTAAGCTCCTTCATCTATTTCGCCTGTACAAGCTGCTCCAAAAAGCCATCTCATAGACATTCCACAAATTCCTTTCCTTGCGAACCACTACCAACCTGAACTCCCAGTTCACCTGCATAATGAAATCCCACAGGATCACTGTAACTTTGTCTTTCCTACAAAACTTTCTAGCTCCTGGTGTATCTTGCACCCCAGCTGCCTGTGCATAACTCGAACTGCATTTTTTTCACCTTTTTGTTTCCTCAATTCTACCGACACAGATTCTACACGATCTGACCTTACTTCATTTCTTATTATTGATTAATGATTCAATTCCATTCTTAACAATGAAACAACTCTATCTCTCTGCCCACCTGCCTATCTTTTCGACAGGATGAATATCCTTGAATATTCGGCTCCTAATCCTGATCCTCTTGCAATGATATCACTGTAATGCCCATGTCGAACCTGCCAATTTGTGAATGAGTCACAAGCGTAGTTACCTTATTCCTTATGCTGCATGCATTTCGATATGATAGTTTAGTCCTGTGTTACCCGTCGCTCTTTTCACTGTCATTTGTTTGTCCAGCCATTGGTACCTACATGGACCCTGACCACTGGATCATTCCCCGCCCAATCCAAGTTCTTCTGCAGACCAGATGATATATCCAAAACCCAAGCACCAAGTAGGCAACAATCATTCAGGACTCTCAGTCCCAATCGCAGAGAACAGTAGCTCTGTCTCTAACTCTGATTATCCATCATTGGGCGGCACGGTGACACAACACTGCTGCTTCAAAGTGCGAGGGACTCGGGTTCAATTCCAATCTCTGGACCCTGTCTATGTGGACTTTGTAAATTCTTCCCGTGTCTGCATTGGGAACATTAACTCTTACGTCTCTCCACAGTACGTCTCTGTGTTTCCTTCGGATTTCTACCATCTACAGTATTTTTGCTTTGGTTCGACAGAGAAATTTAGCAAACGTGACAGGTTTTCGTAAAAGCAGCTTTGCATCGCGGGTTCCCTGTTTTTTTTAGGAATCATGCCCGACCCCTTCCGTGTGTGCAGTGTCCCTGGATACCCATTCCATCCCTTTCAGTCCCTCAGTCCATCGTCACTACATGCAGCCTTTTCTTGTGCCACCCCTGGGACTCCCCACACCCCATTGCCTGGCACTGGACACTCCCTTCGCAGGACTGTGCACACAACGACACTGGGCACGTTCTGACCTACTGGGGATGCTGGGTAAAGATCCTGCCATTGAAAGGAACAGAATAACTAAAGTTCAATTGAATAGCAAAGCAGAGTAAACAAGCTGCATGACATCCATCTGCTCTGACATTTTCTTGTATTCTGTCTATCCTCGTCCATGTGCAAATATATGGTTCATATGTATACCTTGGTAAAAACAATGACTGCAGATGCTGGAAACCAGATTCTGGATTTTTGGTGCTGGAAGTACAGCAGTTCAGTGGTGCTCTTCCAGCACCACTAATCCATATGTATACCTTGTCAAACAGGTTTAGTGTCGGGGATAGATATCAGATCCTCTGGGCATTGGACTGATTCAGTGGACTCCACTTTCCTGAGGTCACACTTAAGTTTTTATTATCAAGTCTATCCACTTTAAATAAAAGGGCTTGCGAGAGTTCTGTTGAAAGGATATTTGAATTTTGGAGACACTAGAATATGTCACGTGCGAGTCAGGTTAGGAATAGGAAAGTAGCACAGTTAAATACATGGCCAAACAGCTGGCAGGGGAGGCAGCACTTCTGATATGTGGATCATTGGGATTCTGGAGTCGGTATGACCTGAACAAGAAGGACAGGATGGACCTGAACTTGCAGCAATCTCTGATATGTGGAAAGGGGTATAGCAGGAAAGACAGTGGAACAGCAATGGCAGGTGATTCCAAGATTAATTCACGAGACACTGCAGAGATTCATGCTGAGGAATAGAGGCATGATACAGGGAGGATAAGGCAACCAGGGCTGACGAGGGAAGTCAGGGAATGCATACAAGCAAAATAGCAAGCATACAATGTGGTGAAGCGCAGTGGGAAACTAGAGAATTGGAAAACTTATAAAGACCAACAGAGGGCAAAAAAATAAGGAGGGAGAAGATTAAATATAGGGGTAAGCGAACCAGCAATATAGAGGAGACTGGAAGAGGTTCTTTAGATATATAAAGTGCAAAAGAGAGGTAAAAGTAATATTGGACACTGGAAAATGATGCTGGAGAGACAACAGTGGGAAAAAAAGAAATGAATGAGGAACTTGGCATCAGTCTTCTTGGTGGAAGACATGAATAATTTCACAAAAGTTGAAGAGAGTGAGATGGCAGAGCTGAGTATGGTGGCCATCATCAAGAATAACATGTTAGAAAACTGAATGGCCTGAATGTGGTTAAATAATCTGGATCAGATGGACTACACCCCAGTCTTGTAAGGGAGATAGCTGAAGACGTAGTGCAAGTATAAGTAGTAATCTTCCAGGAATGACTAAAATCAGGAAAGGGCCAAGAGGCTGGAAATTGCTAATGTCACACCCCGTTTAATAAGGGAGTTAAACAGAAAATGGAAAATTACAGACTGATTAGCCTTACCTTAGTTGTGGGTAACAACCTGGAATCCATCGTGAAGGATGGGATTTCTGAATACTTGGAGGTCATGGTAAAATAGAACAGAGTCAACATGGTTTCATCAAGAGGAGGTCAGGCTTGACAAAACTGTTAGAATTCATTGAGAGAGTAACAAGCAGATTAGACTAAGAAGAACAATAGATGCTATCCTCTTGCTCCGCAAGAATCTTTTGATAAGGTGCCACACAGGAGACTATTGAGAAAGATAAGGGCCCATGGTTTTAGAAGCAATGTACGAACATGGATAGTAGCATGGCTGTCTGACAGAAAGCAGCGAGTTGGGATTAAAGAGTCCTTCTCAGGATAGCAGCCAGGGACCAATGGTTTTCCATAAGACTCAATGTTGGGACCACAACTTTTCCCTTTATGCATTAATGATTTGCATGAAGGAACTGAGGGGATTCTGGCTAAATTTTCAAACAGTGCAAAGATAGATAGAGGGACATTGAAGAGGTGGTTCGGCTGCAGGAGGGTGCTCTAGCGCATCTCCTCAACTTCCCGCACCTCCGCCCTTGATCTCCACCCTTCCAACTACAACAAGGAGAGAACCCCTCTGGTGTTCGCCTTCCATCCCACCAACCACAGGATACAATGCATCATCCACCGCCATTTCCGCCACCAACTGTCAGAACCCACAACCAGAGGTATAATTCCTTCCCTACCCATATCAGCATAGACCATTCCCTACACAACTCCCTCGTGAGGTTCATGCCCCCCCAACCCCACCCAGCCACCTTCCACTCCTGACAACTTCTTTGCCACTGCAAGAGGTATGAAACCTACGTCAACACTCCCCCCTCACCTCCATCCAAGGCTTCAAAGGATCCTTTCACATTAGGCAAAGAACATCCTGTGCATCCAAACACCACATCTACTCTGTCCATTGCACCGGATCTCCTCCCAATTGGGGAGACAGGGCATCAGTTTGCAGAACGGATCAGGTAACACACTCGGACACTCACACCCAACAACCCCACTTCCCTATCCTCGAATACTTCAACTCTCCCTCCCACTACAACAAGGACATGCATGTTTTTGGCCTCCTCCATGGCCAATTTCTCGCCAGCAGTCGTCTGGAGAAAGAATGCATCATCTTCCACCGAGAGACCCACCAATCACTCGATATCAAAGGCAATTTCGCCAATTTCCTCATCTCCCCTCACACCACCTTATCCCAGATCCAACCCTCTAGTTCAATACCGCCCTCTTGAACTGTCCAACCTGTCCATCTTCCTTCCCATGTATCCACTCCGACTTCCACTCTGACCTTTCACTATCACCACTCACCTTCATCTAGCTATCGCTGTCCAAGCTAGCTTCCTCCCAGCCCCAGCCCCTCCCATTTATCTCAGCCCCCTTCCGCCCAACCCCCTCGTTCCTGATGAAGACTTTATGCCTGAAACACCGAATCTCTGGCTCCTCGGATGCCGCCTGACTGGCTGTGTTTTTCTAGATTACACTTTCTGACTCTGATCTCCAGCATCTGCTGTCTTTACTTTCTCCTACTGAAGGATTTGTACAGGTTAGGGGAGTGAGCAAAGATGTGGCAGATGGAGTATAACGTGGGCAAGTGTGACATCATGAACTTTGCCAGGAAGAATACTGGCATGGACTATTTTCTAAATTGCGAGCAGGTTCAGAAGTCAAAAGTGCAAAACGCCGAAGGAGTTCCAGTCCAGGAGTCTCGAAAGGTAATCTTGCAGGTTGTCAATAGTTAGGAAGGCAAATACAATGATGGCATTTATTTCAAGAGGGCTTGAATATAAAGGCAGGGATGTACTTTTGAGGCTGTATAAGGCTTTGGTCAGGCCACATTTTGGATTATTGTGCACACCTTTGGGTCCCATATCTCAGGAAGGATGTACTGGCCCTGGAGCGTTTTCCAAGGAGATTCACGAGAATGGTCCCAGGAATGAAAAGCTTAACATATGATGAACATCTGAGATCACTGGTTCTATATATGATAGAGTTCAGAACATGTTAGGAGGTCGACTCGAAACTTACAAGATACTGAATGGCCTGGACAGAGTGGATTTTGGGACGATATTTCCAATAGTAGGAGAGACTATGCCCCGATGGGAAAGAGTAAAGAGAAGACCTTTCAGAACAGAGATACGGACAAACCTCTTCAGCCATAGACTGGTGAATATATGGAATTCACCGCCACAGAAGGCTGTCGAAGCCAGGTCACTGAGTATATTTAAGAGTGAGACAGATATGTTCTTGATTATAAAGGGGATCAAGGGTTACAGGTAGAAAGCGGGAGAATGCAGTTGAGAATCTTAATAGCCATCTTTGAATGGCGGAGCAGGCTCAATGGGCCTAATGGCCAAATTTCTGCTCCAATGTCTTCTGGTTGTATGTTTAATATTGGCTCTCCTCATTCCTCATTGGAGTTGTATCCCGGAATTTGAACTTCATATGTTTTATGAAGAATAAAATTCCAATACTGATGGCTGGGAAATATCATATTCCCTCCCTCCAGTCTCAGCAGCCATGTCCCCAATATGATAATCACACTGCAATAGAAATCCAGTGAAATTTACTTCATCATAGTTGATTGACATCGATAACATGACCCTCACCTGCCCTCTCTGATCCTCGAATAACTATCTGAATTCTGTGTCACATCATATTCTCTGTTAACATATCCATGCCATTTGTCTGTTATCCTCATATTGTTGTATGCACATTTTCCTGTCAGAATATAGACTAGAAAAGCTCTCTCCATATTTTACTGACATTATAATCACTGATCAGTAGTTACAGACTATATGTTTCGATTTATAAACGGAGAAACTTTTTAAAGTTCTGACAATCCTTTGACATTACTCGCATATCTAAGGCAGATTGAATGATTACATACAATCAATCTACCATCTCAAATATTCCTTCCCTCTGTTCATCCCCCACACACATATCCCATGCCAAATGTGTAGCTTTAAACGTTTTTTAAAATTTTAATAAAATCAATATTGAATTCAAAGGGGTTAACTGAAGCTAATTGTTCAGTGACTGTGATTAATGTCAATCTCCATGGATCCCAATTATCACAATGGAGAGTTTTCATTGTTGAAAGATAAATGGGCTCTGTTCAATGTGTTATCCCATAGTATGAGGAGGAGCATCACTGACAGCACTAACAGGGATCAGCAGCTCGAAAGAGAGAGACGGGAAGGAGAGATCAGAATCTGAGAACATTAGACTGGAATGTTCCAACAATGGACAGGAGCTTATCCTCGGGTCTTTACTGGCTTTCTTGGCTTTGGATATCGTTAGCATGGCGGATCCATGATATCCTTTGGATTATTCAAGGTGGTTACTATCCCATCCTCGCTATAGTTGGTGATCCTAGTAAGTCATTATATTTAATAGAAGAAAGTGAGGACTGCAGATGCTGGAGATCATAGTTGTCAAATGTGTTGCTGGAAAAGCGCAGCAGGTCAGGCAGCATCCAAGGAGCAGGACAATCGACGTTTCGGGCATAAGTTCCTGAAGAAGGGCTTCTGCCCGAAAAGTCGATTCTCCTGTTCCTTGGATGCTGCCTGACCTGCTGCGCTTCTCCAGCAACACATTTTTAAGCTTTCAAGTCATTATATTTGTCTATTAAACCGGGTTGACCTGAATTTATGCTCATTATATTTAAATTTTGGAAAGTGCAAGTCAATGCCTTCATTTCCAAACAGAAATTCCTTTCCTTACATATTATAAATATCAAACTACTATTTATAAATTACTCACTGATATGGGAGAAGGAACCAGACTGTTCTCAAACTCCATAATCCATTTTGTCCTTCACGGATTTACATCTCCATGTCCTCCCCACTCACCAATCCTGTCCAATACCACCATCATGATATCCCAGTCTCGTCCTCAGTCTCAGTGCAACTTCTGAATAAACCATGTGTGCCTTTGTTCAATCCGAATACAATAGTTTCACGTTCCTTCTAACCACATGTCCATCACTAAATAATTGCTCTTGAAGATGTTTAACTTGTTATCTGCACATACAGGAAGACAGTTTATGATGGTCAAGCCATTGCCTGATAATTTAGAGCCACAGAATAATGGTCTGTTGATATCTCATGAAGGAAATTGGGCTGTTTAAAAGCAACCATTATCATTTGCTATAAAATCCAATCTGCTTGCCTCAAGACCTTTCGGGAAGTCAATGTGTCATGCTTCCTTCGTCAGGTTTCGGTGTGACTTCTGTGATGAACACGTGGGTGCACTGTACCATTGAGATAATTAAAAGCCAGCAATAACTATCTGACAGCACCAAGTATTCTGAAAAGATAGATATAATGTAACATTTGGTCGAACAACCCAATTAGCTCATTGTCTCGAAACAACAACAAATTCAGCAAAACATTTTAAATTATACCCCAAAATACCCACCTCCAACCAAGTATGAATTTATTATATTGACAATCTAAAAAGCCAATGATACAATCCCCAATAGTTTAGCGGTACAAGACCATGGACAATTGAACAGTTGAGAGGAGAACTGCAAAGCTACCAGCATGCAAAGACTGCCTGAAAAATAGCTCTCCTATAGGTACCTTTATTGATTAGTAACTGGTGAAGCAGAATCCCCAAGAAGTAAAGAAGACAGGAATATGGAGAAGAACCGAAAGCTTCCTGATATTTTAGATAAGAAGTTTTGTCTTGCAAATCTTAATTTGGAGTCTTATCGGACTAGTATTGTGGATGGGGAAGGTAAAAGACAGGTTAGAGGAAGAAGTTGTAAATAGTCATTCGTTTATTATTCTCTCTTATACTTTAAGAAATAAAGTTATTAATTTTAACTTTAAATAGATTTGGCGTCGAGAATTATAACAGATTATTGCATGGGATAAATCTTTTCTCTGTTGCTGGTTTTAATTAAGCAGGAAGATTTATCCTGTGTTGTTACACTACAAACCCACAGCTATGCGATTTACTCTTTACTGTCCTGTGGAACAGCTGAACCAGCCACTCAGTTCAAGATCTGCAAAGCATGCTGCCCTGACCAGGGCTGCATATATCCTGTGAGAGAAGAATAGAAGTAAAGATAGCTCCGTTTCTCCGCCTGTTTTCTGTATTACTACATCTCATTTCCATTCAGGTCCGTGATCATCCCCTATTTTAGGTGTATTCAATCTCATTGAAATTCTCCCGGAGAGTGATACACAGCTCCATAGGCAACTCTGGTGCTCGCTTTATTGATGCTGACTTACAGGTGTAAGGGTCTTATAAATTCCATGTCAATCGTAGTTCATAGAGAAGGAATGGCTTTTTGTGGCACAGGAAAGAAATGGCAATGTCTAAGTGAGAGAAAAGGGGCTTTGTGATCATCCAGGAGAGTGCTGTTGAGGCAGTATTGAGGGTACTGTGGATAGACTTTCTCCCAAGTTTCACCAGACTAATCGCTGGGATGATGGCACCATGAGCAGTGAGTGAAGCTCAGTGAGAGAATAAGAGATTATTGCATTAAACCTTAAGGGGGATGAACAATCACTCATGATGTTCTAAACAGACATTATACGGTGAGAAGTTCCATGGCTTTTTTCACTCAGTTTACATGATTCTCGATAGTTTAAGAGCCTCTGAGAACTTTCCACATAACCACTCCCACTCCCTATTTCGACTGAGAAAGAGAGGAGAAAGTGAGGAGGGAGGGGGGGTGGGGCGGCGAGAGAGAGAGGGGCTCAGGTTTTTGATTAAACTGTCCCAACATTAGTACAGTTCAATTTGTGCGTGGTCCTGCAATGAACGTCATATTATCCATAATCCCGACAGCAACAACAATACCGTCATTATAAAAGAGTTAACTCTTTCCAGCAGTGTAGAGAAAAGGAAAGTCTTTTTACGCTGCAGGAAAGGAACGGAGATGTCTAAGAGGAAAAAGGGTTATTGTGATCATTGCTGAGAGTGTTGTTGAGGCAGCATTTGGGATATTGTGGACAGATTTTCTCTCCTTTATAAGGAATGATCGCTTTGCCACAGAGAGAGTGCAATGGGGTTTCACCAGACTAATCCCTCGGATGGTGGTTCTATGAGGAGAGAATGATGATTAATCTCCGGCGTTGTGAGAGAATGAGAGGCGATTGCACTGAACCTTAGGGGGAGGGACAGTCACTCACGATGTTCTAAATAGACACTGATATGGTGAAAAATTCCATGGCTTCTTTTTTACTCGGGTTACATGACTGTCAA
The DNA here is from genome assembly GCF_047496795.1 of Chiloscyllium punctatum. Taxonomy (NCBI): domain Eukaryota; kingdom Metazoa; phylum Chordata; class Chondrichthyes; order Orectolobiformes; family Hemiscylliidae; genus Chiloscyllium; species Chiloscyllium punctatum. The sequence continues at coordinate 26,907,541 of NC_092762.1, forward strand.
TAGTTTAAGACCATCTGAGAATATTCCCCTCACTCCACACCCAATCCCCATTTCGCATGAGAGAGACAGCGGGCCAGTCTTTGAATAAACCCTCCCCACAGTAATACAGTGCATTCGGTGTGTGGTCCTAAACTGAAAGTCTCGTTATCCGCAATCGCTACAGCAGACACAATACGTTCATGCTAAAACAGTTAACTTTTCCCACCAGGTGCTGACCCCCATGGAGAACATGGGTGTGTCTTCTCGGAGATAGAAGTTGCCTCCTTGAGACTTGGCACAAATCATTTGGCTTCCCTCCTCACTGCCAGCAAACCTTGTTAAAGTAGCACACGTTCTACAAACAATGGAACCATGATTAACAACATGGACTCCTCTGTCAGTGCAGTATCAGTTTCATTAGTTTGTCGTGTTGGAATATCAATGACCCCCTCTTGTTCCTGTGTAACTGTCTCGTGGGGATGAATAGCCTCCTCATTGTCTCATGGGACAGGTTTAAGGGTCTGATTGGGCTCTGCCTGTTCCTGTTTAACAGCTCGATGCACTGAACAGACCACTCTTCTTCCTGTGTAACAGGCAGGAGTATTGAATGTGCTGTCACTTTTCCTGTTCCTGAATGCTAGCTCATACCCGTGTGCAACCTCCTTGAAATCCTGAATGAGCTCCTCTTTTAACTGTGGAAGTGTGCAGTGTCTGGCTGTGCTGTTACATAAATATTACCGACATTTTCACAGCACAAACCGGAATGCTGTCCGGGTCTTACTGCACATGGTCGCAGAATGGTTCATCAGCTGATGGGGGACAAAACGTTCTGAACATTTTCTGATTTTCAGTCATAATATTAACTTCTGATCTTATGATGGGAAAATAAATTGATGGAGCAACTGAAGATGTTTGTGCTGTGGAGGCTAACGTGATTATCTCCTGTAGAGATGTCCCAGGACTGAGAGGATTGTTGGCGACTGACCCCAAACCTTATTGTGTTCTGAAAGACCGCGTCCAGTGGGAAAATTGCACCTGATTCCCATTCAGCTCAAATACATAGGTGGTCCCAATGCCATCCTCAGTCAAATACTGCATTGGTATTATAGCCATTCACTCTTTCCTGAGCCCCTGTGTTCGCCTCTTGTTCATATCAATAGGTGACAAAATATGTGTAGGGAGTGTTTTCCTCTCAAAGAAGGTAATCACTGTTAGAAATTATCTGGGCTAGAGAGCTAGGGGAGCTACATTTCTGAAAGCATTTAAGGAGAAGGTAGATGGATTTTTGACCTGTCAGAGAGCTACTGGGTGAAGAATTGGGCATTAAAGAGGAGTTAATGTCACCAGTAGATCAGCCATGATGTTATGCAATGGCTTGATCATCTGAATTACCTGATCCTGTTCCTTTTGTCCTCATATTCAGTAATTGCAAAGTTAATGTTTGTAATTTTCCTGAACGTTCTTTTAATGAACTTTGCAATCAGAGACAGTGAAGTATGTTGTGAGTTATCTCTGGTTGAGGAATGGGGACTGTATTCACAGTGAATCTGGGTCTATAGTATGACTAACAAATGAATCACAAGTTGCAGAGAGGAAACACACTGTAATGAGACCAGAGGTGTCTTTTGAACCGAATATCATTTTCCAACCTACACCAAACCATGTGTGACAGTCTTGAGGGACTGAATGAGATCCTGTGTTACTGTTGATCAGGTATCTGGAGCAAGTGGCCTCCATCTTCTCCTTTCAGGAGCTGTGGGGGGTCGAATAGAACATAGCAACACAGGACTGAGCAGCAGGAGTGGGCCATTAGATACTTTATCGCCGCTCCATGTGCTTTTTGTCTCTGCAGCACATTTCTGTCTGTATACCATTTTACTACATACCAAAAACAACTTTGAATAAATGCAAACATCCAGAAACCACAATCGTCCGGGGAAGGGAATTTCCACTTGAGCAGCCCTTCGAGAATTTCTCATTTGTGTTCCAACAGATGTTGGAATGTCACTATGTCCTTTTCCAGTCCCACTCCTCCACTGGTTACACCAACCTTAAATGCAACCAGTTTAGTGAGGTGGCCAATGATATAGATCTCAGAGTAGGTCATTTTCGAGAAAAATGTGAGACACAGAAAGTTGAACTCATAACAAATGGTAAAATGCCAGAGTGCCGCAAATGTTATTCGCCGTTGAAGTTACTCTGCTCACACAAGCTACTGCTAGTGGGATTTCTTTCTGGACCAATTGGATTTGGCTGAATTCCCTTCGTTTCAGGCAGTGGAGAGATTCCAATGAATCCTCACCAGGAATCTTTCACATGTGATAAAGATAACTCAGGGATTTTCTGGTCTCACATTTTGCCATCGGGCGGAAAAAAGTAAGAGAGAGGGATCAATCGGCTGCTGCTTCTCAGGCAGGGAACATTTTCCCCCCTCTCTGTGTTGGAACATACAAATATGTCAATGGAACACCAAACTGGACCATGTGCGATCTCCTGGAACATTCTCTGGAAAACCTGATTATGGATTATATGCAGATGCGTCATTGCTCTTGTACACAATTCCTTCCAATCCCAAAAATGTCCTTACTTTATAATTTGGTGACATGCTTACATGTGTCTGTGTAATTTGTAAATAATGGTTGGTGTCTTCATAGTTTGTGTGTTAATATCAATGTATCTTTTTCTTAAAGTTTATTCTCTAGCTTTAGGCTCCCTGACAGGAGATAATATGCATCCAGCTGATACACTTTTCAGAAACTCATGGATGGTTCAATCCTATTTCTCAGCTAAGATCAAAACTGATAATCCCCCATAACATCAGGCCGGCATTGCAGGAATGAGTAAAGGGAAATCTCTTTGAAAATCTTCGAAAAGAATTATGTCTTTTTATTTTAGTTTAGGAGATCAGGTGTGGTCAAAGAAATGCCCTGTACAGATGCAGTAAAACATTCCTGCAATTAAACCTGATGCTTTTTTGCCAAAAACAGCATTATTCCACTTTCCTTCCAAATCACTTGCTACATTTGACTTCATATGATTCATGTCAAAAGAACATGGAAACCTCCTGTATCATAGAGTTCAGCAATCTCCCTCCATTTAAATTGTTTACCATTGTTTCATCTTTCATGCAAAAATAAATAACTTACCTTTTGTTATTTCTGCTGAAGGTTTGCTCACTAACCTTCCCTGCCTGAATCACATTGCAGACACACTACGTCCATTTAACGACACATTGAATGGCCATCTTGGCAGATGGAATGTAACCCTGATAAATATGAGGTGATGCACTTTGGAAGAAGGAACCAGGCAGGCAAGGACTAAATGAATGGCAGCACACTAGGAAGCTGAGAGGGTGCTTCTCCACACATCCCTGAATGTGGCTGGACAGGGTAACACTCAATTTGAGAAAGTGTACAGGAGCGTAAACATAGACTTCACACATCGAAGCATACATTATAAGAGCTATGCGGAACTTTCATTTGCCAAGATGGAATACTGCGTGCAATTCTGGGAGCTACATTACAGGAAAGGTGTGATTGTACTTGCGGGGGGGGGGGTGCAGAGGAGATTCACCAGGATGTTCCCTGGGATGGAGCATCTCAGCTATGGAGAGAGCCTGGATAAGCTCGGATTGTTTACTTTGGAGCAGAGTAGGCTAAGGGAGACGTGAATCAGGAGGATAAGATTACGAGGCATATGGACGGAGTGGATAGACAACAGTTGGTCCTTTTAATCAAAGGAACACACTTTTAAAGAGAAGGGTTTGAGGCTTAGTGAGGATTTGAGGACTGTTTTTCAAGCAAAGTGTGTTTGGGTCTGGGATGCACTTCGTCAGAGGGGAAGTTTCATGGTAACCTCAAAACCATTAGAAAATACATGGTTGTGCACTTGAAATGCCATAAGATTCATAGCGACAGGTTTTGTGTTGGAAAGTGTGGCTAATGTAGACCGTGCTGTATTTCTGATAGTACAGAGTCTGTGCTTCTGAGATTGTATGGCTGTGGAAGGTCAATCATTCAGTAGCTCAAGATAGGAATTGATGGGTTTCTGAAGAATATCTTATCACAGTGTATATGAGTGAACTTGTAATATCTTCTGAAAATACGCCAATGGCAAAATTAAGAGAAAAAGGTGCAGCTTTCTTAAAATCTGATACCAGAGAATTGAGGACAGGGAAACAGCAGATCAATGGAGCAAATACTTCAGTTATGCCTTCACAGAAGAAGAAAAAAAAGCAAAAATAAAATTTCCTCTCAATACTAGGGAACTTTAGTCTGGTGAGAAAAAGGGAATAGAATGAAATTAGTTACTAAAACGTTTTAAGGGAAAAAATTTGAACTGAAATTAATGGGCGTAGACAAAGTCAACAGAGGTTTATGAAATAGAAATCATGTTTGAGAAAATGGCTTTTAGCAAAATTGTTGAGAAGGTATCAACGCAATACGATTGGATTTTCAGAAAGATTTTTGATAAAGCCCCAAGCCTATTGTGCAAATTCGAATGCTATGGGACTGGGGCTAATATATGGTCATGGTTTTAGAATGGGAGAACTGGCAGGAAGCAGTGAGTATGAACAAAACCATGTTTTTTGAATGGAAGGCTTGGAGGATATAACAAGGATCGAGATTTGGCATCCAACTATTCCCAATACACATCATATCTTTGGTTGAGGGGCGAAATTTGCAATATTCCCAAGACTGCTGACAGCTCTAAACGATGTCAGCTTGTGAGTGGTTGAGGAGGATGTAAAAAAGTCTCCAAATTTATTGAGACAAGTGGAGTGACTGGGCAAATACCTGGCAGATGGAGAGCAATGGCAGAGATGAGAGGTTGTGTACATTGATGGGATCAATTGAACGGCAGCCTATCATTTGAAAAGGGATTGGTTGAAAATTGTTGATCTATAAATGAACTTAAGCTGCATTTTTGTTTATTTCTGCGCAGCCTTCCGAATCCACGTAGGGCAGTGAGTTCTGAACACGGAAGTCAATACTGGGAACGGCATTGGCACGCTGTATACAGTGTACACAGACCCAGCAGGTAGGGAGCTGTAACATTGAAAAGAATCTGGATCTCCCTGTACACCAGTCACTGAAAGCAATATTGCAGGAGCAGAAAGCAGGTAGGCAGATAAATGGTTTATTCACCTTCAATTCAACGGGATTTAGAATACAGGAGTAAGGGTCTTTTACTGCAACTGAACAGGGCCTTGGTGCGATCCCATCTCGAATATTGTGCAGTATTGTGTGCAGTTTTAGTGTCCTTACCTAATAAAGGACAAATCTGACATTGAGGGAGTGCAGTGAAGGATGACAGACTGATCTCTGGGATGACAGTTAGTTGTGGAAGCAGAGTTTGTGGTGACTGAGCATGTATTCCATGAGCTTTCGGAAAATGCGTTGAGATCTCAGTGAGATATATAAAACTCTGACAGGGTGAGACGGATTTGAAGCAGGGATGATAGTTCACTTTATTGAAAATGGTTCACGAATCGCATTGCAGTCAAATCGCACTTAATAAATAAGCATTATCAGAGAACTCCCTATATATTGATGGGCCGAAGGCACGATAGTTCATAATGTATAAACATATTTTGGGATATGAACACTGTGTGGGGAAAACTGCATTGAGAAGATGATCGGCCATGAAATAGCATGGGGAAAGCTCAATGTGCTGAATGACCTCCTCCTCTCCCGATGTTTCTGTGCAGTCTGTGGGAAAGCTCTGTAAATGTTGTCACAAGTTCTCAGATGTTAGGAAGGATGTCTATGCAGGGTCAACAGGACTGTGTTTCCCATTCCCTTTCCTAATAACGAGGTTGATGCCGGGTGTTCTGTCAGGTTTTATCATTTAAGACCTCAGAGTAGTTTGATACAATTGAATGTCTGACGTGGCCGATTCAGAGACCATGTCTGTGCGTCTGGAGTCACTTTAAGGCCAGATCAGGAAAGCACGGGAGATTCACTTCCTGAAAGTATATTGGTGAAGGAGATCGATGTTTACAATCAACATTGGACACAAGATCACTATTCCTGACACCAGATTTTAGGTCTCGATACTTTATTAATTATATTTAGCTTCCACCAGCTGCCAGAGCATTGGCCTGGTCTGGATTCGTAATCCAATGATAGGTCCACTACCGCACCATCTCCACATGTGGACCTATCGGAAACCCACACTGTCCTGATTATTTCAGTGCTACTTGACAGCTCTATCAAAAAAGTATTCCCACCAATTTGACTGTCGTGATGGGACTGAGGGTGTGGTAATTGGTCAGATTGTAATTATTCTCCTCGTCAGGGACTGGACATAGTTGACTAATTTTCCTCATTGCCAGGGAGATGTCAGAGTTGGAGCTGGAATGTAAGAGCTTCCCCAGGGACACGGCTTGTTGTTCAGCACAAGTCTTCAGTCCTATTGCAGGAATGTTGTCAGGGCCCATTGCCTTTGTCGTATCTACTGTGTTCAGCTGTTTCTTCATGACTATACAGCAAATCGAATTGCTTGAAGACTGGTATCTGTGATTCGGTGGGAATCATGATGAGTTTGAGGTGGATCATCCACTCAACATGTCTGGCTGAGGATAGTGCAGACAACACATCCTTGACTTTTTTCACTGACGTACAGAGCTGTTCTTATATTTAGGATGAGAATATTTGTGGAGTCCGCTCCTCCAGTAAATTGTTTAATCGTCCATCGACATTATTGTTTGGATTTGGCAGGACGACAGCGCTTAGATCTGATCTGTTCGTCTTGGGATCATTTCCCCTCTCCATCAGACATTAGTTCTGCTGGTCGGAATGTAACCAGTTAAGTGTGGTAGCTTTAATGGGTTGTCAACAGGTTTAGGTCCACGTGATTTAGACCCTGGCATGTTCACCCACATTCATCACTGAACCATGGATCGGCTTAATGGTAACTGTAGACTGATGAATTATCTTCGGGAAAATGTTCCAGATTGTCGTTGAATACAGTTCTGTTTCCGCTGTTGCTGTGGTTTACAGCATCAAATGGCAACCCAGTTTGAGTTTCAATATCTACAATTCAATTCTACTGACTGTCCCCCAGTTCACACCGAGACCCATTCACCCATCAGCCCTGTATTCTCTACCTAACCTGGTTTCTGATTCGGTAACACTTGCATTTTCATATTCTCATTCTGCTGAGGGCCTCTCCCTGGTGTCGCGCCTCTAATTTATTACTTTAACTCAATCCATTTAAAGTAATAATCTAAATCGTTTCTCTTCAACAATGTCAACTTCTGTATTTGAAGTGAATGTGTTTCCCTCTGTTTTACTCCCTGACCATGATTAAAAGCTCTGTAGTGTCAGTGATGCCAGAGTTACGTCGTTTCAGAGTCAAGGAACTTCTGCACCATGCATTATTGTTCAGTTCCCAGTGTACAGCTCTCCATGTTGGACAGGATGTTTGAGCATCTTTGACATACTTCTTTGGAAATTGTCCAAAAACAGAATTTGCTGAAGATGTTGCAGCATCATCTGGAATGAATGCAGTGTTTAACTTTCAGGTACAGTGACCCTCGACAAAGCTCCCAGTTTCTCAAGCAATTTTAGTATTTTTATTACCAGTATCAATATTTATTTGTTTTGTGAAAATTTGTTCCGTGCCTATTCATTTATGGAGAAATTCAGAAGGTCTGTCAGCATCTGCAAAGACAGAGAAACAGCGTTCGCATTTCAAGCCCAGTGTGACACTTCCTCACAATTGAAAAAGATTGGAAACTTGAATTTTTAATAGCTTTCCAGAGGTGGGAGATAGGTGATAGGGAAAAGAGGGGGTGGCAATGATAAACCGGCTTTTAGCAGTGATGAACGAGAAAATGATATAAAATGGGTTTAAATTAAGGTGTGAATGGAGAAAGGGGTTCTCCCTATTGAGTGCAAGATAAAGAAGACACAATCACACAAGGTCATAGGGAGGCCAGCAGGGAGAATGTTGACTATGTGGCATTATAAAGATCTGGCCATAAATACGTTTTCACTGTCGAAATCATCGTCCCCTTTAGACAAAGGATATCAGGTGCTTGAATTCTTATTGTCACTAGTAAGCGTTTCATGCTGCCTTAGTATAGTAATAGGGAGAAAAAAACAAATCACAGTATGATGTTTGGGCTGAGTATTGTTTACCTGTCATGTTTACTTTAGTTTCAAATTTGCAGTATTATCTTTAAATGCTTGTTCTTGAAGTTAGTATTCGATGGAGTGTAGAAGGTTGAGGGATGACATTATAGAAGCTTCTAAAATCATGAGAGGTATGGATAGGGTGAAAGCCAAGGTCTTTTCCACAGGATGGGGGAGTTCAGCCGTAGAAGGCATAGGTTTAAGATGAAAGAGGGAAGATTTACAGGGGACGCAGGGGCAGTGATTTTACAGAGAGGGTGGTGTGGGTATGGAATGAGCTGCCAGAGGAAGTGTGGTAGATCCATGTACAGCTACAACATTTAAAACTTATTTGAACAAACATGGATGGGAAACATTTAGAGGCATATGGGCCAAATGAAAGCAGGTGGGACGAGCTTAATTTGGAAAAACTGGCTCACATGGACATTTAGAAAAGCTTCACGCAGAGTCAGGGTGATTTTGTGAAAGGGAAATTATATTTTGCCCTGTAAAATCATGCAAAGTATTTCTGGAGATGTAACAAGCGGACTTGATAAAGGGGATCTGTTAGACACCGGGCTTTCCAGAGTTTTTCCTCAAGGTATTACAAAATAAAAGTTCTGACACAAGACAGAAGCTCCTAGGTTGATGGAGAATGTATTAACATGGGATGATGATTGCTTAACATATAGAAATCGGAGAGTCAGGATCAATGGATCTTCATGATAAAGGTGTATCTGCTGGAGGACCACAGCTATCAGTCCGATGGCATCAGTTATTTACACTCTATACTGATAGCCTGAAGAAGGGAGCTGAGTATACATCCGAGTTTGAGGATGACACTGAGAATCAAAAGGCAGGCTGTTATTTAATGGAGAGGACTTCCAGAAAAATAACAGTACAAAGGGATTGGAGTGTTCCTGTGTATGGAACATAAAGTCAGCATGCAGATGCAGCAAGTAACTAGGTTGGTTCATTAGCCGGCTTCCAGGGATGAAAGGGTTGTGTTATTGAGAATCTCTAAATTGGAGAGGCGATTATTGATTGGGGTTAAAATGAATGAGGAGTGATACTGCTGAAAATTCAAGACACAGAAGGGACTTGAGAAGGTAGATGTTGAGAAGTTCTTACCATTCCTGTGTGGAGTCTCGAACTCAATGACATAGATACCGAATATGGAACATCGATTTCGATCTGAGATGCAAAGTGATGTCTTCTCTCAGAAGGTAGGGAATGTCTGGAATTCCCTAACCCAGAGAGGTGTGGAGGGATACAAGGAGTTGGCAAGAAAGTGGAGTTAGAACTGGAGTAGATCAGCCATGTTTGTAATAAATGACAGGGCAATCATGAGGGGCCGAATAACCTGCTCCTGTTCCTATTTATTAATTTCACATGTTATGCTTTTGCAAAGTAACTGGTTATTTTCCCGAAAGTTATATTGTGTAACGCTACATTCGGGTGAGCAGAGGATTTGTTAAAGTTAACGCTGGGTGGGGTTTGGGGGCTGTATTCAGAGCAAATCTGGGTCTTTAATACGACCCACATCTGGAGCAGACGTTGCGGAGAGGTTAAGCCTGGAAACAGAAAGTGGGGGTGATTGTCACTTCCTGACCCAACCTGGATTTTCCAAGTACATTTCTTAAAGTACACCTAACCATTGTAGTGGTGTCCATCTGCCCCTGTGTAGCAGGTCCGAAGTGCTGAATGGAACGTCAGAACTGAGGGCTGAGGGACACGAGGGGGCCATTTGGCACTTTGACACTACTCCACCAGTAAATAAGGTCGTGGCTCATCTCATTGTGGTCCCAGCTGCAGTTTCCTCTCCATGCACCTTTATCCCTGATTCACCTGTCTATGGAAAATCAGACGAAGCGAGCCTCGATATAATATAAAGATTCAGTCATGCCAAACTTCTGGGAAAGAGAATTCCCACTTGAATCAATTCCCACTTTGTGATTTTTTTGTAACTCCTGTTGTGACTGAAGATGGAGGGTGTCACTGTTTCCTTTTCTAGTCCCACTCCTCCACTGCTCACAACAAATTTTAAATGTAACCAGGTTGGTGATATGGCCGATGATAAAGGTCTCAGACTGGGTCAGGTTCAGTGATAGGAACAAGTCAGGCAGATTTCTTTAGTCAGCCACAAGTTACTCACAGAACTAACGGAGGAGTATGGTGGATCTGTGGGTAGCACTGCTTCCTCAAATCACCAAGGAGCTGGGTTCGAGTCTAACCTCGGGCGACCCTCTATGTGGAGTTTGAACATTCTCCCCATGCCTGTATGGGTTTCTTCCCATTGTTCCAGTTTCCTGCCACAGTCCAAAGATGTGCAGTTTAAATTAATTGCCCATAGTGCCCAGGGATGTGTAGTTTAGGTGGGTTAGTTATGGGAAATGCAGGGTTACATGGATAAGGTAGGGGGCATGTCCACGTGGGATGCTGTTTGGTGGATCAGTGCGGACTTAATGGATGGAATGTTCTGCCTCCACACTGCAGAGGTTATATGACAATGGCAATAAATTTGGACTATACAAATACTCAGTGGGTACATACCTAATCCACTCTTATCAAGGTCTTATATGTTTCATTCTCATTCCAAGAGTAACCTGTTAAGGCCTTCATAATATAAGTCCTTCATCACAGGAATACGTAAAATGAAATATCTCTGAACTGCTTCCAATGTAATTATATCCTTTCTCACATAAGGAGACACAAAAAGATTAATCTCATACTCAGATCATAATGTTTATAATTGTTTTCTCAAAGTGCTATGAGTCTTTGGAACACTCTTCCCCACAGACCATTGGAGGCAGAAATATTGAATATTTTTGAGGCACAGAAGGAAGGTTCATAAATAACAAGAGAGTCAAGGATTATCGAGGAATGAGCAGCAATGTGCAGTGTGGGGTGAAATGTAGACAGTGGCATCAAATAACATGGCTTCAGAAACTCCAGGAATATAATGCAAAATGAAATGATAATATCGATAAAATGTTAAGGGGGAATACAAGATGGCGGCGATCCAGAAGGTCCACTTTGATGGGCTCTGCATCAACACACGGGCAAAGTCGTTCTCTAACACATCCCATCAAAGGCATTTACTTCAAATTCAACACTAAAAGAGCGATAGAATCTTTCCTAAACCCGTTTCGTCATGTGGAAATGACAAAACACGGGAAAGGATTGAGTAAGTCCCAACACACGGTGTACCCGTCAGAAGCATTGAGCATGGCCTGAGGCTGTAACTGCAACCCACTCTGCTCGTTCAGTAGACCCAGTTACTCACCAGGCCTTGGTCACTGAGTTCACCAAATTACATGAAATGATTGAAGCCATGATTGGAAAAGGGTTTAGTAGTGGCTAGAGCCGCTCTTAGCCGTGCTCAAAAAACATGAGCAGCAACTTGACAGCCTTAGAAACAAAACAGACGATGCCAAGGGCCGAAGTGGAGCGACAGAGACCGTGATCGATTTCTCTCGGGAGAGGATCGTCGCCATTGAAAAGCAGGTCTGCACCTTAACTGAATAAGATGACGACCTCGAGAAGAGCGTTAAGATGAAGAATATTCACATCGACGGTTTGCTGGAGTGGATGGAAGGTGGTCAGCTGCTGAGTTTTTCCAAGTACTGGCTGCAGTGACACAGTTCATTGGGTTACGTCGCGGAAGTCAGACTCAGACCAATGCTTTCATGCTGTCCTTGTTCGATTACACAGCTGTGGGGACAAACAAAGACTAATGCAATCTTCCAGAACCCAGGGGAAAGATCCGATGGCTTTAATTCACAAGGGCTCCAGTATTATGTTCTTTCAGGACTTTTCAGCGGTGGTGATTCAGGAAAGAAAATCTTTTGATGATATCAAGAGAAGAGTAAGGGAACTCTGGATTCAATATTCGTTACGGTTCCCAGCGGTCCTCCGTATTACTTGCAATGGATCCACGAACTCGTCTGACTCTCCAGAGAAAGCGAAAACTTTGTGGACATTTTAAAGTAAGCTGGATATTTAGATAACCATGTTTCTCCCTTAAAGAAATTTTGTTGGATCTTTCTGCTATTAACCAGTATTAAATTAGAGCCGGGAATGGGTAGAGTAATCAGTTTTAACTTCTTCATTAGTATTACTACTCTTTTTTTCTTTCTTTGTTGTGTCTGGTGTGCAGCTCAAGCTGGAGGGAGTTACAAAGGTAGTTGTGATGACTGACGACCGAAGGGCAGTTCATGCCCGATTTTTGTTGTTAATTGCCCTGGATTCCAAATTGGTAGCGGGCAGAAGATAAAGTTTGGAGATATGTAAGCATCCCCAGTGGGCGGTGGGGTGTAAATTCCCCAATCGAGTGTCATTGGCATTTTGGATTTTATTTCTTTCTTTGGATTTTTATGTGTTTAGCTTTGGAAAGATTTGCGAGCTTGTTAGTTGTAGTAGTTTTAGTTTGTACAGCTTTTAAGCACAATGAGTCTTTTTTTTCATTAATGATCAGTTATGTGAAATTCTATGTGAAACTCTAGAGTTGAAATGTTGCTACAGTATGTTCTGCCTAATGATGTGCTTAAATGTTGTACCTGGAACATTAAGGGGATCCATCTGAGGAAAAATGTATTTTCTAGTCTTAAAACAGAGAGGGTGGATGTTGTCCTTTGCAGGAGATGCACCTTGATGACAAGGAGCGATCGGGTTTATTTCTCGTCTTTTAATACAAGGAGTAGGGGAGAAGCCATACTAGTGAAGAAGAATCTTCCATTTAAATTACTAGATTCCATTGGACACTCACGGAAGGATCATTCCCAAAGTCTTGCACTATGGGAAATAATACAGTATTTTGAATGTTTATTGCCTCCTAGCGCACTGTCTTAAAATCCTGAAAGATGCATTTTCCTAAGTAAGTTATCTTGCATCATGGCACATTATTGTAGAAGGAGATTTCGACTGTCTTATGGCCCCACGGTGGACAGAATGTCCAAAGGTCCCCAATTACCCTCGTTATAAAGTAAGCAATTAGTGGGTTAGTGCTGGTGGATACCTGGAGGCAGATCTACCGCACAAGTAGGGATTTTATTTTCTTCTTTAACCCGCACAAATGCCGCACGAGGGTTAAACTCTTCCCCATCCCTGCAACAACCTTAGACACGGTGGCATCCTGCACAATTGGGCATATTACCCCAACATACCTGCCCCAGAATTAAGATAGAAGTCACATAAGATTATGTTGTATGCAGATGAGGGTCTCATGTTTTTGTCAAATCCCACAGTTTCAGCAGCTCACGTGATGCAATGCATTAATTCGCTTATCGCCTATTCGGGCTATAAGATTAATTTTACAAAGTTTGTGGCCATGCCTATGGGAGGTCTCAGGGAAATACCTAATGTTGAAAGCAAATCCTGGTATCCTTTTAAATAGTCACTGGCGTGGTTTCCCTATTTTAGTATATTCATTGCCTCTGTCTTTGATCATTTATTTAACGTGAACTATGTCCATGTGTTTGACAAAATTAAACAAGACCTTCAAAGATGTGAGGTACTCCCAATATCCTGGTTAGGTCGGATAGCTGTTATTAAAACGTATGTCCTTCCTTACTTTCTATACGCCATTTAAAAGCTTCCTTTGATGTTTCCCAGACAGATATTTAGGAGACTTTATGGCTGGTTTAGCTCTTTTATTTGGCACCATAAGCAACTCTTTATCCAGCTAACACAATTGCAACTGCCCCACAGATTGTGCGAAGTAGATCTCCCAGATTAAATGCGATCAATTAAGCTCTTTATTACCCTATGTTAGTGTCTGGGCCACTGAGGACTCGGCGTCAATATGGTTAGATGTGGAACTCTCTCAGACAATGTGAACCCTTATTTGTCTGTTGTTCTTAGACAAAATGACAACATTTATGGAGTATTGTCATAACCCAATAATTATCAATAAAGTTAAAGCATGAATGACAATGAGTCAGATCGAGGGCAATACAGCCAAAACCTTGTTTCTTACCCCTATAATTGGTATACCACGTTGGCAACCGGGTTCAATGGCTTTCATGTTTAAACAGTGGGAAGCCAGGGGTGTACCTTGCTTCAGTGATTTAGAATTAATAGAATCCCTACAGTGTGGAAACAGGTCCTTGGGCCCAACAAGTCGACTTCGACCCACCCAGATCCATTCCCCTACCATCCCATATTTACCCTGGCTAATGCCCCAACCTACACATAACTGAACACTATGGGTAATTTATCAATAGCCAATTCATCTAACCTGCACATCTTGGGATCCTCTTGCTGTGAGGCTGCAGTGCTATCTACTGAGCTACGACATTTTATTTCAGGGAGAATGAATGACATAATTTGATGAAATAACTCGTAAGTATGGACTACCCAGTAGAGACCCCTTCTGTTTGTTTTTGTTTTCAGAACAGAGATTTGATTTTTTTAAAAAACAGACTTTTAACAGACTCTTTCAGATCCGATAGAGATAAACGGGTGCTTAGTGCTCAGAATGCGTTCTCTGTCAGTACCCGTTATCATTCGTTGGAGAGTGTCCCCTCAGACGAGACTGTGCTGCTTTGTGATGTCTGCGAGAGAGAGTTGGGGTTCAAAACACCTCGGAGACATGGGAGGATATTTGTGAAAATGTTCAAAGGATTTTGATCTGTAAGAAGACCCATTATATGCATTTCAAAATTCTTCATAGGGTTTATCTGACCCTAGATTTTCTCTCAAATGCAAAGTGGAATTATCTTCAGCATGTACTAAATGCAGAATGACTACAGGCACTCTTACTCATTGCTTCTTGTCCTGCTTCAGGCTTCATCTATATTGGAGCACTGTGTTAGGTGTGATAGATTGGGTCGAGGGGACTGAATTGGGGATGGACCCGGTTTTTCTTTTCCTGGGCCTGCCCAGGGTACTTTACAGAGATGCACATGAGGAAAAAATATATCCTTACTTTCTGTGCTAGGAAAAATGTTCTGTTGTGTTGGATGTCTGAAAACCCCGGGAGTGTTGGGTTCATAGGTTCTTCATGGAGAATATTGCTTTGGACCTTCTCACTAATGTGGTGCATCAAAAAACAGAGATTTATATCAGACATGGCAGCCCTTTTTGGATTACCACGATACAGGTTTATCTGTCACATTAAGAAGGGATTGTACATAGCCATGATGATATGATCTAATGAATCTAATATCCAGCGAGGAAGAATTATGAGCATAAAAATTTGTATCAGTTAATACTCTTGAAAAACGAGAGCTATTGTTTTGTTCTGCTGACCTGTACTATTTATTCATTATTTATTTATTGTTTATCTTTGTTTTTTTTTCTCTGTCTATTTAGTGTTTTTAACTTGTTTTGTATGTACATGCACATGAGTGTAATTTTGATCAGTTATTTGAGTTGTGTTGTTATTGGGTTCTTATAATATTAAAAATCTCTTTTTCAATAAAATTACTATTTTTCAAATTAAAATGCTAACATTGATAGAATAGAGTCCCAAAGAACCTTCCTTAGAGAGACCACTCATGCTGGTTTACTGTGAGGGTCACCACATTTCGGGTGATGGGGTGACGTTGAGAGAGCATCCCCTTCATGGTAACCTCAGTCAGTGTGAGGAAATGAACCTGCGCAGTTGGCCGACCTCTACATTACAAACCTGCCGTCCAGCCAACTGAGGGGCGACAGAGCAACTGTTACAGACAGAAGCAGTCACAGACAAAGGGCAAGGGAAACTTTCATAACAATGAAAAGGGTACAATTCAGATAACGGTCAAGATAACGGCTGAGGGTAAAAACGTCCTCTGCTCGAAATTGTATTTTATAACAAGACATGCTTAGAAGCTGACTTTGATTTAATATTATTAAGGTGAGTCAAGTGAAATAACCAGAATTACTAAGTGTGATTGGACATGTATAACAAAAAAAAAGTGTAGATTTTTGTTTGGTCTGTGTAAAGAATGCTGACCATTGCATGAAAGTATAAAGCTGATGGAATATATTGTTAGGAGAGTGCATTCCATGGGAAATGCCCTCGAACAGGCGCTTGAAGAAAACTGGGGTAAAAGTGCCTGAGTGCCGTCTGGTCAGTGACAGGAACCCAGGGAGTTGAAGGACTGAAAGTTCCTGTAACATGGAGCTGAGAAAACCATCAGATCAGCCGGACCTTATTAAATGCTAGAGCAAGTTTAAAGGGCTGAATCACCTCAGCGTGGTTTGAATTGTGTGTGATTTGAAAAAACGTACATCTCTACCCCTTCCTCTTATGTGTTATACAATGGGGCACTGGCATTTTCTTGAAACTGGGAATTATTTGAAACATTATCTGGAATTTTCCATAATTGGGATTCTCCAGAATATTCTATAACTGTAGTCGAGGGGTGATATTGCAAACGAGAGACAGAGAGAAGGCGCTGCAGTGAGCGTGTTGGAGCATGAGCCTTGTTTGGGGGTCGGTGCTGTTACAGATACACAGTGACTGTGAGGGAACAGAGAGAATATGGTGACTCTTACCCTGACAGTATGGGGAAGGTTATTGATGCGTGTCCTGTATAGCTGGGTATTTCTTCAGACCGCAGATACTGCACTGAGCTGGGTAGTGAGCACAGACCATGCTCGGTGGGTCTGGTGGTATGGCTCCCTCTGGGAAGAGAATGGTCCCCCTCTGTACTAGCTCATCCACTATGCCCGCCGTGATGTCAACAAACCGTGGTGTAATTTCCCCTTATATGCCATTCTCGGGGTAATCTGTGCAGAACAGCACCAACCTGAGAAAACTCACCCGTGTGCCCCTTGGCCTTTTAAAGATGGCACCAGTGCCAGGGATCACGGAATATCCAGGAGCACCCGGGCAACTGTGTGTACCTGCAGTCGTGATGGGTGGAAGATTCGTGCTGGTATTGAAAGAGAGGGACACCATAGGGTGGGGTAGGTAGCTAATGAGGTGAGTTCGATCATATAGCACCAGGAAACCAGCTCAGCTTCGTACAGACAAACCCTCTGTCACACTCAATGAAAATGAAATTGAGACAAATTACTGTTTTATACAGCTCAATGTGTCGAAGACTCTACAGTTCTCCCTCCCAGTTGCAAAGCTACAGGACAAATGATCATTCAAAATGCTCCATTGCATGAACTCACACTAATATACCATTCACTCATAATTCTTCATAATACTGACCCGTGTTGCATGATACTGTCGAAATGTCTTCATTTCAGCATTCTGAACCTACTGAACATATCTTTCCATGACATTTTTTCTCAGTCTCCCCCTCCCTGTCTCTTTCCCAAAACACACGTATTTACAGTCATACGGTTCTACAGACGGAAACAGGCCCCTTCGGTCCAGATGGTCCATGCCGAACAAAATGTCCATCCAAACTCATCCAATTTCTCTGCCCTTGCTCTGTATCCTCTAATCCTTTCCTATCTGTATTTGTCCAAGTGCCTTTTCAATGTCGTTATTGTATCCACCTCAACCACTTCCACTGACAGCTCAGTCCATCTGTGTACCATTATCTGTGTAAAAGAGCTGCCCCTACGGGATAATTTTTATTTTATTCCTCTCGAAGCATGAACGGATGTCCTCTAGTACTCGATTCCCCAACCACGCAAAGAAAAACTTGAAGTATTCACCCCTATGCACGTCTCTCATAATTTGATAAGATCTACACTTCTATAAGAACCCTTTCGGTTTCCTAGGCTGTAAAGAAATAAGTTCTAACCTGTCCATAATCTCCCTATAACTTAAACCCTTTAGCCCAGGAAACATCTCTGAAATTTCTACTACACTCTTTCTAATTCAATAATATCCTTTCTACTTCAAGGAGAACAAAACTGAACCCAATACTCCAACTGCAGCCTTACCAACATCCTGTACAATTCCAACATAATGTCCCAACGTCTATACTCAATGTGCCGATGAAGGCCAGTGTGCCAACAACGTTCTTCCCTGTCCTGTGTATCTGTGACTCAATTTTCAGACAACCGTGCACCTAATATCTAATGTACTTTTGTTCCACTATACTCCTTAAGGCACTCTAATTCATCATTAAACTCCTATCTGAATTTGACTTTCTAAAATGCAAGATGTCACACTTATCTATATTAAACTCCACATGCTATTTCTCAGCCCACTTCCCCTGCCGATCAAGGTACTGCTGCAATTTCTGATAATGTTCCTCACTGAATGCGTCCTATTTTAGTGTCATCTGCAAACTTACCAACCTTGCGTTGTGCACTCTGGTCCAAATCATTGATATAGATAACAAATAGCAATGGGTCCAGTGCCGACCCCTGAGGCACTCCACTAGTCACAGGCCTCCAGTCCGACAAGAATCCTTCCACCATAGCCATTTGCTTTCTAACGCCAAGCCAATTGTGTCGCCAATTTGCCAGATTATCGTGGAGGCCATGCGATCTAACCTGCCCGAGCAGCCTACCATGTGGAACCTTATGAAATGCTTTGCTGAAAACCATATAGCGTATGTCCACCACACCGCCCTCGTCAACCTTCCTGGTCACTTCCTCAAAAAACTCGAACAAAATTTGAAAGGCATGATCTGTCATGTACATAGCTATGCTGACTGTTCAAGTCAAACTCTGTCTTTCCAAATGCATGCGTATCTTATCTCTCAGAACCTTCTCAAGTGGTTTACCGAAAACAAATGTGAAGCTTACTGGTCGATATTTCCCAGGTTCTTCTTTGCAGCCCTTCTTCAATAAGGGCACAACATTTGCTACTGTCTAGTCTTCCGGGACCTTCGCCCCTGACCTGTCTTCTCTAGCCTCTTGCAGTGCTCTTGGATATATCTGGTCAGGACCAAGAGATTTATTTGTATTTATTTGACTTTATGTATTCTAATATGTCCAACAGCACCTCCACTGTGAGATGAACGGTACCAAGATATGACAACTAACCCACACTCCCCCAAAGCTCACAGATCTTCATGTCTTTCTTCATGGTAAACACAGAGGGGAATTTGAGAACCTCGCCCATCTCTTGTGGTTTTACACATGAATGCCCACTTTGGATTTTAAGGAGTCCTATTCTCTCTCTGGTCGTTCTTTTTCTTTACTATACTGAAAGCACATCTTTGGATCCACCTTCATTTTCTCAGCCAAGGCTATCTCATACCCCCTTGTCGCCCTCCTGATTTCCTTCTTCAGTAAACTCCTGTATTCCTTGCGTCTCTCCAGAGATTCCATTGATTCCAGCTGCCTGAACCTGAGTCACGGCTCCTTTTTTGCTGGTCAGAGCCTGATTATCTCTTGTCATCCAGGGTTCTCTCTTCCTGCCTCACTTTCCCTTCACCCTCACAGGAACATATAGACCTTGACTTTTAAAGGCCTCCTACTTATCAGAGATCCTTTTGCCTGGAAACAAGCTACTCCAATCAAACTTTGCAAGTCCCTGTCTAATTCCAACAAAATATGCCTCGCTCCAATTGAGAACTTGAATCTGTGGACCAATTCTGCCCATCCCATAACTATTTTAACATTCAGACAATTCTAGTCACCGGTCCCAAAATGCTCCCCCACATTACCTCTGTCACCTATTCTGCCCTATGCCCTAGCAGTAGGTGAGTTTGCCACTTCCCAAGTAAGACCCTCTATATGCTGCTTATGGAAACTTTCCTGAACACACTTAAGATATTACGTTCTATCGAAGTTCTTAACCATCTGGATGTCCCAGTCTACGTTAGTATAATTAAAATCACCTATTATGACAATCCTATTGCTCCTGCAAGTCTCCCCAGTCTCCCTGCATATTTTTTCCTCCCATTCGCATTGATTATTTGGAGGTTTATAGTGCAACCACTGTAACATCACCATCCACCACTAACTTCTTTGCACCATCCACAAAGCCTCACTGGACATTATCTCAGTGATTTTATCTTTAAATACTGGAGTGGTGTGCACCTGAATCAGAACTATTGGTATTTAAACTGTTTCCATTCACATCTCTCCTTTGCAATGATTTTGACACCCACATCACCCTTTGTCAAGGCACTGTGGAGATATAGAGATGTAAATGGATGGGAGCTGCACATCCTGTCACTGCCAGCATCGGCTGCAAGTTTCCCCACACTAGCAGTGATCTAACACAGTGTTACCGAACAATATAAAAGCCTGGGTTTATATATGAATGAACCAGTGCGGTCTGCACAGCTCCTCACGCTGGACATTTAGCCCAGGATTACAGATCAAGCGTTGGTGTGGGCTGCAGAGTTCCACTCTAGACATTGCTGGGTTGCATTCAGCAGTTCGTTAGCCGGATCTACATAGTGCTCCATCCTGAATGTACAATGGATGGGCTGGTTATGTGAGTTGGATTGCGAATGTGAGAGAACGAAACATCTGGCAATGCCTTTATTTTGTGTTTTCATTCTTGTGATTGTACCCTTCAAATCCTGACTCATCTGATTATACCCGACCATCTGGGTCTGCAACATGACCAACAAATGGAGCAGAAGCTGCAGAGAGGACAGTCTCCATGAACTGGGATGAGGAAATCACAATCAGATCAGCCGTGGTCTTAGTGAATGGTGGGGCAGGATTATGTGGACCACGAAAGCAACTTATTCATCTATTTTTGTTTGTAACAGGCAAACTCATCTTCTCTCCCAGTGTCCCATACTGGTGGGGAGCGAATCACCTCCTCCTGTTCCTGCGTAACAGGATCCTTGGGCCTCACTAGCCTCCGGATATCCCTGTGTCCTAGTTTCGAGCAATTGAGTGACTCCCTCCTGTTCCTGTGTCCTAGTCTCGAGCAGTTGAGTGACTCCCTCCTGTTCCTGTGTCCTAGTCTCGAGCAGTTGAGTGACTGCCTCCTGTTCCTGTGTCCCAGTCTCAAGCAGTTGAGTGGCTCCCTCCTGTACCTGTGCCCCAGTCTCGAGCAGTTGAGTGAGTCCCTCCTGTTCCTGTGTCCCAGTCTCAAGCAGTTGAGTGGCTGCCTCCATTTCCTGTGTCCCAGTCTCGAACAGTTGAGTGACTGCCTCCTGTTCCTGTGTCCCAGTCTCGAGCAGTTGAGTGACTGCTTCCTGTTCCTGTGTCCCAGTCTTGAGAAACTGAGTGATGCCTCCTGATACCAAGTTTGTGAAAGTAGATTTCCTCCTCTTGCTACTGACTAACAGGCTCCAAAAGCTCTGTGCACACCTGCTGCTCCTATGGAATGAAGTTGAGGGATCCGAATGGCCTCTTCACATTCCTTCCAGCTTCTCTTGACTAAAAGCCTTTCTCCTGTTTCTGTAAAACACCACCAAAATCTGAATGATGTATTTTTGTATTTGACTCTCAGTAATAGAGCAAACAAGCTGACTGACAGAATTCAGAACCTGAAAAGCCTCTTCCTGTTCCTGTGTTATACACTCAAGTGTCAACAGAGTCTCAGTAATGTACAACATGGAAAAGGACCCTTCTATCCAGTTGTCCATTCAGACCAAATATCCTAAATGTATCTCGTCCCCCTTGCCAGCACTTAACCCATATCCCTCTAAACCCTTCCCATGCATGTACCCATTCAGATGCCTTTTAAATGGTCTAACTGTGTCTGCCTCCACCACCTCTTTTGGGTGCTCAATCCATACACACAGCAGTCTCTCTTTGAAAATGTTGTATCTCATTTCCCTTTATAAATCTTTCTCCTCTCACCTTAAACCTTTGTCCTGTAATTTTCGACTTGCCTATGCTGGGGAAAAGACGTTGACTGTTTACCTTATCTATGCCACTCATGATTTTATAAACTCCTTTAAGATCACCCCTCAGCCTCAACACTTGAAAATACTCCCAGCCTATTCAAACTCTCCCTGTAGCTCAAACCCTCCAACACCTGCAACATTCTTTTAAATTTCTTCTGCATCCTTTCAAGTTTGACAACATCTTTCCGACAGTAGGGTGACCAGAATTAAAGGCAGTATTACAAATGTGGCCAAACCAATGTCCAGGACAGATGCAACATGTCATACAAACGCATAGACTCAAAGCACGCACCAATAAATGGAAGGTCACCAAATGCCTTCTTCACTACACTGTCTACCTGTGACGGCACTTTCAACGAACGGAGAACCTGCACCACCAGTTGACTAACATTGCTACCTCAGAGCACAACGATCTGGGTTTAATTCTATCCTTGAATGACTGCCTGTGTGGAGTTTGCACATTCTCCCCGTGTCTGCGTGTGTTTCTTCAGGATGATACATTTTCCTCCCACTGTACAAAGATATACAGGCAAGTGTAGATTGGCCATGCTAAATTGCTCCAAGTACCCTGGGATGTGACAGCGAGGTGGATTAGCCATGGGAAATGCAGGCTCAGAGGGATAGGGGAAGGGTTTGTGCAGTGGGATACTGTTAAAAGGAACGGTGTGGCCTCGATGGGCTGAAAAACCTGTTTCGTCACTGTAGGGATTCTATAATTTCAATGGCGTTCTCTTTGATTGGCAACTTTCGACAGGACCCTATCTACATGTCTTGCCCTGATTTGTCTTGACAAAAGGCAACACCTCACATTTATCTAAATTTAACTCCATCTGCCACCCCTCGGCTCACCTCATCAAGTTTCCACTTTGTTCTGAGATATCATTCTTCACTGTCGACTACACCACCAAATTTGGAATTATCTACAAACTTACTGATCATATTTCATATACTCAAATGCCAATGATTTGTATAAGTGACAAGAGGCAGTGGACTCACTACTGACTTTTGTGGCACACCACTGGTCGCAGATCTCCAAAGTCCACTGTCGCGCCCTGTCTCCAATATTCAAGAAAATTTTGGACCTAACAGGTGAGTTCTCCCTGGATCCCAGGCAGTCTAACCTTGTTAACCAGTCTACCATGTAGAACATTTTGGTTTTCTTACTGAATTCCATAAAGCCAACATCCACTGTCCTGCCTTCATCAATCATCTTCATCACTTCGTCCAAAAATTCCACCCAGTCAGTGAGACGTGATCTCCAATGTACAAAGCCCTCATCAGTTCTTGTCCTTCCAAATGCATATACATCCTTTCCCACAAAGTCCTCTCCAACAATTTAGTCACCATTGATGTCAGGCTTCCAGTCTATAGTTACCTGGTTTTTCGTTACTTTCTTAAATAATGACACTATGTTAGCAGCTCTCCAATCATTTGACACCTCACCTGTGGAAATCAATGATACAGATATATCAGCAAAAGGCTGAGCAATCCCTTTCCTAGCTTCCCACAATATTCTGGGATACAACTGATCAGGTCCCAGGGATTTGTTCACCTTTATGTGTTTTACAATGTCCAACACCTCCTTGTAATATAGATACTTTTCAAGATATCACTATGCATTTCTTCATTTTCTCACTCTTGTTACTCCCTCCACATTAAATACTGAGGAAAAATACTTGTTTTATATCTTTCCCATCTCTTGTGGTTCCACAAATAGGTAGCCTTACTGTAATTTAAGGTGCCCTATTTTCTCCCTAGTTAATATTTTGCCACTAAAAGATTTGTAGAGTTTCGTCAATACCTCATTAACCCTATTTCTAAAGCCAACCCGCATTCACATTTTTCTGGCCCGATTTCCCCATTGACTATACACTTACTGCCCTTATACTCCTCTGGGGATTCACTTGATTTCAGCTCTGTTTACCTGACATGTGTCTCCTTCATTACCTTGACCAGAGCATCAATATATCTAGCCATCCAGCACTCCCTGCACCCACCAGACTTCCCCATCTCACTAATAGGAGCACGTTGGCTCTGGACTCTCTGGATCCAAGATTTGATGGCCTTGCATTTTCCGACCATCCCTTTACCTGTGAATAAGGTATTCCAATCAGCCTTTCACAGGGCTCGCCTCACACTTTCAAAATTGGCCTCTTTCAAAGTTAGAACTTTAATGTTTACATCAGGTGTTCCCTATTCCACAACCAGTTTAAAACTAATATTTATGTGAAACAGACTTGAAATGTTAAAGAAACATTTCCTGCCCCTCTGTAACAGGCTCGAGAGGCAGAGTAGGCTCCTCCTGTCCCTGTACAACAGCCACGAGACATTAAATGAGACAGCAACCCCTGGATTATGAGCAGCCGTTAAACTGTATCTGTTGGAGGTCCATCCCTTCCCAGTTACCTAAACACAAATAACACAATGTACTCCAGGTGTCCTCTCAGTGACACCTCATACAGCTGCAGCGACAAATCGTTTTATTTTGAATGGTTTTGTTTGCAAAATGTGCTAATGTTCCAGCGTTCCACCTTTTCAAGTAGCAACAGGCTAATATGGACTGAATGGCAATCTCCTTTCCTTCTGTAAGAGGCCCATAGGGACAGATTGCTTTGGCCTGTTCCTGAGCAGCAGTCTCAGTGCTCTGTCTCAAGGTTATGAAAGGATTTGAGAACAGGGTATTAAAACCAGGAGTAGCCTCACACCGGATAATAAGTATCATACTTTGTTTTAAGGTATCTAGAAAGTTGCCCACCCGATTTGTTTTTTATATGTAGCCGGTCTGTTATTTTATAACTGCTTCCTTTCATAAACAGAGTGGAACATATATAGACCCCTGCATTGTCCTGTTAATACTCTCGTATGCAAGGAAAAAAATGATTAAAAAATTGAAAGATTTATGGTCCATCCCTCAGTAACCCTTATCCATTCCATCCAAAACCGGTAAATCTTCCCTTTTATAGTGAGATGAAAAGTGATGTATAGAGCTGGTTAACTGATCCTATTTGTTCAGTTTTTGTGATTAATGCCAGTCTTCATGGATTCTAATTATCCCAGTGAATGGTTTCCATCTTTTAATGATAAAAGTGCGCCGTTCAATGTGTTATCCCATAACATGAGCGGGACCATCACCGACAGCACTGACAGGGATCGGCATATCTAGAGAGAGGGGGAGGAGAGATCAGAATCTTAGAACATTAGACAGGAATATTCCAAACATGGATCAGAATCTGAGAACAGTCGACTGGAATATTCCAACAATAGACAGGAATTTATCCGATTATGGTTGGTATATTTTTTGCATTTTATTGGTTGTCCTTATCATTGCAGATCTATTATGCTCTTCGCATTATTCAATATTTTTATTATCCCTTCCTGGCTTTCGTTGGTGTTCCTGGTAAGTGTCACTGTCCAGTTTTTGTTTCTATAAACCAGTTATGTCTGTATAATACTGTTCTTTCATATAGTCTACACTTCTGACCACTATTATTGTTCCCGTTGAAACTCTGAATTCAGATATTCACTCTACAGATTACTACTAACTGCATCAATGAAAGTGTTCAATTACTGTCTCCCTCTGCTCTGGCAGTGTTACTCTTGGGTCTCTCTGTTGACCTACTCAGTTTCAGCGGAGAACCACGATGTATTGCATCTTTGCCTTTGTTATTTAAATATTAAGAGCATGCAGGTCACTGTCTATTGTTCTGGTTACAAACTCCACCTTTTCCCAGTGTTTTCATCCCATCCCTGGCCAATATCTGCGGCTGGAGCAGACGAGTCATAACTGTGGGTGATCCCTTTGACCATGAGCTGATTCCTGACACCTTGCCTTGACCATTTCTAACTTGAAATACTCACCACTCCACAATGTATCTCACTAGCTTATTCCATCTGCTGTTTGAAGCTTGAGTTATAAAATACCGTCTTAATGAAGTTCATAATCTGCTGCTGACGGTCCCGGCTTCAAACCTGCCGAAGCAAATCTGATTCGAGCTCACACGCCGATGTATATTGCTATTGTGTTTGGTAATATCTTTATTTTGACATTCTCAAACACTTTACCTCATCTGTCCATGAAACTTCCCTCGTTCTCTCTCTGTCGATTATCCAAAAGCCTGCCAGTTGTTCATATTTAAAATAGTTTCCTCCATCCTTCTCAAACAATGACACACGCAGAGAGAGCAAACCTTCCCATTGGAGATAGTAATCTGATGCGAGAATACTTAGCATATGACCGTAAAGTTTGAAATGCTCTCCATGCTGGGCATATAGTGCAGTTTACTAAGCAACACACTAGCATGGTCTGCACAGCTCTCCATGCTGGGCTGTCATCTTGTCCCAGTTTATGTTGTTTGTGGTGTTCTGTCAAGCAGATTCAGAATTTGATGTAACAAACTATTTCAGCTGATCTGACAATGCCTTTATTCAATGTTCTCATTCTTGTAATTTTACTCTCGAAGATCTTACTTCTCCAGTCAGTCCCACTGCTCTGTCTTTTTTCCCCATATTTCCACAACCCCCTCCCAGGTAATTAACTGCCTGTTTCTGTCTTTAATGTGAATCTCTCAGTCCCTCTGTATCTTTCCCTGGCCTTGGGTTTTGTCTCCCTCGTGCATCGAGTGCTGGCATTGTGAAGCTCAGAAATATTGAAATGGTCTGTGTCAAGCTGTTGTTCACTTCCTGGTATGTCCCATGTGATGGCCATGGACAGGCGTGTTTCAGAAGTTATGAGACACATCCTTGTAACTTGGGCTGTACCTGTATTTGCCCCTCTCAGGTGACCTTGCGATCAGTAACACGAGGAAGCCCATTGAGTAAAGGACCAGGCATCTAAATTGTGTGACAATGCTGTCATTTTTTTAAAATAAAGGTTATTTTCTCTTTTTATTTTACAAGAGGTCATAAAGGCCAAACTGCCAACTGAAAACGGCTCAATGAAATAACTTACGAGACTTTTAGGCTTTTTAATAAATAGTAGTAAAAATGGCCAGCTCGCACAGACCAGGCTTTCTAGTTTTTTCCTTATGGCTGTAAGTCACCAGGTGCTTGTGTCCCAGAGGGGTTGGAAGTTTTAGTAAATTATCCCTAGCTGCTATTCTCTCTGAAGCTTCACTTGATGCTGTTTCCTCCTGGATTGGAGAACTGTATGTCTGAATGCTCCTTTTTACCATGGAGTGTGTTTAGGTGATGTTAGTATATTGGAACAGTTCATTTGTAGAAGGTACTGTATCCATTATTCGGTTAAGGTTTCTAATAGTTAAGTTATTCTAAATTCCTCTTCATTTTGTATGGCTCTTCATTAGAGTGTTTAAATATATTGCGCTTTAATTAATGGTGAGTGGTTTGACGAGTAGCACCACATCTGGAACACCCACTTCAAATCTACCTTTAAAATACGAAAAGGTTCGCATCCAAGCTACTTCCTTAAAATTGTTTGAGGCTGTCTGGTTCGTCTATAGCAAACTGGGAACTCTTGTCTGGTAACACCAAATTGGGTTTAGAATTACAATCCCTACAGTGTGCAAACAGGCCATTCGACCCAACAAGTCTACAACGACCCTCCGAGGAGTAACCTACCCAGACACATTCGTCGACCCTGTTATTACACATTTACCCCAACAAAGACTCATAACCCATACATCCCTGAAAACTACTAGAAATTTAGCATGGCCAATTCACATGACATGCACACCTTTGGATTGTGGGAGGAAACCAGCGAATCCAGAATAAGCTAATGGAGACACTGGAGAGTACGCACCAGGAGGCTATTGAGTTCAAAGGTCGCGTATGGTAGTTGTCAGTGTCTTTCGTTCCGGATGTTGAATTCGGTTGGTTTAAACAGTGTTTTGTGTATAAAGATTCTTTTAGTCACTGAGTGTTCTCTGGGTGTGGAAGAAGTGAAGTTGTGGGTTTTACAAAAGGTAATGAAGGCAAAGCTGTAGGAATTGGCAGACAAGCTGGAGTTGGGGTTGTGTTTGCCTGTGAGAAAATGAGAGATAATTACAGCTAGAGCTCGGCAATTACATTTGGTGGAACCGCCATCAGAGTCTTTGGAAATGGCGAGATTTCAATTTCAAATGAAGCACCGTGAACATGAGAAGGAATTGAAACAGTTTGAATTATGATGAAAAGTAGAAATAAAATGAAGAGGAGAGAAAAAGAAAGAAGAAATGCAGAGAGATTTAACTTCAAACGTTAGTAATTAGAGAGGAAAGTTGACATAGACGGTGGTGATGAAGGTAGATGGTAGGCTGGATGAGGAGGATAGTGAGGATGAGCAACCCTTTAGTAGCCAAAGGCTTGATGGGGATCTGTTTAAATACATCCAGACATTATCTAAATTTGATGAGAATGATGAGGGAGCCTTCTTAATTTCATTTGAGAAAGTGGCTAAACAAATGCAGTGCGCAGTGAACATGTGGATTTAGATGATTCAACCAAAGCTGATAGGTATTTGCATCCCTATCAGAGGCGGTGTCTGGGCAGGAGGAGGAGGTGAAGAAAGCCATCTGAAGTGCATATGATCTTGTGCCAGAAACTGACAGACAGAGTTTCAGGGATCTAAAATAGCGTCTGTGGGTAAACGCACATTGAGGTTGAAAGGATCAAACAAAGTGATTTTGAAAGGTGGGTAAGGGTATTAAATCAGAGCAAACCTATGGCACTCTTAGACAGATTCTTATTTTGGAGAAGTTCAACAATTCACTTCCTGCAGTCATGAGAACTCGTGTGGAAGTGCAGAGAGTTACAATGGCAAGGTTAGAAGCTGAAATGGCTGATGATGATGATGATTGGGTTCAGAAATCAAAGCTTGGTTTCTGTGAGGGAGTGAGAAGAATGTGTGAGATCGTCTTAAAACATATCCCTGTGAGAGTAAGGTTTACTGGCATAGGTCAGGAGTAGCAGGTAAAGAGGTTACAGCATTAAGAGGTACAGAAGTATGTAACTCTTTTATGCTGAGACATGAGGAGCTATGTCATTCAGAGAGACTACTGGAGAGATGAGAAGTGCTCCATTATGTAACGTGTGGTTGGAGTGTCCAGTGGAAACATCAACAGATTTATTCCACAATGGGGAAGGAGTCCTTGAGCTTGGTGTTGGCGTCACAAAATTTCAGCATTTAATTTGCGAATAACATACATGAGACAAATCTTTATCACTGATCGTGACCCCTTAAAGTTTTTGTAGAAGTTTAGGGAGATGAATATCAGTCGGTTTTGATTGAGCTTATTACTACTGCCAATCAATTTGAAATTATACAGGTGACAGGGCGAGAAAACCTAAGGTTTTGACATGTCGTGGAGACTTGGATGAAGAAAGACAAAGGCATTCTGTGGCAGGAGCAAAATGATTGAAATCGAATCGAGTTGTGAACATTTGTCCGCTCAGAGTCAACGTAATGTATATATGCACCTCTTCCTCCTCGACATTGATGACTGCATTGGTGCCACCTTTCAGTCTACTAATAGAGGACGATTAGGAGGTCTAAAATTAATTCATCTTTGTATATTGATGGATCATTTTATTAAAGTTGGAGTTGTGAGAATACTATCACTGTAAAAAGGTTATTTTCTCTGAGGTTGTTTTTGAAGAGAGGTTCTAAAGGCAGAGGTGCAGAACTACTGTCTGATCACAGTTTAAGTAAATAACTGAGGAGGCCTTTAGGTTTCATTAAATGGTAATAACAATCGAAGGGCGGTGGCCTGCTTTCACAGACCAGGTTTTCTCGTTTTGTTTTTAGCTGAAGCATTCAGAAGCTGTTGCGAATCCAAGAAGGGTTAGGAGTTTCAAACCATGATCCATAGTTGGTTTTCTCTCTGAGATCGCTGTTGTTGCAGATATCTCCTGGATCGGAAAATTGCTGTAAAATCTGTATTTGAATATATCTTTGTGCCAAGCAGTGTAAACCAGTTGTGTAAGTGTTCCAACATATAAGCTATCCCAAAATGTTCTTCTCTTTGATTGGATTTTAACTAAAACATTTGAATAAATTACATTTTGCTAAATGACGAGTGGTTTGACCAGTCACAACATATCTGGAACGCACACTTCCCATCTATGTTTAAAATAAGGAAAGGTTTGGGTCTAAACGGCCTTCTTGAAACATTTTGCGGGGATCTGTAGCCGAGGTGTTTATGACTCTCTCCTGTTACCGAAAAGTTAGTGGAGGGGCTGGGGATGGTTTGCTGGAGGATGTGCTGTGAGCTGCCTCAGACATTCAGGGAGACCTGAGGATTTGCTGACCCAACTCTGGATGGAGCATGGGGACTGTAGTTACAGCATCTGGGTCTGTAACATGAACAACAAATGGAGCAGAGGCTGCAGAGGGGGAAGCTCTGAAACCACGGAATGAGTGTGTGTGGGGAAAAAAGATCTACTGTATCCACCCTGGGTTTTCCAGGAACAGCTTCCCAAGCTCCACTTAACCCAGGATCAAAGTGTGAGGGACACTGATTGAACAAGGAGCTGGTCACAGAGCGGTGTCACCTCCTTCAACATGACCTGCAGCTTCACACCAGGGGAGGATGGTGCTGCCATTGGCTGTGAGGGTCACAGTTTCATTCAGCTTCTATGATCCACAACTTTTCAGGCAGGACTGGGTGACATATCCATCATCTCCCAGTGTCTCAACATCAATGTCACCATTCGGTGATGGAGGATATATATTGTGGATGAGGTAAATAGATTGTTTCTCCCTCAGCAGGGAGCAGCCGGGTGTATCCAATATAGTGGGATTCCCGATGGTGTACATGGCATCTGCAGAGTATCCATGTCAATGGGGAGAGGTAGAGGAACTGAACGAGCTTTCTCTCTATAAATGTTACAGTGTACCCATCACAGTACATCATGTTGGCGAATACCGACTGTCCTAGCAGCAGTCACGGCCTCTTCATTCAGAAGCAGTCAGCCATTCCCATCGTCATCGCGTCTCCACATAGAAAGGAATTAATATATATTGGATAAAGGCCGTCCCCTTGATGCACGTTTCAAAACACCATCCCCACCACCAATCAACCACATCAAAGTAGTCCATGTATACCGAGAGCAATGGGGTCACTGGAGTGTCTGGGCGCTGACGATCAGGGATGGAGCAAAATCTCCCATATCTGAACTCGTCTGAGTGAACCCCCAGTACACAGTATCGTTAAGTCCTGTAATCCCTCTCCATTTCAGTAACATACTGCCTTCCATTATTCCTGTAAATGAAATGACAGGTTATATCATGTTAAATTCCATCTGCTAAACTATTATCTATTGCCTTTACCTCTCTGAATCTATCTGCAGACTCTTCACCCTCTCTTGATAAAGTAATCTCTTGCTTATAACAGCGACATCACCAAACCCAGCATCTGTATATCTGTTCCATCCTCCTGATCATTAATATGGACTGTAAATAGTTGAGAACCCAGCGCTGGTGACTCTGTGACCCTACTGTTTTGGTTCTGTCTAACTGATTGAGACTCATTTATCCTGAGTGCCTGCTTTCTGTATGAAATCCAGTCCTCCACCCTTCCTGTGCAACACAGTCGAAGAGTTCAATAAGAACAAGGAGCATCTGTGAGGAATCCAACCGCTCGATGAGGCTGATGTCAACACGGCCTCTGTGCCACTTTCCTGCCATCTCTTCATCCTAAAACTCTAGTCTCTTTTGTAGATTGCGCCACATTAAAAAAAATCCACTCCACATCTACACTTTCATTTACTTTTAGCATTTTACAGACCTCAATGAGATCGCCTTTCATTCTTATAAACTCGAGAGTATAGGCATAAACTGCTCAATTTCTCTTCATAAGACAAGCACTTCAAATTTGGAATCAATCTAATGAAGCTCTTCTGAATTGCCTCTAATGGAAATACCTCATTCTGCAGGACACCCAAACTGTACTCCAGTTGCAGTCTCACGAATGCCTTGCATAGCTACACCAACACTCCCTACCTTTCTACTCTATCCTTTTACAAATAAACGCTAAAATTATGTTTGCGTTTCTCATCACTTGAAGTACCCGCAAGCAAGTTTTCTGTGATATGCAAGCAGACACCCAGATCCCTCTGCACTTAAGCACTTTGAACTTTCTCTCTATTTAGATAATAATTTGTATTTCTATTATGCTGGCAAATTTGAATAGCCCCATATTTACTCACTTTAATTTTCCTTGCCAAATGTTGGCTTGTTCACCCAAACTATCCATATAGTTTTTAAATCTCTTGCATTATCATTCCGACGTAGTTTCCCACCAATGTTAGCGTCATCTGAAAATGTGGTGTCGTATTTTCTATCCAGTCAACCAACTACAGTAATACTAATGATCGCAAATGAGAACTGAAATCAATAGCACACCACAAATTGCATTTGCCAAAATAAATGACACATTTAGTCCATCTGACTGCATTTTGTTTGTTAACCAATCCTCCATCCAAGCTAATAAATTACTCCTAAACCCATGTTGTCTGATCTTACCACTTACTCTGTGGAGAAGCGATATATCCGATGCCTTCAGGAAGACCAGATATGTTCCATCTCCAGGAATCCTACTATCCACCTTGCTTGTCACATCTTTAAGTAACTCAAGCAAACACTTCAAACTCGATTTATCAATTATACAACCATGCTGACTCCAATGGATTGTGGTTTAACTTTGCAAATATCTTCAACAATGGATTCGAATAATTGTCTTAAATTACAATAGCTTATCATTACGTTTTACTCCCTAATGTATACAGTTATTATAATTTCTTCCCATTCGAAAACCTTTGTGTTTTCTTTGAATTCCTGTTTAATGGGCAAAAGGTTTTAAGAGGTCTACTCCAATTGCTGTTTGAGGCATGTGTGGCTGGCTGGACTCAGCATCCTGCTGGTGTAAAATCTCGATGGAGTGGCGTCTTTCTGGTGTTCCCATGCTGATGTCTCCAAGGCCAGAATGACCTTATTCCGTCGATGCATTAGGGGGTTGGGGGATTATGGAATCCTCCTGTTGCTGGGTAACATTTTGAGGGGCTTATGGGTCTTTTCATACTTCCCCATAACAGGTGGAAATGCTGAACGGTCTCCGCATGTATCCCGGAGATGGGACCGAGGGAGTGATTGGTCTTCTCTTGTTCCTGTACAACAGACACGCGTCTGAATGACCTTTTCCTTTCTCATGAAAGAAGTGTCAGATAGTTTTTATCTTTATCCAACTCCCTTGAAATAGGCTCGTTTGGTCTGAATGGCCTCCAGTTATCCCAGTGTAACAATCTCCAGTCATTGTGTGACCTCATCCAGTTGTTACAGTTGTTACAGACTTGAGGTGGCTGAATGGACAGATCCTGTTGCTGTTTCACAGGATACTGGTGCAGCATGGCCTACTGTTATAGGCTCGAGTGGCTGATTGGCCTCCTTCTGTAAATGTATATCAGGCTCCAGGGACTGAATAGCCTCATCCTGTTTTGGTGAAACAGGCTCGAACGCCTGAATATATCCTCCTGTTGTTCCTGTGTAACAGGCTGGAGAACGGAATGGATTCCTCCACTACTTATGAAATTTGTTTCACTTGTTGATTGCTTCTGTAATCTTTGTTGAAAGAGGACACTCTTTAATTTATGTAAACTCCAATGGCTACTGGGTCAACCTGACCATCCTTTTGTTATAAGCTCACACCTTCATTGCAGGAATCAGTTGCGGGAACCAACTCTGAGCTACTTCAAAAATAACAACATCCTTTCTTCATTAAAGAGATTAAATCTGTAGACACTACTCCAGATGTGATCTCACTAAGACCCTGTACAGCAGCAGCAACGATTACCAGCCTGTTGTAAGATTCCCACCCAGGTTAGAGCTGTCTCAGGTCTCTGGGGGAATACAGAGCATTGTTGGAAAATCATTGACCTTCTCTATTTCATCAGCATAACGGGAGATCTGGAGAAATTAAAGTTTGAGAAGATCATAAAAGATGTGGCGAGATGATCTCTACCATTAATCTCCCCAGAGCCCAAGTCGGTCAGATTCCACAGAATCTAGTAAGGTGGAGCGCAAAAACAGCAAGGAGAAGCAAACATTGATGGGAGTTATATATCAAAGTGAAAGCTGCAATACAAAAGCTGGACATGTTATAAAACAGGAAATGAGATATTCACATTTGTGTGTACTGCAGTAATAGTTTCATGTGTAAGTTATATCTAAACTGTGTAAACCCAATTGATTGCTAATGTTGGGAAAAATGGATTTCATGACCACCTGCGAGATGGTTTACATTAACATTATGTCGAGCACTGAACTCGAGATCAGGTTATTTAGGAATTGATGTTGAGTGATCAGAATATCTAATTGAATTTTTTGCTGGAAAGGACCTTTTGGGAACAGTGACCACAATGCATTGGGTTTTTTTTAATGCTGTTTGAGTACACGATAGTTTCATTTTTATTTGAAGTAACGGTTATAAATCTGAGTCATGCAAGTCATGAAGGTGTGAGAAGATAATGGGGAAGACAGATACTGGAGATCACAGTCGAATAGTGTGGTAATGCAAAAGCACAGTCAGACAGCATACTGAGAGCAGATAAATCGATGTTTCGGGCATAAACCCATCATCAGGAATGAAGCTTATGGGCCAAGGGGGCTGAGAGATAAATGAAAAGGGGGTGAGGCCGGGGGGAGGTAGCTGGGAATGTGATAGGTAGATGAAGGTGGGGTTGAAAGTGATAGGTGACGAAGGGAGAGAGAACGCCTCATCTACTGCATCCATTAAACCCGATGTGGTCTTCTCTACATTGGCGAGGCAGGAGGTCAACTTGTGGATCATTTCAGAGAATATCTCTGGGATAGCCACATTGCCCATCTCCATCGACTTGTGGCTGAGCACTTTAACTCCCCTTCCCACTCTGCCAAGGACATGAGGATCCTGGGCCTGCTCCACCGCCAAACCCGAGCCACCAGAAGCCTGGAGGAAGAATGCCTCATCTTCTGCCTTGGGATCCTCCAACCACAGGTGATCATAGTGGAGTTCCCATTTCCCCATTTCCCCTAATCCCACCTTATCCCACTCCAAACTTCCAAGTCAGCACCGCCCTTTTGAATGTTCCTATGTGTCCACCTTTCTTCCTATCAATCTGGGCCACCTTCCTCTCCGATTCTCACTTTCAACCCCACCTTCATCTACCTAATGGATGAAAGGAGGCTGCTTAGAAAAATGCCAAGTGTTGCAGTGAGCCAGTGGATTCAGAGAGATGTAGGACCCAGCAAAGGATGACCAATAAACTGAGAAGAAAATCAAAGAGAGAGAAAAACTTGCAAACGAAAGGAAAACATGAAAGGTGCTAAAAAGCGTCTGTCAATGTATGGAAAAAATAATAAAAACAAGGCCAAATGTTGAACAGTTGGTGCACGTTCAGGATAATTTATTGCAGAGAACAGAGAAATCGCTGGGAAAAGAAACAGCTTCTTTGCGTCTATCTTCATGGAAGAATATCCAGAAATTCTTCCAGAAATGCCAAGAGACCATGGGACTTGTGTAAGTAAAGTCTAAGATCATTCTTATCAGTGTTAGGGTCATCTTTGAAAAGAAAGCTGGATTGAGTATTTATAAATCTGACAGACTTGATGTACTTCATACAAGAATTTCAGAGGAAGCAGCAATAGACATGTTGATTGCATTGCGGATTTTCACTTTATTTTCCAACACATTCCCGAAAGTCATTTAGCCAATCTGGATAAGGCAAAGGTTATAAATATTATCCAACAATTTAAGAAAGGATGAAGATAGAGAGTGGTGAACTACAGACCAGTAGCTTGTCATCCGCAGTTGGGTGTTTATTGGACTCGATTACAAAGAACATGCTACTAGATATATAGACGGTAATAGCATAACTGGGTAGTGTGGTAATATATCGATGAAAGAAAAACCAGAAGTGGAAAACATCGTTTTAAAATGGTTTCAACATTATTCTTGGGGACATAGGCAATGAAGAACCAATGGATAACGTATATTTTGATATTCATGAGCTTTTTTTAAAGAACTCACGCAGTAAGCTCATAACAAAAGTTAAAGCGAGAGGTATTGGGAAGAACATATGCAAATGGGAAAGTAAAAATTAGGTTTACATTCATGTGAATGTAATTGGAATATAGAGGATGTAGTGCACCAGTTGAATCGAGTGTTCATGAGGCTACACTTAGAGTATTGTTTATCGTTCGGAGTCCCAATCTAAGAAAGAATGTACTGACTCCAGAGGAACTGCGAAAAGTATTATCCAGATTAATCCCTAAAATGGCAAGATTGTCTGATGTGGAAACTCAGCCTGTGATCTCGCGTTTCAAAACATGAGAGGTGATTGCAGTGAATCTTAGGAACATAGCGGGGACTGAATAACAGAGGGACATGGAGAAGTACAAGTAGGCGAGATCAAGGAGAATCCCACGATATTCCACACGGACAAGTAGAACAGAATAATCACAAACAGTTAGTGTCCATTAGAAACCAAAGGGGCAATCTGTGTGTCAACCCGGAGAACATTGATGGATTGTAACATGAGACCTTCACATCTATTTTACTTGGGAGAAGGAGGAGGCAGGTACAGAATCCAAGAAGATGGATGGGGAAGATCTTGAACAGATTGATGTAATTTCGAGAAAGAATTTGAGGCTTTGTCTTGTATAAATTTGGACCAATCTCCATGTCTGAATGAGTTGTATCACAGGAGGCTGTTGAGGTCAAGGGAGGAAAGACCCTGACTGAATATTTGAATTAGAATCTGACCATAGAGGACGTGCCAGAGAACTGGAGAACTGCTAATACGATTCCACTTCACAGTAAGGGTGGGAGAGATAGACCAGGGAAATATAGACGAGCGAGTATTAGATCACTGTTAAGCAAACTACAGGAGAAAATAGGGAATGAGAATATCGAACTCCTATCTGAGTCACAAGGCTTGATCAGGGATAATTATCATGACTTTATCAGAAGGAAGTCACATCTAATGGATTTGATTGAATTAGTTTGAGGCGATCGATTGTTTAGTTTCGTAGGAAGGCCTTTGACAAATTTCCACCTGGGTAACTGAAAAATAAAGTAAAATCTCACAATATGAATTATAACTTGACAAGTTATGGTGAAAATTGTCTCAGTGTCAGGAGGCAGAGGGTGGTGGGAGAAGGCTGTTTGTGTGACTGGAGACCAGTGTCCCCTGGTGTACCACAGGGATCAGTGCTGTGTCCCTATTGTTTGTGTCATTCATAAAAAAAACTATAGATGTGAAAGTGGAGGGGGTTTGGTGGAGAGTGAGGGAGATCTGATAAGTAAGTGTATGTTTGATATAAAGATTGGCTGGGTGGTAAGCAGCGAGGAGGAAGGCTTTAAGTTACAGGAAGATGCAGAGGGAATGGTCAGATGGGCAAATCAATAGCAGATAGAATGTAACCCTGATAAATATGAGGTAATGCACTTTGGGAGAAGGAACCAGACAGGAGAGGACTCAATGAATGGCAGCACACTGGGAAGCTCAGATTGTGCTGCTCCACACATCCCTGAATGTGACTGGACAGGTTAATGGACTAGTTAAGAATTGGACCTTTGGTGTTGTGTTTCCTAATCAGGGCGTAGATTCTAGGAGCAATACAGGGCTTTGTTTCCTCCAAAATGGAGTACTGTATGTAGTGCTGGGAGCCACATTCCAGGAAGGATGTGATTGTACTGGAGAGGGTGCAGAGGTGATTCACCAGGATGTTCCCTGGGATGGAGCATATCATCTGTGGAGAGAGGCTGGATAAACTCAGGTTGTTTACTTTGGAGCAGAGAAAGCTGCGCGGTCCATGGTTCAGAAGGATAAGATTATGAGCGACACGGACAGGGTGGATAGACAGCCGCTGTTACTTTTAGTCAGTGGGTCAAGAACAGGCCAGTACACTTTTAAAGTAAAGAGTTTGAGGTTCAGAGAGGATTTAAACTTCTTTTTACCTCGAGGGTATTGTGTTCTGGGATTACTTCCTGAGAGAGTAATCATAGAGAGTCACCTCACAATCATTAAAAAGTACTTTGACGAGCATGTGGAAGTGTAATAACATTTTAGGCTATGGGTCTGCTGTAGGGAAGTGAAACTAATATCGAGCGTGCTGTACTTCTGTTGGCACAGAGTCTATGCTCCTATGAGTGTATGGTGTGGATGCCCTGATTAGGAAACACAACACCCAAGGTCCAATTATTGAGCAGTTTAAGGCAGGAATTGAGCAGTTTCTGAAGAGTATATTCACAAGGGTTATAAGAGTGAACTGTAATAACTTGTTAAATTATGTCAATGTGAGAAATATGAGAAAACAAGTGCAGTTTCCTTACGGTTTGAAACCAGAGAATGGAGATTGCGGAACAGGGAAATGGCAGATCTGTGAAGCCACTACTTCCGTTCTGTCTTCACAGAACATTCTAACAGTACTAGGAAAACCAAGTCTGGTGTGGGAAAATGATAGAGCACATGGAACATAGAACATAATAAGGAAATGGTTTAGGATGAATTATTGGGACTGAAAGTAATGGTCATAGACAACACTAACATAGATTTATGAAATGGGAATTCTGTTTGAGAAACAGACTGGGAGACAAATGATAGTGAACCAATGGATGTAAAACACGTGGATTTTCAGAAATATTTTGGTGAAGCTCCAAGCCCAGTTTACAAAATCAAATCTGAGTGGAATGGTGCTAATGTATGGCCATGTTTCTAGAATGGGACGGCTGCAATGAAACAGTGAATAGAAATAAACAGACTCATCAAGCAGCAGCCTGACATTGTCTGTAAGGCATGATTCTGTAAGGTATGAGTCCTT
This sequence comes from Chiloscyllium punctatum, assembly GCF_047496795.1. NCBI lineage: Eukaryota > Metazoa > Chordata > Chondrichthyes > Orectolobiformes > Hemiscylliidae > Chiloscyllium > Chiloscyllium punctatum. The sequence goes on from NC_092762.1 coordinate 26,946,102, forward strand.
CCACATTTAGTCAAGAAACGTTGGGGACAATTAAACAATTCACTGGAGGAAGAGATTCCACAAATAACCCCTTCCTCCATGATGGAAAATCCCAGCACTTCAGTGTATAACATAAGGCTGATGCATTCGCAACAATCTTCAGTCAGAAATGCTGAGTGGATGATCCATCTCAGCCTCCTCCAGTGGTCCACAACGATCCAGTTAGCAGTCATCAACCAATTTGATTCAGTCCACGCGATATCCAGAAACGGCCTGAGATAATGGATACTCCAAATGGTCCATACTCTGACAACATTCTGGCAACAGTACTGAAAACTTGTGCTCCATAACTTGCCACTCCCCTCGCAAAACTGTTTCAATACAGTTACAACAATGACATTTCCCTGGTTATGTGGAAAATTACCCCAAGTATCTCCTGTATATAAAAAGCGGAACAAATCCTATTGGGCCAATTACCACTCCATCAGTCTCCTCTCGATCATCAGTAAAGTGGTGGAAGGTGCCAGTGCTTTTAATCAGCACCTGCTCAACAATACCCTGGTCAATGACGCCCAGTTTGGGCTCCACCAGGGCCACTCAGCTCCTGACATCTTTACCATGGTTCAAACATGGACAAAAGAGCTGAATTCCAGAGGTGGGGTGAAAGTGAAAGTGAAAGTGATAGCCCTGTAAATCAAGGCTGCCTTCGACCAAGTGTGGTATCAAGGGGCTTTGCCAACACTGGAATCAATGGGTATCAGGGGCAAACTCCCCGCTGGTTAGAATCATACCTAACACGTAGGAAGATGGTCATGGTTGATGAAGGTCTGTTAACTCAGCTCCAGGACAAGTCTGTAGGAGTCCCTCGGGCAGTGACCGAAAACTTCTTCAAGGCTGCTTCATTAATGACCTTCCCTCCATTTTAAGGTCAGCAGTGGCGATGTTCGCCAATGATTGTACAATGTTCTGCAACATTTGTGGCTCCTCAGATACTGAAGCAGGCCATGTCCAAATGCGACAAGATCTGGACAGTATCCAGGCTGACAAGTGGCAAGTAATATTCAGGCCACGCAAATGCCAGACCATGACCATCACCAATAAAATACAATCTAACCTGCCCCTTGGCATTCAATGGTGTTACTATCACTGAATCCCCCAGTATCAAATTCCTGGTGGGTAATCATTGCTCAGAAACTCACTGGTATCGCCACATAAACACAGTAACTATAACAGCAGATTAGAAGCTAGGAATACTGCGGCGTGTAACTCACATCCTGACTTCCATACGTCTGTCCATCATCTACAATGCATAAGTCAGAAGTGTGATGGAAGACTCCCAATTTGCCTGGATGAGTGCAGCCCCAACAACACTCAAGAAGCTTTACACCATCCAAGAAAAAGCAGCCAGTTTGACTGTCCCTTCATCCACAATGCTCCACTATCAACGCTCAGCAGCAGCAGCAGTGTTTTACTACCTACATGTTGCAATGAAATGATTCACCAAAGATCCTCAGAGACCACCTTCCCAACTCACGACCACGTCTATCTAGAAGGACAAGGGCTGCAGATGTATGGAAATGCTGTCATCTTCAGATTCCCCTCCAAGCCATTCACCATCCTGACTTGGAAATATATCACTGCTCCTTCACAGTCACTGTGTCAGAAGCCTGCAACTCCCCCCCTAATGGCACTGGAGGTCAACAGCAGCAGGTGGACTGCAGCGTTCAACAAGGCAGCTCACCACCACCATCTCAAGGGCAATTAGAGACAGGTAATAAATGTTGGCCCAGCCAGTGACTCCGAGATTCACGAAATAATTAAATAGAAATTAACAGAGGACAGTTGCTGAGGTGTCGCAGGGATCGGTGCTTGGGGCCCAGCTATTCACAATGCCCTTTAAACATTTGGTTGCTGGAATCAGATACAATATATCCCAGCCTGCTGACAGCACTAACGGATGTGGGATTGTGAGTGGGTGAGGAGGATGTAAAAAAGCACCGAGAAGACTAAGACAAGTGGAGAGAATGGGTAAACATGTGACAGATGGAGAACAATGTGAAGAGAGGTGACGGTGTGCCCTTTGGTGGAAACGATAAATTGGCAGCCTACCATTTGAAAGGGATTGGTTTAAACGTGTTGATCTACAAAGAGACGTATGCTCCTGTTTGTTGTTTCCTTCTGCATAAACCTCTGAGGCCCATGCAGTAACATTAAAAAGGATCTGCATCTCCTTGTATACCAGACGCTGAAAGCAATATTGCAGAAACAGGAAGCAGTGAGGAAGATAAATGGTGTGTTGACCTTCATTTCAGGGGGATGTGAGTCCAGAAGTAAGGGTGTCTTACTGCAGCTGTACAAGGCCTGGTGAGATATCATCCCGAACATTGCGCATTATTGTGTGTAGTTTTCGTCTCCTTACCTAATAAAGGGCAAACCTGACATTGATGGAGAGCAGTGAATGATGACCAGACTGATCTCTCTGATGACGGGCTTGTTGTGGGAGCAGAGATTGGGGAGACTGGGCCAGTATTCCACGGGGTTTAGGAAAATGAGTGGAGATCTCAGTGAAATATACAAAACTCTGACAGGGTAAGTCAGATTGGAAGCAGGTCACTCTGCATTGAGATAAGAATAAATGTCTGCACTCACAGACTGGTGAACCTGGGGAATTCGCTCGCACCTGGAAACCAAGACATTCATTATAGATAAGGATTTAGAGACAGTAAAGGGATGGTGGGAGAGCAGGAGTACGGTGTTGAAATGAAGGGCCAACCATCATTACATTGAATTGGGTAGCAAACTCGATGGACCAAACATACGACTGCACTTCCTATTTTATAGCTTCCCAAGGTTACTCACATTAACGGAAATGTGTATCGTGTGGGGTAAGTGCATTGAGGAGATTTTTTCCATGAACTAGAATGGGGAAGGCTCAATGTGTTGAATGACCTACTCCTTTCCCGCTGTTTCTGTGCAGTCTGTGGGAAAGCTCTGTAAATGTTGTTACAAGCTCTTAGATGTTAGGAAGGAGGTTTCTGCAGGGTCGACAGGACTCTGTTCCCATTCCCTTTTCCGATACTGACGCTGTGACTGGGTGTTCTGACCTGTTTCATCCTTTCAGACCTCGGAGTAGTTTGATCCAAATGAGTGCTTTGCTTGACCGTTTCAGAGACCATTGAAATGTTGATCACATGTCAGGGTCTTTGGAGTCAGTTTTAGGCCAGCCCAGGGAATCATGGGAGATTTACTTCCTAAAAGTACATTGAACAAGGAAATTCTGTTTACAATCGATATTGGCTTCAAGGTCACTGTTACTGACCCCAGATTTTAGATCTCGATATTTTATGAATTGTCTTTAACTTCCACCCGCTGCCAGAGCATTATCCTGCTCTGGATTAGTAATCCAATGACATTTCCACAACAGCACCATCTCCACATGGGGACCTATTGGAAATCACACTGTGCAAGTTGTTTCTGTGCTGTTTGCCAGCTCTGTCAAAAAGAACTCCAACCAATTTGACTGTCGTAATGGGACTGAGGGGGTGGTAATTGTTCAGATTGTAATTATTCCCCTCTTAGGGAGCGGGACATAGCTGAGTAATTTTTCACACTGCCATGGAGATGTCGGAGTTGGAGCTGGAATGAAACAGCTTCCCCGGGGACACAGCTTCTTGTGCAGCACAGGTCTTCAGTCCTATTGCAAAAATGGTGTCAGGGCTCATTGCCTGTGTCATATCTACTCTGTTCAGCTGTTTCTTCATGTCACGTGCAGCAAATGAAATTGGTTGAAGACTGACATCTGTGATTCTGTGGGCATCATGATGAGGGTGAGGTGTATCATCGACTCAATACTTCTGGCAGAGGATGCTGCAGATGAAACAACCTTCTCATTTACACTGATGTGCAGGCCTGTTCCATTATTTAGGATGGGAATGTTTGTGGAGCCCTCGCCTCCAGTCATTTGTTTAATCGTCCATCACTATTTTATAACTGAACGTGACAGGACTGCAGGGTTTCGTTCAGATCTGTTGGTCAAGTCTGGTAACTTTAATGAGTTAGCATCAGGTTAATGTTCATGTGATTCCGACTCTGACACGTTCACCCACACTCGTCACTGAGCCATAGATGGTGTTGATGGTAATGACAGACTGAGGTGTTACCCTGGCAAAAAGTGACAGGTTGTGGTTGAATGCAGGTCTGCTTCTCCTGCTGCTGTGGTCAACAGCAATACATGAATACGCAGTTTCGAGCTGCAATACCTGCAATGCAATTCGGCTGTCTGTTCCCCAATTCTCACTGAGACCCATTCACCCATCAGCCCTGCACTCAGTGACCTAACCTGGTTTCTCATGTGGAAATACTTCCAATTTTATACTCTCATTCTGCTGAGGTTCTGTCTCCCCGGGTCTTGCTTCCAATCTGATACATTCCGCAAAAGCATTTAACTGATCTTAATTCAAATATTTAATTCACCTGAATCTTTTTCCTTGAGAAATACCATCTTCTGTGTTTAAAGTGAATGTGTTTCCTCTGTTTCTCTCCCTGACCACGATTAAGAGCTCTGGAGTGTCAGTGATGCCAGCCTTATGTAGTTTCAGAGCCAATGAATTCTCTGGATTCCCAATCATCTTCACCTCATTGTATGCTTTCTATTTTGGTCTGATGCCTTATCACTCATGGCTGCCTTGTCCTCCCATGAGTATGTTTCATGTTCTTGGGGTTGCATTTCTGGTATTATCTTCCGAATTATCCCCAGAACCCCCTCCCATTGCTGCTCCATGGTCTTTCCTGTTCAGCTCCCCTTCCAATTAACTCTGGCCAGCTCCTCCCGCATGTCTTGGTAGTTACATTGCTTAATTATAACCACATTACATCTTGAAGAGAGCATTAGATATAAACTGAAAGAAGGAGTTTTGGGAGATGGGACACGAAGAATAATTGGTGCATTACTTAACTTGATACAAAGGGAGAACGAGAGAAAGGATATAGATCTGGAGATGTGGAAAATGAGAAAACTACATTATCGAAATAAGTAGATGAACATTCCCCAATGGTTTGGCAATGCCTGTGTGCTGTGGTCCTTGGTACAGTGCATGTACAACACAGTATTATGTTCAAATGCTGAGTCTGATGCCAGAATATTTATCTCCGATTATGTGACAGACACTAGCTTTGGAAAGGACCCAAGAGGCCAATATATTGAAGGGGATTAACTGAAATAGTTTGTGACACGAGAATCAAGAATTTGGAGCACACATCCTGGTAAGCTTGAGAGAGTAGATTAGGGAATTCCAGAAAAGGAGGGAACGTTGTGAGGATCAAATCATGTTTTAATGTTTTATCAATTTTATACACCATATGCATCATTTTTCGTTAACTGTGTCTCTGTTGTTCATTTACAATGTGTTGTGCACATGTGAAAAATACGACTTAATTGCACACACACATTGATTAAACAGTGTATATAAAATCACTTTTCGACCACTGAAACTGTCCTGTTGTTGTGTTGTATATGAACACCAACTGGCCACCAAAAGATATGACGCACTATCACTATGTTCCATACATACAGACAAAGAAACGCACCACTTTGACTGAGACAAAGCACACACACACACATGCTAAGTCACGCAAGGACCTTCTTGGAGGAATGGCGTTCTCACCAGAAGTCCATCAATAAACGGATCAATTTCGATCCTGTCTACATTTTCTTTTTAAAATAACCAGAAATGACATCACCCACTTTAAGAAACCAAGACCTATAAATAGAAAGGCTGGACATACCACCAGAGCTTCAGCGGAGGCTCTCACTGATGATGTCATCTAGTCATGGTGACGAAACTTCTGAAAACAAACCTTCAAGCTCAGCGAGCTAACTTGCAGAGATATAAATTGTTACTTTTTGTTTATTAGTGGAATTTAGGAGTTCTCTGTCGCTCACGTTTTAACAGATTATGATGTGAGGTGAGCTTTTCTGGGTGTGTGGTTTTAATTAACAGAGAGATTCTACATTGATGTCATAACAGTTTGGGGCCTTGCCGTATGGGATTTGGACAAACTTGAACAGATTTGAGATAAAACAGGTCCCAGCAAATTCCAACTCATTGTAATTAGTGACTTTGATCTTCAAATAAAACCAGTGGGAAAATTCGTTTAATTTTGTTACTTGTGGTTGATTAAATCAAATGTGAGGGAAATCGCTTTTAACATTACTAAAGAGGTTCCCAAATTTTCCAAGGAAGTTTAGAAGGACAGATGGAGGACATTTTTTTTAGAATTTGCAAATAGGTTGGAATTGGGTTTAACCAGGGAGAAAAGGGAAGCTGAAATTGTAATGGAGTTGGACAAGCACTTCGATGTATCAGAAAAATAGGCAACTGTCGTAGAGTTAGAAAAACCTTAAATTGCAAATGTGGCAACTGGAGATAGAAGATAAATAAAGGGAAGGAAATAGAGAGAGAAGAAAGAGAAAGAGAGGAAAAGAAAGAGAGAGAGGATTTGAAATTTAGACAAGAAAGTTAAGTTAACAGGATAGAGATGAAGGGAGAACATAGGGATGTATACAACTATGTTAATAACTTTGGGGAAATATGTGGTAGAAGAGGCGAAGCCCAGTGGAATTAGTGAAACTGGCAAAGGAGACTCCAAGTAGAGCCGAGGAGCAGCAGGAGAGTGCACAGCCTAGACAAGGGCTGGGTATGGAGGCAGTGCCAGATCCCTGAAAGAATTCGTCTCTGTAGATAAAGTTCACTCAGAAAGAACAGGGGGAGAAGGACAAGAAGTTATAATTTTGTGGGATATGGGATCTGCTCAGTCTCTAATAGTTGAGAAGTGAGGCGCCAGAAAAGCACAACAGATCAGGCACATCCGAACAGCAGGACAATCGAATATCTGGCAGAAACCGATTGTCAGGAATGTGGTGGGGGGACAATGGGGCTGAAAGATAAATACGAGGGGAGTAACTGTGCTGGTGGGAGGGTCACTGGGAAGAAAATAAGAAGATGTAGGTGGGATTAATAGTGATATGTCGGAGGGGAGGGTGGAATCGATGGGTGGGAAGGCAGATGGCCAGTTAGGGCAGTTCAAGAGGGCAGTGCTCGGTTGAACAGTTGGATCTGGGAGAGGTTGGTGGGGAGGAGATTTGGAATTTGGTGAAGTCAACGTTGATGCTGTACAGTTTGAGGGTTCCAGCTGTCCTACCACCGAGAGGAGTCCTATCACCCACGTGTCCGAACTATCACCATCACACCCCACTTCCAACTACCTATCGCCTTCCAAGCTCCCTTCCACCCAGCTCCACCCCACCATCCTTTGTATTTCTCAACTTCCTTCCCCCTCCCTTACCCCCCACTTTCCTGATGAAGGATTTATGCCTGAAACGTCAATGCTCCTGCCCCTCGGGTGCTGCCGACGTGTTGTGCTTTTCCAACCCCACACTTTACAACTCTTATCTCCAGCATCTGCAGCCCTCACTTTCTCTCGGTCGCTAATCGTAAGAGAAGAAAGTATTTTCACTCTTTCTAGCATGTTAATCAAGAGTGTGATAATTTGTCGAATGGGGGCAGAAATTAAGCATTCCCTTGTGTAACATCAGGATGGAATGCCAAATCAAGTTTAGCGTAGTAACAGTGACAATGAGTAACAGAGTGTCAGTTCCAGGAATACTGTTTGTTCATGGGAACGATTTCGCAGGAGGCGAGGTGGGATAGGTACCCCTTGTGGTGGAGAAGCTAAAGGAAGACGAGGGAATTGGGATATTAAAAGAAAAATTCCGAGGAATCTTTCCAGAGTGTGTAGCAACAAGATCCCACTGTCATAAGTTACAGCAGGAAGGAAAAACGAAAGAAAAAGACCAATGAATTGATGCTCAGTGAACTGACCCCCTGTTTGATGTAACGGTGCAGGATAAACCTGAACAGGCAGAGGATCAGGCAGAGGGGTTTAGTCCAGAAAGGCTCATGGACTTACAACAGATATATACACACACATTCACACACACATACACATGCACACACACAGAGAAGGAATCAGAATATATTGTTGAACGTTATTAACTTAAAGATAGAATCCGAAAATTAAAATGGAGACCCCGATGGGTTAGTGCAGAAGGGAAATGGGCCGAAGTGCACCACATTGTGTTACCTGTAGCATACAGTGTTACGGGTAGCACATAAACTCATTGCAGGCGGTCACCTCGGTGTACAGAAGACTCAAGCTAAGATACAGAAGCATTTCTACTGGCCTGGAATGCACAATGACGTGTTTTTTTTGTACATGACATACATCCCAAATGATAGGTAAGTAACAGGCAGTAATAAAACCAGCACCTTTCTTGCCAAATACTGCATTCGAAGAACATTTCACGTGGGTTATGATTAATTGTGTAGCTCCCCTTCCTAAAATAGAAGTGGAAAATTATATTTGCTGACCATAATGAATGTGTCCACCAGATTTCCAGAGGCAATTCCATTACGGAATGTGAAGATAAAACGGGAGGTGGAGGGGTTGGTAGCTTTCTGTATTCGCTGTGGGCAAGGAGTAAGATTCAGTCAGACGAAGGATCTCATTTTACCGCTCAGCTGTTTAAGGAAGTCATGGATAGCTTCAACATGCAGCAGTTTAAATCAAGTGCGTCGGATCCTGAATCCCAGGGAGCCTTGGAAAGTTAGCATCAGACGCTGAAGACCATGTTATCAGCATACTGTTATGATTACCCGAATGATTGGAATAAAGGTGTCCCATTATATTGTTTGCCATTAGAGATGCCCCAAATAAATCTACTCACTTTACTTGCTCTGAGTTAATATTCGTACATGAACTGAGAGGTCCTTTGAAATTAATTAAATATAAATTGACAGGACCGAAGTTGGAAATCTCACACTTGGATTCTGTGTGTGAGGTGAAGGAGAGAGTAAATGGAGTAGATGAGTTTGCTAAATAGTATCTGAAGAGCACAACATAGAGTGAAGCAGGTGGCAGATAAAACTCTGAAACTTTGAGGATATCCCGTGGGGATGAGGTATTAGTATTGCCACCAGTGGTAGGTAATCCCATCAAAGCAAGGTTTAGTGGCCCGTTTCAAATTTTACAAAATGTGGAGTCAGTTAAACTATCTTGTAAAGATACTAGAGATGACAAAAAAAATTTTATCGAGTATTTTATATGGATGAATAATGCTCCAGACACATTTAAGACTCAGGAACAGAGCTGTGGCAAGATGAACAAATTGTGTCGTTTATCTGTATGATGTGGTGATTTTTAGCAAGTGATTGAAAGCTCACATGTAACAGTTGGCAGAGCATGTTGAACGATTACAAGAAGCAAACTTGGTAATAAACTTAAAGAAAACAGGATTCCCGAAGGCAGAGATGACGTTCTTGGGACATTACATTGGACATGGAAGGTTAACCCCATGGAACACAAAGACGAAGGGATTTGAGGAATTTCCACGACCATCCTCAAAGAAAGAGGTGCTTCAATTTTTGGAACTGAGTGGATTCTATCAGAGGTTTGCTGCAAACTTCAGCAGCGTATGGGCACCACTGATGGATTTATTAAAGAAGAACACAGAATTGTGGTGGACAGAACAATGCCAGGAGGCATTTGAGAATTGTAACAGCCCTCTGTGTAAAGAAGTGGCCACTCAGGTTACCTTTTATTCCTTCCCCTCTAACCTTAACCTCTAATCTTCGATTCTGTACACATTGGAAAAAGACTGAGAGCATTAACCCTATCCGTACCCCTCGTGATATTATACAGCTCTATAAGGACTCCCTCAGTCTCCTACACTCTAAAAAAAAGGTCCGAGCTTGTTCAGCTTCTCCCTATAACTTAGACCATTGGGTCCTGGCAACGTCTTTGTAAATTTCTTCTGCACTCTTTCTAATTTCATAACATCCTCCCTATAACAAGGTTACAAAAACTGAATACAATACTCCAAGTGCGGCTTTACCAAAGTCCTGTGTAATTGCAATATAACTTCCCAACTTCTATCCTCAATGTCCTGCCTGATGAAGGCCAATGTACCAAAAGCCTTCTTCACTGCCCTTTCAACCTGTGACTCTACTCTTAGAGAACAGTGCCCGTGAAAACCAAGGTCTCTCTGTCCACTGCACCTCTTAAGACCCTCCCATTCACCGTGAAACTCCGACCTTGATTTGAGATTCCAAAATGCAAGACCTCACACATCTACATTAAATTCCATTTGCCATTTCTCAGCCCACTTCCCCACCTGATTAAGTCCTGCTGCAATTTCTGATAATCTTCCTTACTGATCACGCTACCACTTATTTTAGTGTCGTCTGCAAACTTACTAATCATACCTTGTACATTCTCAACCCAATCATAGATAACAAACAGCAATGGACACAGCCTACAGTCTGACAAGCATCCTTCCACTAAACCCTCTGCTTCCCACCATCAAGCCAACTGTGTATCCAATTGGACAGTTCCCGCAGCGTTCCATGTGATGGAACTTTCCAGAGCAGCCTGCCATGTGGAACCTTATCAAAGGCCTTACTCAAATCCATAGAGACTAAATTTACAGCTCTGTCCTCGTAAACCTTCTTGGTCACTTCATCAAAGAACTCTAATAAATTTGAGAATCATGATCTCTTACTCACAAGTCTATGCTGACTGCTCCGAATGAAACCCTGTGTTAGTAATGGGTTCAGTCAATGGTATGCAGTCCTTCATTGTAAGATGATTCGAGTACAAAGTAAAGCCATCTTCCTGCTGTTGTAGAGCCTTGCTGAGAGAGCATTTGGGACACACTCTACAGATTTGATCTCCCTTGTAAGGAATTATATCCTTCCCACAGATACAGATGGCGATATCATGAGGGTAGAGTGAAGAACCTGACAGTTTAATCTGCAGAGCTGTGAAATACGAAGAAATGGTCATTCTGAAACACGAGGTGTAGCAGGTATATTACCAAAAGACACATTGATAGGGTGAGAAATTCCATACTTTACTCAGGATTGATTGATGTGATTTATTGTCACGTGTATCTCAGTACAGGGAAACACTTTATTTATGAGCAGAGGTGGCAGATCATAGTAAGCATGGCCAGACAGATCATAGTGTGGAAATAGACTTGGACAGAGTAAAGCATACAGGATACACTGCACAAGACAAGCACTTGACAAGATCAACATGAACAAGATTAGCATTATTTGAACATAGAGAGTCGATTCATCAGTCTAACGTGACTTTCCTAATAGTTTATATGCCTAAATTAACTCTCCCCATGTTTTTGTGCTGTTGGCGTGTGAACCCGTACTGAACGCCATGTTGTTCACAATCCCCAACAGCAGCTGCAATACCTTCCATGTGAAACATGTAGCCATTCCCACCAGCTTCCGCCCTACATAGAGAACACCAAGCTGGCTTCTCGGAGATGGAAGGTGCCTTCTTGAGACTTCACACAAGACATACGGCTTCCCTCCTCAACACTAGAAGACCATGTTAAAGTCCCACGTGTTTATCATGAGCAACGAAGCCAGGAGGAACAACGTGGAACAGTCTGTCTGTGCACTACTGTGCATCTGCTCCACTTGTTCATCATGTTGGAGCATCAATCTGGAGACAGTGAGGAATGCCGATGCTGGAGATTGTAGTAGACAGTAGATTGCTGGAAAAGCAAAGATGGTCAGGCAGCTCCGAGGAGCAGGAGAATCCACGTTTTGGGCATAAGCCATTCATCAGGAATCAGCATCAGTTAGCTCATTCTGTCCCTTTGCAAGTGCGTTGAGGGGGGAATAGCCTCGTACTGTTCCTGTGTAAGTGACTCAAGGGGCTGAATGGCCTCCTCCTGTTCCTGTGTAAGAGACTGAAGGAGCTGAATGGCCTCATCCTGTTGCTGTGGAAGTGGCTTTCTGGGCCGAATGGCCTCCTCCTGTTCCTGTGTTAGAGACTGAAGGGTCTGAATGGCTTCTTCCTCTTCCGACTGGACAGGACCAAGGGCCTGATTGGATTACCCCTGGTTCCTGTTTGACGGCTCGATGTACTGACAGGTGTGATGATGCTGAGAGGATATTTTGTCCTGGTTTCTTTTCAGAGAGAGATTGAATTATCGTTACCAAGCTGGCGAGTTAAGGACACTGAGTAAACAGCAAGGGAGGCCTTGGGTTAATTTTAATGCGGCCTGAATGGGTGTGGCCAGCTCTCACAAATTACGATCTCTGGGTTTTGGTTTCTAAGTAGTATCAGAAACTATTGGGGTCTCCACAGAGTTGGAATCTTCAGTGACTATCTCCTGGCTGCTACTCTCTCTGAATTTTCTCTTGGTGCTCTTTTTAATTCCTGGATTAGAGAAATGTTTGTGACAATCTGTGTCTGAATTTTCCTTACTGCCAGGGGCTGTGTTTATGGGATTTTCCTATATTGGAACAGTTCATTAGAAATAGTTCCTAGATTTGTTATTCTTTTAAATTGTCTAATAGAATTATGTTTTTCTAAATTCCTCTTTCTTTGCTTTCATTTTATCTTTTGTTTTTCAATAAATAGTGTCTAGCTTCACACCGAGTAGTTGGACCTGTCACATTGCATCCGGAACAATCACTTTATATTCCCTTTAAAATAAAAAAAAATAGAGTCTAGGTTACCGCCTTCAAATATTTTCGAGGGGCTCTGGTGTGGCCCATCACACTAGACTCCTTCTCTTCCTGAGTAATCGGCTGGAGGCACTGAATGGGTTGTCCCTGTTCTTCTCCAATTGTGTCAATGGGCTGAACGACTTCCTCATATTCCTGTGAAACTAGCCTGAGGTGCTGAATGAACTCTTATTTTACTGTGGCAATGTGCAGTGTCAGGCAGTGCTTGTAGATGAATGTTACGGACTATTTAACAACACAAGTCTCATTGGAGTCTGGGTCTTGCTGCACATGGACATAGACTAGTTCAGGTGCTGATGGGGGTACAAAATGTTCTGAACATTGTGGAATCTTCAGTGACCATCCCCACTTCTGATCTTATGGTGGGGATGGTGGGGGCGGGGAGATATTGATGAAGCAGCTGAAGATGTTTGTGAAGAGTAAGCTACCCAGAGGATCTCCCACAGAGGTGACCCAGGACTGAGATGATGAACATCTTCCTTTGTGCCATGTTTGACTCCAAACACTGAAGAGTTTACTCTGATTCCCATTAAGTGCAGTTTTGTTAAGCTCCTTGATGTCAGCAGACGTCAACCACTGCCTTGATATCGGGGCCAGTCATTTGTACCTGAACCCTTGAGTCAACCTCTTTTGTTCATATCAATAAACTATGATATGGGAGCAGCAAGTGTTTTCTTCAAACAGGTGGTTTTGAATGTCAGGATTTCTCTTCTCAAGAGTGGTGGGGAGCAAAATCACTGAAAGTATTTGAAGAGGAGGTAGATGGATATTGATCTCTCAGAGAGTTGAGGGCAATGATGAATTGGGTATGAAAGAGGATTTGAGACAGAGAGCAGATCAGTCATGATCTAAGTGAAGGGCCAAGCAGTCATGATCTAAGTGGGGGGTGGGGGGGGGGGGGGGGGGGTGAACGACCTGTCCCTGTTTCTGATGTTCTCACATTCTGTTCTTGGAAAGTTAGTGGGTGATATTTTCATGAATGTCTGTAATGGAATATTGCAGGCAGGGAGACAAAGGATTTTGTGAGCCATCTCTGGATGAGATTTGGGGGCTGTATTCACAGTGAATCTGGGTCTAAACATGACCAACAAATGAAGCACAGGTTGCAGAGAGGGGAAGCTCTATAAAGAGAGATGAGGGGCCTCTTTCATACCCGTGCCTGGATTTTCCAATTGCATTTCCCAAATCACTTCAAAGCGTGTGTGACAGTCTTGAGAGGCTGAATGGTCTCCTCTGTTTCTGTGCAACAGAATATAGAAGTAAGTGGCCTCCAAACTCTCCTATCTCGCAGGTCTGCGAGGCTGGATGGAATACGGAAACATGGGACTGAGGAACAGGAGTGGGACATTAGATATTTTGAGCCTTCTCCACCAGGCACTAAGATTGTGGACTCAGTCCCACCTTCCTGTCTGTATACTATTACCCGTCACTCACTTCCCTGTCAAATATTTAACTAAACAGCTTTCAATCCATGTGAACATAGAGGCACGATAAAATTCCAGTGAAGAGAATTCACACTTGAAAGGTCCTTTCAGAATATTTCGCCATCCCTCTTATAGAATCTGGCAGTCATGCAGAACGGCAACAGACCCGTTAGTCCAATATGTTCACTCCGATCAGATATCAAATTTGACCTAGTCCCATTTGCCAGCATTTGGCCAATATCCCTCCTCTTTCAGATACATTTTAAATGTGCGATTGTAACCACCTTCACCACTTCCTCTGACAGCGCTTTCTATACACACACCACTCTCTGTGTGAAACATTTACCATCAGGTCCATTTTAAATTATTCGCCCTCTCATTTTCAAACCATGCCCTCTTGTTCTGGACTCCCCTATCTTGGGGAGCAGAACATGGCTGTTCAGAATATCCATGCCTCTGATGATTCTATAAACGTCGATAATGTCACCCTTCAGCCTCTGACACTCCAGGGGGAAACACCTCAACCTAATCAACCTTTTCCTGAAGCTCAAACCTCCAGTTCTGCAACTGAATTGTACGCAGTTTTCTTAAAGTGGCCTCACCAACTTCCTGTTGAGAGGCAACATGCCACCACAACTCCTATACTCAATGCTCTGACTGATTAATGCAAATGTGCCAATTGTGTTCTGCACCAATCTGTCTACCTGCGACTCCACTTTCAAGGAACTATGTACCTGCAGCCCGAGGATCCACAACACGCCCCAGGACCTTACAGTTAAGTGTATAAATTCTGCCCTGATTTGCCTTCCCAAAATGCAAAACTTCGTATTGATCTAAATTTAACTATATCTGTCACTCCTTGCCCCTTTGTCCCATCTAATTGTGGTCTCGTTGTACTCTGAGATATTCTACTACACCACCTTTCTGATGTAATCTGTAACCTTACTAACTATGGCCCCAATATTCACATCTAAATCCTTTGCATAAATGATGAAATGCAGTGAAGTCAGTACCGATTCTTACAGCACACTGCTGCTCACAAGCCTCCAGTCTGAAAAATATCCCTCTTCCTTCAAGCCAATTGTGACTAGCTTCCTCTGTATCTCGTGTGACCGAACCTTACTCATCTGCCTACCAATCGGAATGTTGTGAACACCTTACTGAGGTCCATGTAGACAATGTCTACCAAACTGCCTTCATCAATCTTCTTTGTCACCTGACCTGCCGTGTTGCTTAAAAACACAGCAGGTCAGGCAGCATCCAAGGAGCAGGAGAATCGGCGTTTCGGCATAAACATGTATGTAAATCCTGTCCCTCAGAATCCCCTCCAACAACTTACCCACCACTGACATCAGGCTCATCGGTCTATAGTTCCCCGACTTTTGGGGTCACTGTTTCCTTTTCCATTCCCAATGCTCCATTGCTCACAATGCATGTCAAAAGTAACCAGGTCTGTGATATGGCCGATGATATCGGTCTCAGACTAGGTCAATGTCAATTTTAGCAACAAGTCAGGCTATTTTTTTTTAATCAGCTCAAATAGCACCTTTATGCTCCAGAGCAATGTTACTCAAACTGTGATGGAAAGATGAATGGCATCTGTTTGGATATTGCAAATAAAGAATCGATATTTCCCTTTCTAAAAACACTGACACACACACACACACAGATAAATAAAATCTCTGCAATTTCAAGTTGAACGTGCTTTATTCATATATTATTGTAACTCATGACAAAAAGAAAATTTGAGAGATTGTTCAAAATGTTATTCTGCTCCGAAGACATTCTACTCACACAAGCTGCTAGCAATGGGACTTCATCCTGGAACAATTGGATTTGGCTGAATGCACTTTGCATGAGGCAGTGAAGAGATTCCAATGAATTCTGGCCAGGGATCGCCCAAGAGTATCACAGTGGCTCAGTGCTTAGCACCGCTGACTCACAGCACCAGGACCTTACGTTCAATTCCAGACTCGGCTGACTATTTGTGTAGAGGTTGCACATTCTCCCCTTCTAGTAGTGGCTCCAGTTTCCTTCCATAGTCCAAAGCTGTGCTGGTTAGAGAGAATGGTCATGATAATCTGTCTGAAGTGTTCAGGGATTTCTAGGTTAGGTGCACCGGTTGGGGTAAATGTAAGGTAGCGAGCCTGGGAAGGTTGGAATGGACGTTTTGCGCCGAAGGGCCTGTTTGCACACTGTAGCGACTCTATAAAAATAAGAATGGTAACGATGACTGTAGATATTTTTATTAGCTCGCATACATTGCTGTCATGAGAAACAATGAAGGAGAGAGAGAGTGTAATCCGCCGTTCCTTCTCAGGCAGATTACATTTTTTCTCTTTCTGAGCTGAATCACACAGTAATGTCATCCTCTCCCAAACATGTGAGGTCTCCTTGTACATTGTCCAAACTATGTCTCCATCATATTCGCTATTCCAAGTAGGTGCATCATTGTTGCTGTCATGCACAGTGCCATATCCTTAGCAGAAAATGGTCTCGGCCGATTTGAAGATATGTTTATATGTCGCTGCATCATTAAAAGATAAAATGTTTAATGTATTCAGAATATTGTGTTAAAATGAATGCATTTTGCAACAAATACAGAAATTGCTGGAAAACCTCGGCAGGTCTGTCAGCATCCAGATGCCTTTTATATGCTGTATTTGTACCAGCCTCCACCACTTCCTCTGGCAGCTCATTCCATATGCACACCACCCTCTGCGTGAAATGGTGCTCGTGGGCTCGTCAAAAGTTTTCCCCTCTCAATTTCAACCAATGCCCTCTAGTTTTGGACGCCCCAATCTGGGGAAAAATCTGACTACTCACCCTATCCATAACCATTTTGATTTTATAAACCTTTACTGCTTCAAAATGTGACTCCAATCAACATGGATGGCTGTGCTTTAAATCATCCTGGGACTAAATTCTGAAATGCAATGCTGACACCTCTTCCTTCTCCATCAAGCCACAATTCTAAATACGTTTTAATCAGTTTGTTCTGGTGTGTTATGAAACACTTCTGTGGGAAATGCACCCAGACCTTTGTGCCCGGAGGTAGGGACATTAGCACCACTCAGCAATACCCGTAAAGCTGTAACATTATTCTCCTGTGTGTTTGCTCATCAGCCAGTTCTGGCATGCTGTGACATACCTCTGCAACAGGCAGGACTTGAATCCAGAACTTCGAGTCCAAAGGTTGGAACATCACCACGCACGTTCAGGAATCAAATCCAGACCTCTGGCTCAGATGCAGGGACATTACCCATGACACTACCATATCCAGGTTTTGGGTCATATTTTAAGTGTCAGCTTTCAGCTCGGTGTGGATTTATTATAATCAGGTTACCTTTACTGAATTACACAAAGCACTTTGTATTGTTAAACAAAGGCAAAATATTTGTCTCAACCTTAGGATGTTGAGTATACGGGATTAGTGGTGCTGGAAGAGCACAGCACATCAGGCAGCATCCGAGGAGCAGTAAAATCGACGTTTCAGGCAAAAGCCCTTCCTGATGATTTTACTGCTTCTCGGATGTTGCCTGAACTGCTGTGCTTTTTCAGAACCACGAATCCAGAATCTGGTTTCGAGCATCTGCAGTCATTGTTTTTACTTTGTTGAGTACATATGCTGCGTCAGCGAACTTAACTATGAACAGCTTTAATCGCGATTACCTGTAGTCTGCAATATTAGGAAAAGAAATCCTGCAGACACACTCTGCACAATGAAGGGTCTTGAACAGATTTTCATTACTGAACACCAGAGACGGAAAAAGACCTTAATTTCTGGTCCCAAAAAAACCGATCATTATTACCCAACTCTCACGTGTGACTGCCTTCTTGCTAAAGCCATGAAATGACACCAGGCAGCTGATTACTGTCCAGCCTCTCCTCCCCACTGACTGTGTCTGCAATCTCTCCCTCCTCCCCCTAACTAACGAAGGCAAACCAAGCTCAGGGTCTTTGTGAAAATCAAGGCCGGAGTGTGCAGGCCTCCTGGAGAGGGATGGGCAGTTTAAAATTGAAGGGGGAGGGGAGGTGGCAGTAATATCACTCACTGTGCTGAGGGAAGGCAGATAGAGTTTAGTTTGGATTAATACGAGGAATTGGATTTGTAAAATCAAACAAGAGCAGGACCTATACAAGTAAAAGCAGGGCATTTGTCAGTGTTTTAGAACAGACCTAGGCCGTCAGCGTCCCCATTGGGTGGGGGGGGGGGGGGGGTGGGGGTGGCGGGAGTGCGTAAAAACCCTATTAAGTGTCATTGGCACTTTGGATTTTGTTTCGTTCTTTTTTATGGTTTTAGCTTTGGAAAGTTTTGAGAGCTTGTTAGTTGCAGTAGTTTTAGTTTGTACAGATTTTAGGCTCGATGTGTCTTTTGTCATTAATGCTAAGCGATGTGTAATTCGATATGAAATTCTCTAGAGTCCAAATGTTGCTGCAGTGTGTTATGGATAATGATGTGCTTAAATGGTGTACCTGGAACATTAAGGGGACCATCGTCCAGTCAAGAGGAAAAATATACTTTCTCGTCTTAAAAAAGAGAGAGTTGTCCTATTGCAGGAGATGCACCTTGATGACAAGGAACATTTGATGTTACAGCAGGGTGGGTTTGATCGGGTTTATTTCTCGTTTTTTAATACTAAGAGTGGGGGGAACGTCTGCTGGAAGGATCATAATCATAAAGACTTGAACTACGGGAAATAATACAGTATTTTAAATGTTTATTGCCACCCGGTGCACCCTCTTAAAATCCTGGTAGATGCATTTTCCCAATTCAGTTTTCTTGCATCATGGCACATGATTGTAGAAAGAGATTTCGGCAGTCTTATGGCCCCACGGTGGACAGAATGTCCACAGGTCCGCCAATACCCCCGATATAATATAAGCAATTATTGGATTTGTGTCTAGAACTGGAGCTGGTGGATGTCTGGAGGCAGATCTCCCTCACAAGAAGGGATCTTATTTTCTTCTTTATCCCGCAGAAATGGCACACGAGGGTTGATCTCTTCCCCATCCCTGCAACAATCTTAGATTCGGTGGCATCCTGCACAATTGGTAATATTACCCCAACATACCTGCCCCAGAAATGGGGTAAAAGTCACATAAAATTATGTTGTATGCAGATGGTCTTATGTTTTTGTCAAATCCCACAATTTCGGCAGCTCATATGATGCAATGCAATAATTCGCTTGTCGCCTTTTCGGTCTCTATAACTTTTACAACGTTGGAGGTGATGCCTATGGGAGGTCTTGGGGAAATACCTGATGAGGGCAAATCCTGGTTTCCTTTTAAATTGTCACGGGGGGTGTGGTGGGGGAGGGTTTCCCAATTTCGGTATATTCATTACATTCATTGATCATTTATTTAACGTGAACGATATCCATTTGTTTGACAAAATTAAACAAGACCTTCAAAGATGGGAGGCACTTCCAATATCCTGGCTAGGTCGGATAGCGCTTATTAAAGAATGTCCTTCCTCATTTACTATACCTCGTGTGAATGCTTCCTTTGATGTTTCCCACATAGGTATTTAGGAGACATAGTGGCTGGTTTAGCTCTTTTATTTGGCAGCATAAGCAACTCTTTATCAAGCTAACCAAATTGCAACTACCCCCAGATTGTGGGGAGTAGATTGCCCAGATAAAAGCTCTCAATTAAGCTCTTTATTATCCTATGTTAGTTCCTGGGCTGCTGAGGACTCGACGTCAATACTGTGAGATATTGAACCCTAAGAGATAAAGTGAACCTTTATTAGTCTGTTGTTCTTAGCTAAATTGACAACATTTATGAAGTATTGTCATAACCCAATAATTATCAATATTGTTAAAGCATGAATGACAATGCGTCAGATCGACGGCAATACAGCCAAAATCATGTTTCTTACCCCTGTAATTGGTATTCTGGGTTGTTATCCGGGGATAATGGATTCCAGGTTTAAACTGTGGGCAGCAAGGGGTGTAACTTGCTAGAGTGATTTAGAATTAGTAGAATCCCTACAGTGTGATACAAGCCCTTGGGCCCAGCAAGTCCACTTCGACCTTCTGAAGAGTAACCCACCCAGACCCATTCCCCTACCATCCTATATTTACCCTGACTAATGCCCAAACCTACACATCCCTGAACACTATGGGTAATTTATCAATGACCAATTCATCTAACATGCAGATCTTTGTACTGTGGAAGGAAACCTACACAGACACGGCGAGAATGTTAACTCCACACAGCCAGTCACCCAAGGCCTGAACCAATGGCCGAGACCCTGGTGCTGTGAGGCAGCAATGCTCACCACCGAGCCCCCACATGATATTTGAGGGAGAAACAATGATATCATTTGATCAAATAACTCGTACGTATGGACTACCTAGTAGACACCTCTTCTGTATTTTTTCCCAGATCAGAGAATTGATTTAAAGAAAACATACTTTTACCACACTCTTACAGATCCGATAAAGGGAAGAGGGCGCTTATTGCTTAGAATACACTCTCTGTCAGTACCCTTTATCATTAGTTGGAGACTGTCCCCTCAGACGAGTCTGTGCAGCTTTGTGATGTCTGCTAGAGAGAGTTGGGGATTCAGAACACTTCGGAGACATGGGAGGATATTTGTGAAAATGCTCGAAGGATTTTGATCTGTAATAGGACCCATTCCATGCAGTTGAAAGTTCTTTTTAGGGTCTATCTGACCCTAAATTGTCTATCAAAATTCAAAGTAGGATTATCTTCAGCATGTCCTAAATGCAGAATGACTACAGGCACTCTTACTCATTGCTTGTGGTTCTGCTGCAGACTTCATCTATATTGGAGCACTGTGTCAGATGTGATAGAGTGCGGATTGGGGACTGAATTGGAGATGGACTTGGTTTGTGTTTTCCTGGGCCTGCCCAAGGTACTTTCCACAGATGAATATGGGAAAAGAATATATATCCTTACAATCCGTACTTTCTGTGCTAGGAAAAATATTCTGTTGTGTTGGATGTCTGAACTCCCCCACCCCCAGAGAGGAAGAACTATGAACATAAAAATGTGTATCAGTTAATGCTCTTGATGAACGAGAGCTGTCCTTTTGTGTTGCTGAGCTGTATTATTTATTCATTATTTATTGTTTAGTTTTGTTTTTTCTTCTGTCTGTGCAGTGTTTTAACTTGTTTTGTATGTACATGCAATTGGATGTAATTTTTTTAAGATATTTGAGTTGTGTTGTTATTGGTTTATTATAATAATAACAATCTCTTTTTAAATATTTTTTCAAAATTAAAATGCTAACATTGATAGAATACAGACCCAAAAAAACTCTCATTAGAGAGACCACTCATGGTGGTTTATCCTGAGGATCACCACATCTCGGGTGATGGGGTGAGGCTGAGAGAGTGTCCCTTTCTTGGTAATCTCTGTCAGTTTGAGGAACTGAACCTGCGCTGTTACCCTGCCTCGACATCACAAACCTGCCGTCCTGCCAACTGAGTGGGAGACAGTGTAACTGTTACAGACAGAAGCAGTCACAGACAAAGGGTAAGAGAAACATTCAAAATAAGGAAAGTGGTACAGTTCAGATAACGGTCAAGATAACGCCTGAGAGTAATAATGTTCTCTGCTCGAAATTGTATTGATAACAAGAAGTGTTTAGAAATTGTTTTTGGTTTTATATAATTAAGGTGAGTCAAGTGACTCTTATGTGTTACACACTGGGACATTACCATTTTCCTGAAACTGGGAAATATTTGGAACAGTATCTGGAACATTCTATAATTGGCAATCTCCAGAATATTCTATGACTGTGTGGGAGGTATTGCAAAGGATAGAGAGAGACAGAGAGATAGAGAAACAGAGAGAGAGAAGGTGTTGCATGCAGTAGTGAGAGTGGGGGACCATGAGACTTGTTCGGGAGTAGTTGCAATCAAAGATATACAGTGATTGTGAGGGAGCAGACAGAATACAGTGACCCTTATCCTGACAGAGCGGGGAAGGTTATTGATGCTAGTCCTGTATTGCTGGACAGTTCTTCAGACCTCAAATACTGCACTGAACTCGGTCGTGAGCACAGACCATGCTCGGTGGATCTGGTGGTGTGGCACCCTCTGGGATGGGAATGTTCCCCCTCTGTACTCGCCCATCCAATACGCCCACCATGCTCCTTCAACAAACCATTGTGTTATTGCCCCTTATCTACCAATCTGCCATTTCCCTGCCTTTACTCTGTATCCATCTAATTCTTTCCTATTTGTGTACTTGTCCAAATGCCTTTTCAATGTTGTTAGTGTGCCCACTTCAACCACTTCCACTGGCAGCTCAGTCTAATTTGCCAGTTCACCTTGGATTCCATGCGATCTAACCTTCTAGAGCGGCCTACTATGTGGAACCATATCAAGGGCCTTACTGAAATCCATATAGAATATGTCTACAACCCTGCTCTCATCAACCTTTCTGGTCACTTCCTCAAAAATCTCGAACAAAATCTGTAAGGCATGATCCGCCACGAACAAAGCCATGCCGACTGCTCCAAGTCAAACTCTGTCTTTCCAAATGCATGCACATCTTATCTCTCAGAACCTTCTCAAGTGGTTTCGCGAAAACAGGTGTGAAGCTTACTGGCCTATATTTCCTAAACTTTTCTTTGCAGCCCTTCTTGAATAAGGGCACAACATTTGCTACCACCCAGTCTTCCGGGATCTTGGTCCCTAAGCTTTTTCTCTCGCCTTTTACAGTGCTCGTAGATATATCTGGTCAGGACCGAGAGCTTTGTGTGACTTCGTGCGTTCTAATATGTCCAACAGCAACTCAACTGTGATACGGACAGTACCAAGATATGACAACTAACCTCGTAAATGTCACAGATCTTCATGTCTTTTTTCATGATAAACACAGAGGGGAAATTGAGGACTTCACCCATCTCTTGAGGTTTTACGCATGCATGCCAGTTTTGGATTTTGAAGCATCCTATTCTCTCTCTAGTTGCTCTTTATCTTTACTATACTGAATTTGGACTCACTCTAATCTTCTCAGCCACGACTACCTCATACCCCTAATGGACTTGCTGATATCCTTCTTCTCTATCCCCTTCTTCTCTATCCCCTGTATACCTCCAGGGATTCCCTTGATACGAGCTGCCTGAACATGAGCCACGCCTCCTTTTTTCTGGTCAAAGCCTCAATATCTCTTGACATCCAGAGTTCTCTCTTCCAGTCTCACATAACCTTCACCCTCACAGGAAAATGGAAACCTTGAACTCGAGCTATCTCACTTTTAAAGCCCTCCCACTTGCCCGGGATTCTTTTACCTGGAATCAAACAACTCCAATCATCCCCTGCAATCCACTGTCTAACTCCAACAACATACGCCTTGCCCCAATTTAGAACTTGATTCTGTGGATCAATTTTGTCCCTACCATAACTACTTTAAAATTAATACAACTCTAATCACTTTTACCAAAATTATCCCCCACTTTATCTCCTTCACCTATCCTGCCCTATTTCCCAACAGTAGGTCGAGTTTGTCCCTTCCCGAGTACGATACTCTATATATTGATTGTGGAAACTTCGCAGAATACATTTAACAAATTACATTCCATCTAAGTTCTTATCCATCTGGATGCCCCAGTCTATGTTAGGAAAATTGAAATCACCTTTTATAACATCCCTATTGTTCCTGCAAGTCTCCCCAGTCCCCCTGCATATTTGTTCCTCTAATTCACATTGTTGATTATCGTGCAACCACTATAACATTACCATCCCCCTCTAACTACTTTGCACCATTCACGAAACCTCATTGGATATTCTCTCAGGTATTTCAACTTTAAATACTGGTGTGATACTCGCCTTAATCAGAACTATTGGTATTTAAACTGTTTCCATTTACATCTCTACATCGCAGTGATTTTCACATCCATGGCACCCCTTGTGAAGGCACAGTGTAGATATTGAGCTGGAAATGGATGGGAGCTGCACATCCTGTCACTTCCAACATTGGCTGCAAGTTTCCCCACGCTGGACAGTGATCTAACACAGTGTTACCGAACAATGCAACAGCCTGGGTTTATATATGCGGTCTGCACAGCTCCCCACGCTGGACATTTAGCCCAGGATTACAGATCAAGTATTGGTGTGGGCTGCACAGAGTTCCATTCTGGACATTGCTGGGTTGTATTCTGCAGTGCACTAGCCATATCTACACAGTGCTCCATCCTGAAAGTATAATGGACGGGCTGGTTATGTGAGTTGGATTGTGAATGTGAGAGAACTAAACATCTGGCTATACCTTCATTTTATGTTTTCATTCTTGTTATTGGACCCTTCAAATCCTGACTCATCCGGTTTGACCCGAACCTCTAGATGAGTCATGGTGACTGCTGTTACAGCAATTGGGTCTGCAACATGACCAACAAATGGAGCAGAGGCTGCAGAGTGTGCAGTCTCCGTAAAATGGAATGAGGGAATCACCATCAGATCAGCCGTGGTCTTTGTGAATGTTGGTGCAGGATTGTGTCGACCACGAATGCAACTTACTCATATATTTGTGTTTGTTCCAAGGAAACTCCCCTTCTCTTCCAGTGTCCCATACTGGTGGGGAGTGAGTCCCCTCCTCCTGTTCCTGTGTTACAGGATCCACGGGCCTCACTAGCCTCTAGATTTCCCTGTGTCCCAGTTTCGAGCAGTTGAATGACCACCTCCTGTTCCTGTGTCCCAGTCTGAAGTGGTTGAGTGACTCCCTCCTGTTCCTGTATCCAGTCTCGAGCAGTTGAGTGACTGCCTCCTGTTCCTGTGTCCCAGTCTCGAGCGGTTGAGTGACTGCCTCCCGTTCCTGTATCCCAGTCTTCAGCAGTTGAGTGACTCCCTCCTGTTCCTGTGTCCCAGTCTTCAGCAGCTGAGTGACTCCCTGCTGTTCCTATGTCCCAGTCACAAGCAGTTGAGTGACTGTCTCCTAATCGAAGTTTTGTGAAAACAGATGTCCTCCTCCTGCTACAGATTAACAGGCTCCAATAGATCAGTGCTCACATTCTGATCCTGTGGAATCGAGGTAAGGGACTGAATGGCCTCTTCACATTCTTTACAGCTTTTCTTGACTAAACGCCTTTCTCCTGTTACTGTAAAACACCATCAAAATCTGTATGATTTATTTTTGTATTTGACTGTCACTAATTGAGCAAACCAGCTGACTGACAGAATTCAGAAGCTGAATAGCCTTCTCCTGTTCCCGTGATAAACTCTCAAGAGTCAATAGACACTCAGAGATGTACAGCAAGGAAAAAGATCCTTCGGTCTGGTCATCTATACCAACCAAATATCCTAAATTAATCTCGTCTCCCTTGCCAGCACTTGGCCCATCTCTCTTTAAACACTTCCCATGCATGTATCCATCCAAATGCCTTTTAGAAGGTGTAACTGTGCCTGCCTCCACCACCTCTTTTGGCTGTTCAATCCATACGCGCAGCAGACTCTGTGTGAAAATGTTGTCCCTCACTTCCCTTTTTAAATCTTTCTCCTCTCACCTAAAGCCTTTATATTCTATATTTGGAATTGTCTAACCTAGGAAAATACATCGACTGTTTACTTTTTCTATGCCCCTCCTGATTTTATAAACTTCTTTAATGTCCACCCTCAGCCTCAACACTTGAAAATACTCCCAGCCTATTCAAACTCTCCCTGTAACTCCAACCCTCCAACATCTGCAACATTCCTTTAAATCTCTTCTGCACCTTTTCAAGTTTGACAACATCTTTTCGAAAGCAGGGTGACCAGAATTAAACGCAATATTACAAAAGTGGCCAAACCAATGTCCTGTACAGATGCAACATGTCATGCAAACGCTTCGACTCAAAACACGCACCAATAAAGGGAAGAACACCGAGTGCCTTCTTCACTGCGCTGCCTAACTGTGACGGCAATTTCAAGGAATGGAGAACCTGCACCACAAGGTGCCTCACAGGGCAGCGATCGGGGTTTAATTCCATCCTTGAATGACTGGCTGTGTGGAGTTTGCACATTCTCCCCGTGTCTGTGTGAGTTTCCTCCGGATGCTATGTTTCACTGCGACAGTATAACGATATACAGATAAGGGTAGGTTGGCCATCCTAAATTGTGCATAGTACCCTTGGATGTGAGGGCAAGGTGCATTAGCCATGGGAAATGCAGGCTGAGAGGGATAGGGTTGGGGTTTGTCCAGTGGGATACTGTTTAGAGGGACGGTGCGGCCTCGATGGACCGAAAATCCTGTTTCCTACCTGTAGGGATTCTATAATTTCTATGGAGTTCTCCTTGATTGGCAGCTTTTGACAGGATCCTACCTATATGTCTGGCCCTGATGTTTCTTGCCAAAATGCAACACCTCACATTTATCTAAAATAAACTCCATCTGCCACTCCTCAGCTCACCTAATTAAGTTCCCATTATATTCTGAGAGATCATTCTTCACTGTCGACTACATCACCAAATTTGGAATGATCTACAAACTTACTGACAACACTTCATATACTCAAGTGCAAATAATTTGTATAAGTAACAAAAGGCAGTGGACCCACTATTAATCTTTGCGACCAGCGTCACTGGTCACAGGTCTCCAAGTTTAATGAACAGATGCCAACCGTCACACCCTGTCTCCGATATTCAAGAAAAGTTTGGATCGAAATGGCGAGTTCTCCCTGGATCCCAGGCAGCCTAACCTTGCTAACCAGTCTACCATGTAGAACATTTTGGTTTTCTTACTGAACTCCATGAAGACAACATCCAATGGCCTGCCTTCATCAATCATCTTCTTCACTTCCTCAAAAAATTTCCACCGAGTCAGTGAGACGTGATCTCCAATGTACAAAGCCCTCTTCTGTCCTTGTCTTTCCAAATGCAGATACATCGTTTCCCTCAAAATCCCCTCCAACAATTTCGTCACCATTGACGTCAGGCTCACCGATCTATAGTTACCTGGGTTTCGCTTAATTTCTGAAATAATGACACTATGTTAGCAACCCTCCACTCTTTTGCCACCTCACCTGTGGAAATCAATGTTACAGATATATCAGCAAAACGCTGAGCAATTTCATTCCTAGCTTCCCACAATATTCTGGGAAACAACTGATCAGGTCCCAGGGATTTGTTCACCTTTATATGTTTTAAAATGTCCAAAATCTCCTTGTAATATAGATAGATACTTATCAAGATATCAATATGTATTTCTTTATTCTCTCGCTCTTGTAACCTCTTCTACATTAAATACTAGGAAAAATACTTGTTTAGTATCCCTTCCATCTCCTATGGTTCCACACATACGTAGCCTTACTGATCTTTAAGGCGCCCTATTCTCTCCCTAGTTAATATTTTGCCATTAAAGGATGTGTAGAGGTGCTTAAATGGCTCGTGAACCCGATTTCTAAAGCCATCTCATGTCCACATTTTTCTGGCCCAATTTCCCCGTTGACTATACACTTATTGCCCTTATACTCCTCTCGGGATTCACTTAATCTCAGCTCTGTTTACCTGACATATGCCTCCTTCGTTACCTTGACCATAACATCAATATATCTAGCCATCCAGCACTCCCTGCACCCACCAGCCTTGGCCATCTCACTAATGGGAACACGTTGGCTCTGGACTCTCTGAAACCAGGTTTTGATGGCCTTGCATTTTTCACCCATCCCTTTACCTGTGAATAGGGTATTCCAATCAGCCTTTCACAGGGCTCGCCTAACACTTTCAAAATTGGCCTTGTTCAAAGTTAGGACTTTAATGTTTACATCAGGTCTTTCCTATTCGAAAACAAGATTAAAACTAATATTTCTGTGTAACAGACTTGAAATGTTAAATAAACATTTCCGGCCCCTCTGTAACAGGCTCGAGAGGCTGAATAGGCACCTCCTGTCCCGGTCTAATAGACTGGAAAGGCTGCATATCCTCCTCTTCTCTCTCTGAAGTTGACTCAAGAGGCTTCATGACTTCCTCCTGTCCCCGTGTAACAGATCCGAGACATTAACTGCAACAACAACCCGTGGATTATGATCAGCTGGGAAATTGTATCTAGTGGAGGTCTATTTCTTCTCAGTTACAGAAACACCAACAACACTATTTACTCCAGGTGCCCTCTCAGTAACACTTCATACAGCTGCAGCGACACATCTCTTTGTTTTGAATAATTCTTTCTGCAAAATGTGCCAATATTCCAGCTTTCCACCTTGTCAGTAGCAACAGGCTAATATGGACTGAATGACCTTCTCTTATCCCTCTGGAAGAGGCCCATAGGGACAGAATTGCTTCGGCCTGTTCCTGAGCAGCAGTCTCAATGCTCTGTCTCAAGATTATGAGAGGATTTGACAACGGGGCATTGAAACCAGGAGTAGCCTCACGCTGGTCAATAAATACTGTACTTTGTGTTCAGGTATCGAGAAACTTACCCACCCGACGTTTTTTTATGCAGCCGACCTGTTATTTTATAACTGCCTGCTTTCATAAACAGAGTGGAACATATATAGACCCCTGCAGTGTCTTGTTAATACTCTCATATACAAGTTAATAAAAAGATTTAAAAGATTTCAAGATTTATGATCCATCCCTCAGCAACCCTCATCCATTCCATCCAAAAACAATAAATGAAAAGTGATGTTTTGATCTGGTTAACTGATCCTATTTGTTTGGTAAGTGCGATTAATGCCAATCTCCATGGATTCTAATTATCCCAGTGGAGGGTTCCATCTTTTGACGATAAATGGGCTCCGTTCAATGTGTTATTCCATAACATGAGCGGGAGCATCACCGACAGCACTGACAGGGATCAGCAGATCCAGAGAGAGGGGGAGGAGAGATCAGAATCTGAGAACATGAGGCTGGAATGTGCCAATAATGGATCAGAATCTGAGAACATTAGACAGGAATATTCCAACAATAGACAGGAGTTTATCCAAGTATGTTTGGCGTCTTTCTGCATTTTATTGGTGGTCATTATCATCGCAGATCTATTCCGCTCTTCTCATTATTCAATATTTTTATTATCCCTTCCTGGTTATCGTTGGTGTTCCTGGTGAGTGTCACTGTCCTAATTTTGTTTTCTATAAACCAGTTATGACTGTATTACTGTTCTTTCATATAGTCTACACATCTTGCCACTATTATTGTTCCTGTTGAATCTCTCAATCCAAATATTCACTCTACAGACCACTACTAACTACATTAATGAACGTGTTCAATTACTGTCTCGCTCTCTCCTCTGGCAGTGTTACTCACGGGTCTCTATGTTGATCTATTCAGTTTCAGGGGAGAACCACAATGTATTGTATCATTGCCTTTGCTGTTAACAGCATGGAGGTCACCGTCTACTGCTCTGGTTACAAACTCCACTTCCTTCCACTGTTTCCATCCCATCCTTGGCCAATATCTGCAGCTGAAGCAGACAAGTCACAACTGTGGGAGATCCCTTTGACTATGAGCTGATTCTTGACACCATGCCCTGAACATTTCTAACTTGAAATACTCACCACTCCAGAATATATCTCACTGATTTATTCCATCTGCTGTTTGAACCTTGAGCTATGAAGTACAGGCTTAATGAAGCCAATAATCTGCTGCTGATGGTCCTGGCTTCAAACCTGCCGAAACAAATCTGATTCGACCTCACACCAAACTCCCATCCATCTGTCATTCATGTGCATGACGATGTATATTGCTGTTGTGTCTGTCAATGACTTTATTTTAACATTCTCAAACACTTTATCTCATCTGTCCATGAAACTTCCATCGTTCTCTCTGTTGATTAATAAAAAGGCTGCCAGTTGTTCGTATTTAAAATAGTTTCCTCCATGTGCGTTCCTTCTCAAACAATGAGTTTTGCATTCACACATACACACACCAAACCTTCCCATTGCAGGCAGTAATCTGACGCAAGGATAGTAAGCATATGATAGTAAAGTTTGCAATACTCTCATGCTGGGCAGATATTGCAGTTTACTGAGCAACACACTAGCATGGTCTGCACAGCTCTCCATGCTGGGCTGTCATCAGGTCCCAGTTTATGTTTGTTTGTGGTGGTCGGTGAAGCAGATTCAGAATTTGATGTAACAAACCATTTCCGCTGATCTGACAATGCCTTTATTCAATGTTCTCATTCTTGTAATTTTACTCACGAAGATCTCATTTCCTCAATTAGTCCCACTGCCCTGCCTTTTTCCACATATTTCCACAGCATCTTTTCAGTTAATTAACTGTCTGTTTCTGTCTTTAATGTGAATCTCTCTATCCCTCTGTATCTTTCCCTGGCTTTGGGTTTTGTCTCCCTAGTTTATCGAGTGCTGGCATTGTGTAGCTCAGAAGTACTGAAATGGTGTGTGTTCACTTCCTGGTATGTCCCATGTAATGGTCCCAGGACAGGCGTGTTTCAGAAGTTATGAGGTACATCCTTGTAACTTGTTCTGCACCTGAATTTGTCCCTCTCAGGTGACCTTGCGATCAGTAACACGAGGAAGCCCCTCGAGTAAAGGACCAGGCATATAAATTGTGTGACAATGCTGTTACTTTTTAAATAAAGCGTTAGTTTCTCATTTTTTTTAGTAAGAGGTCTTAAAGGCCAAACTGCCTACTGAAAACGGCTCAAGTAAATAACTTACGGGGCTTTTAGGGTTTTTAATAAATAGCAGTAACAATGGCCAGCTCACACAGGCTTTCTAGTTTGGTTTTACTTGTAGCTGTAATAATCACCAGGTGCTTGGGGTCACAGAGTGGTTGGAAGTTTTAGTAAATTATCCCTATCTGCTACTTTCTCTAAAGCCTCACTTGATGGTATTTCCTCTTGGATTGGAGAACTGTATGCAAGAATGTATGTATGAATGTTCCTTTTTGCCAAGGGGTGTGTTTAGGTGATGTTAGTAGATTGAATAGTTCATTTGTAGAACGTACTGTATCCATGATTCGGTTAAGGTTTCCAATAGTTAAGTTATTCTAAATTCCTCTTCATTTTGTATGGATTTTCATTAGAGGATAGTGAGGTTGAGCAACCCTATGGTAGCCAAAGGCCTGATGGGGATCTTTTTAAATACATCCAGGCATTATCTAAATTTGATGAGAATGATGGGGCAGCCTTTATAATTTCATTTCAGTAAGTGGCTAAACAAGTGCATTGGCCAGAGAACGTGTTGATTTAGTGTATCCAAACAAAGCTGATAGGTATTTGCATCGCTATCGGAGGAGGTGAAGAAAGCCATCTGAAGTGCATATGAGCTTGTGCCAGAAGCCGACAGTGTTTCAGGAATCTAAAATAGAGTCCGTGGTTAAACACACGTTGTGTTTGAAAGAATCAAAGTAATTTTGAAAGGTGGGGAAGGGTATTAAAAACAGAGCAAACCTATGACACTCTGAGAGAGAGTCTAATTTTGGAGAAGTTCAACAATTCACTTCCTGCAGTCGGGAGAACTCGTGTGGACGGGCGGGGAGTTACAATGGCAAGATTAGAAATGGCTGATGATGATGATTGGGTTCAGACATCAAAGTTTGGTTTCTGTGAGGGATTGAGATAAATGTGTGAGATCTTCTTAAAACATATCCCTGTGAGAGTAAGGTTTACTGGCATAGGCCAGGAGTAGCAGGTAAAGAAGTGCTCCATTATGTAACGTGTGGTCAGAGTGTCCAGTGGAAACATCAACAGATTTATTCCACAAGGGGGAAGGAGGCCTTGAGCTTGATCTTGGTGTTACAACATTTCAGCATTTACATTGCGAATAACATACCTGAGACAAATCTTTATCACTGATCGTGACCCCTTAAAGTTTGTGGAGAAGTTTAGGGAGAAAAATACCTTTCTGTTTTTATTGACCTTATTAATGCTGCCATTCAATTTGAAATTATACAGTTAACAGGGCAAGAAAAAGTAAGTTTTGACACGTTGTGGAGACTTGGACGAAGAAAGACAAAAGGCATTCTCAGGCAAGAGTAAAATGACTGAAATCGAAACTAGCTGTGAACATTTGTATGCTCAGAGTCAATGTAATATATATTCATTCCAGGCTACTAATAGAGGAAGATTAGGAGGTCTAAAATGAATCCACCGTTGTATATTGATGGGTCATTTTATTAAAGGTGGAGTTGTGAGAATACCACCACTGTAAAAAGGTTATTTTCTCTTGGATTTTTTTTAAAGATACGGTTTAAAGTCAGAGGTGCTGAACTGCTGTCTGAAAACAGTTTAAGTAAATAACTGAGAAAGCCTTTAGGTTTTATTTAAACGTAATAACAATGGAAGGGCAGTGGCCAGCTCTCCCAGAACAGTTTTCCTCGTTTTGTTTTTAGCTGCAGCATTCAGAAGCTGTTCGGGTCCCAGAAGGGTTGGACGTGTCAATACATGATCCCTAGCTGCCTTTCTCTCTGAGATCACTGTTGATGTTGATTTCTCCTGGATCAGAAAACTGCCTGTCAGAATCTGTATTTGAATATATCTTTGTGCCAAGCAGTGTATACCAAGAAGGTACAGTATCTATTGTTTGTGTAAGTGTTCCAACATATAAGCCATCCCGAAATGTTCTTTACTTTGATTGTATTTTAACTACAGCATTTTAACAGATTATATTTTGCTTAACGTCGAGTGGTTTGACCAGTCACAACATATCTGGAAAGCACACGTCACATCTATATTCCAAATAACGAAAGGTTTGGGTCGAAGCGGCCTTCTTAAAATATTTTGCAGGAATCTGGTCTGGTCCACAACACTTATAGACGAGGGGTTTCTAACTGACTCCTGTTATTGAAAAGTTATAGCAGCAGCTGAGGATGGTTTGCTGGAGGTTGTGCTGTGAGCTACCTCAGACATTCAGGGAGACATGAGGATTTGTTGATCCAACTTTGGATGGAACCTGGGGACTGTAGTGACAATATCTGGGTCTGCAACGTGAACAACAAATGGAGCAGAGGCTGCAGAGAGGGGAATATTTGAAACCACGCAGTGTGTGTGGGGGGAAAGGGATCTGCTGTATCCACCCCGGATTTTCCAGGAACAGCTTCCCAAGCTCCACTTATCCCAGGAGCAGAGTGTGAGGGGCCCTGACTGAACAAGGAGCTGGTCACAGAGCGGTGTCACCTTCTTTAACACGTCCTGCAGCTTCACCCCAGGGGGAAGGACGGTGCTGCCAGTGGCTGTTCGGGTCACAGTTTCATTCAGCTTCTATGTTCTGGAACTTTTCAAACAGGACTGGGTGACATATCCATCATACCCCAGTATGTTGCCATCAATGTAACCATTCAGTGACGGAGGGTATATATAGTGGATGAGGTAAATACATTGTTTCACCCTCAGCAGGGAACTGCCGGGTGTATCCAGGATAATGGGATTCCTGATGGTGTACATGGCATCTGCGGAGTAACCGTGTCAATGGGGAGATGTAGAGGAATTGAAGGAGCACTCTCTGTATTAATCTTGCAGTGTGCCCATCACAGTACATCATGTTGGTGAATACCTCTGTCCTGACAGCAGCCACAGCCTCTTCATTCACAAGCAGGCAGCCATTCCCATCGTCTTCAGATCTCCATGCAGAAAGGACTGAATGTATCTTGGATAAAGGCCATCCCTTTGATACACGTTTGATAACAGCATCCCCCATCACCAACCAAACACTTCAAAACATTCCATGTGTACGGAGAGCAATGGGGTCACTTGGAGCATCAAGGAGCAGACGATCAGGGATGGAGCAAACCCTCCCATGTCTGAACGGATCTGAGTGAACCCCCCAGTACACAGTATCATTAATCCCTGTAATCCCTCTCCATTTCAGTAACATACTGCCTTCAATTATTCCTGTAAATGAAATGACAGATTATATCATGTTATATTGCAGCTGCCAAATTATTCTCCATTGCCTTTACCTCTCTGTATCTATCTGTAGACCCTCTACTCTCTCTTGATAATTTAATCTCTTGCTTATCACAGCAACATGACCAAACTAAGTATCTCTATATCTGTTCCCTCCTCCTGATCATTGATATAGATTGTAAATAGTGGAGGACCCAGCACTGGTCACTGTGTGACTCCACTGGTGACGTTCTATCAAACTGATTAAGACTGATTTATCCGGAGTGCCTGCTTCCTGTTTGATACATAATCCTCCCCCATTACTGTGTAACACAGTCGTAAAGCTGAATATGAACAAGGAGCATCAATCAGGAATCCAACGCCCCGAACCTGCTCCAGCATTGAATACAATAATGACTGATGTCATCGCGGCTTCTGTTCCACTTTCCTGCCATCTCTCGATCCTCAAACTGTAGTCTCTTATTGTAGATTGCGCCACATGAAAAAAAATCCACTCCACAGCTACACGTTCAATTACCTTTAGCATTTTACAGACCTCAATGAGCTCTCCTTTCATTCTTATAAACTCGAGAGTATAGGCCTAAACTGCTCAATTTCTCTTCATAAGACAAACACTTCAAATATGGAATCAATCTAATGAAGCTCTTCTGAATTGCCTCCAATGGAAATACTTCATTCTGCAGAACACCCAAACTGTATTCCAGTTGCAGCCTCACTAATGCCTTGCATAGCTACAGCAACACTCCCTACCTTTCTACTCTATCCTTTTACAAATAAACGCTGAAGTTATGCTTGCATTTCTCATTACTTCAAGTACCCGCAAGCAAGTTTTCTGTGATATGCAAGCAGACACCCAGATCCCTCTGCACTTAAGCACTTTGAAGTTTCTCTCCATGTTGATAATAAATTGCCTTTTTATTAAGCTGTCCAACTTGAATAACCCCATATTTATCCACTTTAATTTTCATTGCCAAATGTTTGCCCATTCACCCAATCTATGCATATAGTTTTTAAATCTCTTGCATCATCATTCCGAAGTAATTTCCCACCAATGTTAGTGTCTTCTGAAAATGTAGCTATAGTATTTTCTATCCCGTCAACGGAGTAATAATGTCGATCACGAATGGTTGAAGCATGAGAACTGAAATCTATGGCACCCAACAAATTGCATTTTCCAATAGAAAATGACACAGTTAATTCATCTGACTGCATTTTGTTGGTTAACCAATCCTCCATCCAAGCCAATAAATTACTCCTAAACCGATGCTGTCTGACCTTACCACTCACTCTTTGGAGAAGCGACGGATCTGAATCCTTCACGAAGACCAGATATATTCCATTTCCAGGATTCCCAAAATCCACCTTGTTTGTCACATCTTTAAATAACTCAAGAAAACACTTCAATCATGATTTATCCTTTGTAAAACCATGTTGACTCCGATGAATTGTGGTTTACGTTTGCAAATGTCCACAACAATGGATTCAAATAATTTGCCTTAAATTACAATACTTTATTGTTACATTTTACTCCCTAATGTATACATCTATTGAAAGTTCTTCCCTTTCTAAAACCTTTAAGTTTTCTTTGAATTCCTGTTTGATGGGCAGAAGATTTTAAGAGATGTGCTCCAATTGCTGCACAAGCGGTATGTGTGGCTGACTGGACTCATCATCCTGCTGGTGTCCAAAATCGATGGGATGAAGTCTTTCTGGAGTTCCCATGATGTCATCTCCAAGGCCAGAATGACCACCTCCTGTTGATGCGTTAGAGGGGTGGGGGATTATGGAATCTTCCCGTTACTGTGTAACATTTTGAGGGTCTGATGTGTCTTCTCATATTTCTCCATAATCGGTGGAGATACTGAACGGTCTCCTCATGTATCCCAGAGATGGGACGAAGGGAGCAATTGGTCTTCTCTTGTTCCCATACAACAGACACGTGTCTGAATTACCTCCTCCTTTCTCAGATAGTTTTTATCCTAACACATTTCCATTGCAACAGACTCGTTGGGTCTGAATGACCTCCTGTTATCCCAGTGTAACAAATCTCCAGTCACTGTGTGACCACTTTCAGTTCCTATGTTACGGACTTGAGGAGGCTGAATGGGCTGATCTGTTGCTGTGTAATAGGATACTGGTGCCGCATGGCCTACTCTGGGGCCAGTGTTATAGATTCAAGAGGCTCTTTGACCTCCTCCTGTCAATATACATTCGGCTCCAGGGGCTGAACAACCTTGTCCTATTCTGGTGGAACAGGGTCAAAGGCCTGAATATCCTTCTGTTGTTCGTGTGTAACAGGCTGAAGAACCGAATGGATTCCTCCATTATCTGTGTAATTCTCTTCAGTTGTTGACTCCTTCCTGTCATCTATGTTAAAATAAGATCTTCTTTCATTTTTGTAAACTCCAAAGGCTATTGGATCAACCTGATCATCCTTTCGTTATAAGCTAGCACCTTCATTGCAGGGATCAGCTGAGGGGACCATCTCTGAGCTGCTGACAATATAACAACATCCTTTCTTCATTGAAGAGACCAAATCTGCACACACTTCTCCAGATGTGATCACACTAAGATCCTGTACAGCAGCAGCAATACTTTACCAGACTGTTGTAAGGTTCCCACCCAGGTTAGAGCAGTCTCAGCTCTCTGGGGAAATACAGAGCATTTATGAACGATCATTGTCCTCCTCTCCTCCATAAGCATAACGGGAGATCTAGAGAAAATGTCACAATGATGCTTATGAAGATCATAAATGTTATGGCGAGATGATCTCTACAATTAATCTCCCCAAATTCCACGTCGCTCAGATTCTACAGAATCGTGTAATATGGAGCGTAAAAACAGCAAGGAGAAGGAACATTGATGGGAGTTATATATCAAAGTGAAAGCTGCAATACAAATGTTGGGCAGGTTATAAAACAGGAAAATGAGATATACAAATTTGTGGCTACTGCAGTAATAATGTCCTGTTTACATTATATCTAAACTGTGTTAACCCAACTGAATGCTAATGCTGGGAAAAACGGATTTCATGAGCATGTGTTAGATGGTGGCATTAACATTTTGTCGAGCACTGAGCTAGAGATCAGGTTATTTCGAAATTGATGTTGGATGATCAGAAAAGCTAATTGAAAAATTTTCTGTAAAGGACCTTTTGGGAACAGTGACCACAATGCATTGTTTTTCTTTTATGAGTACACGGTAGTTTTTGTTTTATTTGAAGTAACTGTTATAAATCTGAATCATGCAAGCCCTGAAGGTGTGAGGAGAAATTGGGCATTGCAGCTGCAGAAGATCAGTGTCCCTGGAAAAGCACAGTCAGGCAGTGTACGAGGAGCAGGAGCATTGTCGTTTCGGGCACAACCCTTTATCAGGAATGAGGCTTCTGGGTCAAGGGAGCTTAGAGATAAATGAGAAGGGGGTGTGGCAGGAGGCAGGTAGCTAGGAATACGATAGGTAGATGAAGGTGGGGTTGAAAGTGATAGGTGATGAAGGGAGACAACGCCTCATCTACTGCATCTTTTAAACTCAGTTTGGTCTTCTCTACATTGGCGAGACATACGTGGATCATTTCAGAGAATATCGCTGGATCAACCACATTGACCAACTCCATCACCTTGTGGCTAAACACATTAACTCTCCTTTCCACTCTGCCAAGGACATGAGAGTCCTGGGCCTCGTCCATCGCCAAACCCTAACCACCCGAAGCATGGATGAAGAAAGGCTCTTCTCTGCTTTGGGACCATCCAACCACAGGGGATTAATGCAGATTTCACCAGTTTCCCCATGACCCCTAACTCCACTTTAGCCCAGTCCAATATTCCAACTCAGCACACTCCCCCTTTTGAACGTTCCTATGTGTTCATCTTCCTTCCCATCAATCTGGTCCACCCTCCTCTCCGACCTAACCCTTTCAGCCTCACCTTTAACTATCTATTAGGTCAAAGGAAGCAGCTTAGAAAAATGCCAAGTGTTGTAGTAAGCCAGTGGATTCGGAGAAATGTAGGACCCAGCAACGGATGACCAAGAAACTGAGAAAAAAATCAAAAAGCGAAACAGCATGCAAACAAAAGAAAACCATAAAGACTGCTAACGAAAAACATAAAGACTGCTAATAAAACATAAAGACTGCTTAAAAAAAACGTACATCAGTGTATGAAACAAAAGTAAAAACAAGGTCAAATGTGAAACAGTAGGTGTGCAGACAGGGAAATTTATTGAAAAGAACAGAGAAATCACAGCAGAAAGAAAGAGTTTCTTTGTGTCTATTTTCAAGGCAGAATATCCAGAAATTCTCCCAGAAATACGAAGTGAACATGGGACTTGTGTAAGTAAAGTCTAAGATCATTCTTATCAGTGTTGAGGTCATCTTTTAAAAGGAAGCTGGATTGAGTATTTATGAATCTGACAGATCAGATGTACTTCATACAAGAATTTCAGAGGAAGCAGCAATAGACGTATTGATTGCATCTCAGATTTCCATGTTAATTTCCTATACATTCTGAAAGATATTTAGCCAATCTGGATATGGCAAAAGTTATAAATATTATCCAATAGTTTAAGAAAGGATGAAGATGGAGAGTGGTGAACTACAGATCAGTTAACTTGTAATCTGCGGTCGGGTGTCACTTGGGCTCAATTACAAAGAACGTGTTACTGGATATATAGAAGGTAATGGGAAATCTGGGGAGGATGATAATGCATCGATGAAACGAAAACCATACGTGACAAACCGTTTTTGGAATGGTTTGAAGATGATTCTTGTGGACGTAGGCAACGAGGAGCTAATGGATAACGTATCGTTGGATATTCAGGAGGATCTTTTTTAAGAACTCTCCCACCTACATCATAAGAAAAGTTAAAGTGAAAGGAATTAGGAAGAACGCATGCAAATAGGAAATGAAAAATTAGGTTAAAATTCATGTGCATGTAATTGCAATATAGAAGATGTTATGCACCAGTTGCATATAGTGTTGCTGAGACTAAACTTAGAGTATTGTGTACCGTTTGGAGTCCCAATCGAAGATAGAATATACTGACTACAGAGGAACTGCAAAAGGTATTCTCCAGATTAATCCCTAAAATGGCAAGATTGTCTGATGGGGAAACTCAGCCTGTGATCTCGAGTTTCAAAAGATGAAAGGTGATTGTAGTGAAACTTAGAAACTTAGAAACATAGAGGGGAAAGAATAACAGAGGGACATGGAGAAGTGCAAGCAGGCGAGATTATAGAGAATCCCACAGTATACAGGAAGGATGTGATTGGACAGGAGGGGGTTGCAGAGGAGATTCACCAGGATGTTCCTTGGGATGGAGCATATCAACTATGGAGAGAGGCTGGATAAGCTCAGGTTGTTTACTTTGGAGCAGAGGAGGGTGCGGGGGATATTATTCAGAAGGATAAGTTAACAAGGGGCATGGACGGCGTGGATAGACAGAAGCTGTTTCTTTTAGACAGAGGGTCAAGAACAAGGAAGCACACCTTAAAGTGAACAGTTTGACGTTCAGCGAGGATTTAAAGATTACATTTTGTTCACCCAGAGTGTGTTGAGGTCTGGAATTTACTTCCTGAGAGGGGAGTTATCACGGCTAATCTCTCAACCGTTAAGTGTACTTGGACGAGCACTTGGAAGTGTCACAACATTCCAGGCTATGTGCCTGGTGTTGGAAAGTGGGACTAATATAGATCGTGCTGTATTTCTGTTGGTACAGAGACTATGCTCTTGTGCGTGTATGATGTGTAGCTGAGTAGCTTAAGACAGGAATTGATAGGTTTCTGAAGGTAATGTTCACAAAGGTTTGTAAGAGTGAACTGTTATAGCTTGTCAAATGTTGTGAATTTGAGAAGTATGACAAAACAGTGCGGGTTCCTTCCAGTTTGAAACCAGAGAATGGAGAATGGCGAACAGGGAAATGGCAAAACAATGAATCCACTACTTCAGTTCTGTCTTCACAGAATTTTCTGTCAATACCAGGAAAACCAAGTCTGGTATGGAAAACGAAATAGCACATGGAACATCGAACATAGTAATCGAATAGTTTAGGAGAAATTATTGGGACTGAAAGGAATGGTCATAGACAACACTAACATAGATTTATGAAATGGGAATTATGTTTGAGAAACTGACTAGGAGACAAATGAAAGAGAAGCAATCGAGGAAAAACATGTGGGTTTTCAGAAAAAGTTTGATAAAGCTCCAAGCCCAGTTTGCAAAATCAAATCTTAGTGGATTGGGGCGAATATATGGACATGCTTCTAGAATCGGACAGCTGGGAGGAAACAGTGAATAGAAATAAACAGACTTGTGAAGCAACAGCCTGACATTGTATTTAAGGTATGATTCTGGGAGTATGACCATGTCCCAGACCCCATCACCTTGCCCGGATATCTCCTGCTTCACCAGCAAGATAGACACAGCAGAAGTGATGGCACAGTGGGATACAGTTGGAAGGGAATTGCTCTGGGAGTCCTCAACAGTGACTCTGTATACCATGAAGTCTCATGGCGCTAGTTTGCACATGGGAAAGGAAACCTCCTGCTGATTACCATGTAACAGCCTCTCCCAACTAATGAGTTAGTACTCCTCCATGCTGACCAACACTTGGAGGAAGCACTGAGGATGGCAAAGGCACAAAATGTACTCTGGGTGGGGGATGTCAATGTCCACAAAAAGAGTGGTTCAGCAGTAGCATTACAGATTGAGCTGGTTGGGTCCGAAAGGATATAACTTCTTGACTCGGTCTGCGGCAGGTGGTGAAGTAACCCACAAAAGGGAAAAGCCATGTTGGACCACAGCCTTACTAATCTGCCAGTTGCAGAAATATCTGTCCATGACAGTGTCGGTAAGAGTGACCACCACATAGTCATTTTGAAGATAAAGTCACGCCTGCCCATTCAGAATAACCTCCACAATTTTGGGTGGCACTATCACGGTGCTAACAGGACAGACTTCGAACAGATCTAGCAGCAAAAGTCTGGGTTTCGATAATATGTTGTGGGTCATCCATAGCAGCAGAATTGTACTCCAGCACAACCTCATGGCCTGGTGTATCCCCCTCACAACAATTACCATCAAGCCAGAGGATCAAACTTGATTCTATGGAGTGTGCAGGAGGGCAGGAGCAGCACTGGGAATACCTGAAAATGAGGTGTCAGCCTGATGAAGTCGCCAACCAGGACAACGTGTTCGCCAAACAGCATAAGCAATAAGTGATAGACAGAGCTAAGTGATCCCACAAGCAACGGATCAGATTTAAACTCTGCAGTCCTTCCACTTGTAGTTGAGAATAGTTATGGACAATTAAACAAATCAGTGGAGGAGGAGATTCCACAAGTATCCCCATCCTTAATGATGGAAGAGCCCAGCACTTCAGTGCAAAAGATAACGTTCATGCATTCGCAACAATCTTCAGTGAGAAGTGCTGAGGGATGATCCATCTTGGCCTCCTCCAGTCGTCCTCAACAATTCAGTTACCAGTCATCAGCCAATTTGGTTCACTCCACGCGATATCCAGATTCAGTTGGAGACACTGGATACCTCAGAGGGTACATACTCTGACAACATTCTGGCAATAGTACTGATAAGTTGTTCTCCCGACCTTGTCACTGACCTAGCTAAGCTGTTCCAATACAGTTACAACAACATTTCCCCGATTACGTTGAAAATTACCCCAAGTATCTCCTATGCATAAAAAGCAGAACAAATACAATCCGGCCAATTACCACCCCATCAGTCTACTCTTGATCATCAGTAAAGTGGTGGAAGGTGTCAGTGCTTTCAAGCAGCACCTATTCAGCAATAACCTGGTCAATGACGCCCAGTTTGGGCTCCACCAGGGCCACACAGCTCCTGATCTCATTACCTTGATTCAAACATGGACAGAAGAGCTGAATTCTAGAGGTGGGGTGAGAGTGACAGCCCTTTAAAACAAGGCTGCTTCGACCAAGTGTGGCGTCAAGGGGCCTTAGCAAAAGTGGAATCAATGGATATCAGGGGCAAACTCCCCGCTGGTTAGAATCAAAGCTGACAAGTAGGAAGATGGTCATGGTTGATAAAGGCCAGTCAACCCAGCTCCAGGACAAGTCTGTAGGAGTTGCTCGGGCAGTGGCCTAGGCCTAAACATCTTCAGGGCTTCTTCATCAATGGCCTTGCCTCTATTATAAGGTCAGAAGTGGGGATGGTCGCCAATGATTGTACAATGTTCGGCAACATTTGTGGCTCCTCAGATACTGAAGCAGGCCATGTCCAAATGCGACAAGATTTGGACAGTATCCAGGCTGACAAGTGGCAAGTAATATTCACGCCACACAAATGCCACACCGTGACCACCATCAATAAAATACAATCTGACCACTGCTGCTTGGCATTCAATGGTGTTACTGTCACTGAATCCACAGTGGATTGCAGCGGTTCAACAAGGCAGCTCACCACCACCTTCTCAAGGGGCAACCAGGGACAGGCAATAAATGCTGGCCCAACCAGTCACACCCAGATTCAGGAAATAAATATTATTTTTAAATGAAATAACAGAAGAAGGTTGCTGGGATATCATAGAGATCGGTACTCAGGCCACAACTGTTCACAATACTCATTAAACATTTGGTTGCAGGAATCAAATACAATATATCCCAACCTGCTGACAGAACTAAAGGATGTTGGATTGTGAGTGGGTGAGGAGGTTGTAAAAAAGCTTCAAGGTGACTAAGACAAGTGAAGTGAATGGGCAAATACGTGGCAGATGGAGAGCAACGTGTGTCGAGGTGGCGGTGTATCCTTTGGTGGGAACAATAGACTGGCAGCCTATCATTTGAAAACGGACTGTTTGAAACATGTTGATCGACAAAGGGGTGAATATTCCTTTTTGTTGTTTCCTTCTGCACAGTCCTCTGAGGTCCCTGCAGCGCAGTGAGGTCTGAACCCAGAAGGCAATACTGGGAATGGCACTGACACACTGACCAGTGTGCATAGACCCACTAAGTGGGGAGCTGTAACATTACAAAAGATCTGGATCTCCCTGTACACCAGTCACTGAAAGCAATATTGCAGGAAAGAAAGCAATTAGGAAGATCAAAGATGTGCTGACCTTCATTCCCAGGGGATTTGCGTCCAGGAGTAAGCGTGTATTACTGCAGCTGTTCAGGGCCTTGGTGACTCCCCATCTCAAACATTGTGCAGCATTGTGTGCAGGTTTGTTCTCCGTACCTCATAAAGGACAAACCTGACATTGAGGGAGAGCAGTGAAGGATGACCAGACTGATCTTTTTGATGACAGGTTTGTTGTGGGAGCAGAGTTTGGGGCGACTGGGCCTGTATTCTATGGGCTTTAGGAAAATGAGTGGAGATCTCAATGAGATAGATAAAACTCTGACAGGGTGAGACAGATTGGAAACAGGGATAATAATTCCCCAGGCTGTGGTGTCTAAAACAAGGGGTCACAGTATTAGGTACAGACAGGCCATTCTGCGATGAGATGAGAATAAATGTCTGCTCTCAGAGACTGGTGAACCTGGGAATGCACTCGAACCAGGAAGCCAACACACTGAATATAAATAAGGATTTAGAGACAGTAAAGGAATGGTGGGAGAGAAGGACAACGATGTGGAAATAAAGTGCAAGCCATCATTATACAGAATTGGGTCGCAAACTCGATGGACCAAAGGGACTACTGCACTTCCTATTTTATAGCTTCCCAAGGTTAATCACATTATCGGATATATTCATTGTGTGGGATAAGTGCATTGTGGAGATGTTTGAACATGAACAACAATGAGGAAGGCTCAATGTGCGGTATGGCCTACTCCATTTCTGATGTTTCTGTGCAGTCTGTGGGAAAGCTCTGTAAATGTTGGAGAGGGAGAGGGTACAGTCGGAAGTGACAGTATTTCTGTTGAATAAAGGGAAGTATGGAGCTATGAGGGAGGAGCTGGCCAAAGTTCAATGGTGCAATACTTTAGCAGGGATGACCGTGGAGGAACAATAGCGGATATTTCTGTGTATAATGCAGAAGTTGAAGGATCAGTTCATTCCAAAAAGGAAGAAAGATCATCGGAGGAGGCATGGGTGGCCGTGGCTGACGAGGGATGTTAAGAAACATATAAAGTTAAAAGAGAAAAAGTATAACACAGCAAAGATAAGTGGGAAAACTGAGGACTGGGAAGATTTTAAAGAACAACAGAGGATTACTAAGAAGGAAATACGCAGAGAAAAAATGAGGTACGAAGGTAAACTGGCCAAAGATATAAAGGAGGATAGTAAAAGCTTTGTTGGGTATGTGCAAAGCAAAAAAATGTTTAGGACTAAAATTGGGCCCTTGAAGACAGAAACAGGGTAATATATTACGGGGAACAAAGAAATGGCAAAAGAATTAAATTGGTACTTCAGATCTGTGTTCACTGGGGAAGACACAAGCAATCTCTCTGAGGTAACAGTGGCTGAAGGACCTGAACTTAAGGGAATTTATACTTGCCAGGATTTGGTGTTGGATAGGCTGTTAGGTCTGAAGGTTGAGAAGTCCCCGGGGGCTGACGGTCTACATCTCAGGGTACTGAAGGAGGTGGCTCGAGAAATCGTGGATGCGTTGGTGATTATTTTCCAGAGTTCGATAGATTTGGCGTCGGTTCCTGAGGATTGGAGGGTGGCTAATGTTATACCACTTTTTAAGAAAAGTGGGAGAGAGATAGCAGGAAATTATAGACCAGTTAGTCTGATCTCAATGGTGGGAACGATGCTGGAGTCTATTATAAAGGATGAAATTACGGCACATCTGGATAGTAGTAACAGGATAGGTCAGAGTCTGCATGGATTTTTGAAGGGGTAATCATGCTTGACTAATCTTCTGGAATTTATTTGAGTATGTAACTCTGAAGATGGACGAAGGAGATCCAGTAGATGTAGTGTACCTGGACTTTCAGAAAACTTTTGATATAGTCCCACATAGGAGGTTAGTGAGCAAAATTTAGGCGCATGGTATTGGGGGCAAAGTACTGACTTGGATTGAAAATTGGTTGGCTGGTAGGAAACAAAGGGTAGTGATAAACGGCTCCATTTCGGAATGGCAGGCAGTGACCAGTGGGTTACCGCAGGTATCCGTGCGAGGACCGCAGCTTTTATAATATATGTTAATGATATAGAAGATGGTATCAGCAATAACA
The DNA here is from genome assembly GCF_047496795.1 of Chiloscyllium punctatum. NCBI lineage: Eukaryota > Metazoa > Chordata > Chondrichthyes > Orectolobiformes > Hemiscylliidae > Chiloscyllium > Chiloscyllium punctatum. Next base: position 26,991,032 of record NC_092762.1, read on the forward strand.
TTAGCAAATTTGCGGATGATAAAAAGCTGGGTGGCAGCGTGAAATGTGATGAGGATGTTAGGAGATTACAGGGTGACCGGGACACGTTAGGTGAGTTGGCAGATGCATGGCAGATGCAGTTTAATGTGGATAAATGTATGGTTATCCACTTTGGTGGCAAGGACAAAAAGGCAGATTGCTACATCAATGGAATCCATTTAGGTAAAGGGGCAGTACAAGAGATCTGGGTGTTCTTGTAAACCAGTCAATGAAGGTTAGCCTGCAGGTACAGCAGGTAGTGAAGAAGGCTAATCGCATGCTGGCCTTCGAACAAGAGGAATTGAGAATAGAAGCAAAGAGATTCTTCTGCAGCTTTACGGGGCCTTGGTGAGACCACACCTGGAGTACTGTCTGCAGTTCAGGTCTCCAAATTTGAGGAAAGACATTCTGGTTATTGAGGGAGTGTAGCGTAGGTTCACGAGGTCAATTCCTGGAATGGCGAGATTACCTTACGCTGAAAGACTGGAGCGACTGGGCTTGTACACCCTTGAGTTTAGAAGACTGAGAGGGGATCTGATTGAGACATATAAAATTATGAAAGGATTGGACACTCTGGCAGCAGGAAACATGTTTCCGCTGATGGGTGAGTGCCGAATTAGAGGACACAGCTTAAAAATACGAGGTAGACCATTTAGGACAGAGATGAGGAGAAACTTCTTCACCCAGAGAGTGGTGGCTGTGTGGAATGCTTTGCCCCAGAGGGCAGTGGAGGCCCAGTCTCTGGATTCATTTAAGAAAGAGTTGGATAGAGCGCTCAAAGATAGTGGAATCAAGGGTTATGGAGATAAGACAGGAAGAGGATAATGATTAGGAATGATCAGCCATGATGATATTGAATGGCGGTGCAGGCTCGAAGGGCAGAATGGCCTACTCCTGCACCTATTGTCTATTGTCTATTGTTGTCACAAGCTCTCAGATGTTAGGAAGGAGGTCTCTGCATTGTCAACAGGACTGTGTTTCCCGTTCCTTTTTACCGATACTGAGGCTGGGACCAGGGGTTCTGTCCAGGTTTATCATTTAAGACCTCAGAGCAGTTTGATACAATAGAGTGTCTTGCTTAGCTGATTCAGAGATAATTGAAAAGTTTTATCCCATGTCTATGTGTCTGCAGTCACAGATAATCATAGATAACAAACAGCAATGGACCCAGCCTCCAGTCTGACCATCATCCTTCCACTAAACTTCCTACCAACAACCCAACTGTGTATCCAATTGGCCAGTTCCCCCAGCATTTCACGCGATGTAACCTTCCTGAACAGCCTACCATATAGAACCTTATCAAATGCCTTACTGAAAACCATAGAGACTACGTCTACCGTTCTGTCCTCGTCAACCTTCCTGGTCACTTCATCAAAGAACTCTAGCAAATTTGGGAAGAATGATCTCCCACTCACAAGTCTATGCTGACTGCTCCGAATCAAACCCTGTGTAAGTAATGGTTGCAGGCAATAATATGCTGTCCTTCCTTGTTAGATGATTCGAGTCCATAAGTAAAGCCATCTTCCGGCTGTTGTAGAGCCTTGCTGAGAGACCATTTGGGGCACTCTGTACAGATTTGATCTCCTTTGCAAGGAATGATCACCTTACCACAGACATGGGTGATGGTAACATGAGGATAGAGTAAAGAAGGTGAGTGTTTAACCTGTGGAGCTGTGATAGACGAGGAAATGGTGACGCTGAAACACAAGGAGTGGCAGCAATCACTTCTTTCCAAAACAGACATTGACAGGGAGAGAAATTCCATACTTTACCCAGGATTGATTGGTTTGATTTATTGTCACGTGTATCTCAGTACAGGGAAACACTTTATTTATGAGCAGTGGAGACAGATCATAGTAAGCATGGCCAGACAGATCATAGGGTGGAAATAGGCTTGAACAGAGTAAGGCATACAGGTTACACTGAACAGGACGTGCACTAGACAAGATCAACATGAACAAGATCAGCATTATTTGAACTTAGAGAGTCCATTCATCAGTCTAACGTGACTATCCTAATAGGTTATATGCCTTTACTAACTCTCCCCAAGTTATTGTGCAGTTGGCTGTGAACTCGTACTGTACACTATTGTTGCTTACAATCCCCAACAGCAGCCACAATACCTTCGATCTGAAACAGGTAGCCATTCCCACCAGCTTCCGCCCTGCATAGAGAACACCAGGACGTCTTCTCGGAGATGGAAGGTGCCTTCTTGAGACTTCACACAAGACATATGGCTTCCCTCCTCACCACAAGAAAACCAAGTTAAAGTCCCACGTGTATATCATAAGCAACGGAGCCAGGAGGAACAACGTGGAACAGTCTGACTGTGCAGCCTCTGCCCCACTTATTCATCACGTTGGAGCATCAATTAGGAGACACGTAAGACTGCCGATGCTGGAGATCAGAGTTTTCAGCATCTGCCGTCATTGTTTTTACTGAGTTGATTTTAACCTTACTGCGAATCCTCTTGCAAGGATGCCTGCCTTAAAGACGTTTTCCTCCTCGAAGGGCTTTTCCCCGAAACGTCGATTTTACTGCTCCTCGGATGCTGCCTGAACTGCTGTGCTCTTCCATCACCACTAATCCAGGATCAGAGTAGAGCGTCGATTGCTAGAAAAGCACAGCAGGTCAGGCAGCATCCGAGAAGTAGGAGAATTGACGTTTCGGGAATAAGGCATTCATCAGGAATCAGCATCAATTACTACATTCTGCCCCCGTGTAAGTGCATTGAGGTGGGAATGGCCTCCTACTGTTCCTGTAGAAGTGACTCAAGGGGCTATTTGACTTTTTCCTCGTCCGATTGGACACGGCCAAGGGCCTGACTGGTTACCCCTGGTTACTGTTTGATAGCTCGATGCCTTGACAATTGTGATGATGCTGTAGCTTTTCGAGGTTATTTTGTCCTGGTTTCTCTTAAGAGAGAGATTGAACGACCGTTACCAAGCTGGTTAGTAAACAGCGAGGGAGGCCTTGTGTTTATTTTAATGCAGCCTGAATGAGTGTGACCAGCTGTCACAGGTTAGGATCTCTGGGGTTTGGTTTCTCAGTAACATCAAAAACTATAGGGTTCTCAACAGAGTTGGAAGCTTCAGGGAATGTTTCCTGGCTGCTACTCTCACTGAATTTTCTCTTGATGCTGTCAAATTGCATCTGGAACAGACCCTGTACATTTCCTTTAAAATAAGAAAACATTAAAATTTAGGCTATTGCCTTCAAATATTTTCGAGGGGCTCTGGTGTGGTCCATCACACTAGACTCCTTCCCTTCCTGAGTAATAGGCTGGAGGCACTGAATGGGCTGTCCCTGTTCTTCTCCGGTAGTGTCAATGGGCGGAACGACTTCCTCACATTCCGGAGAAACCAGCCTGAGGTGCTGAATGAACTCTTGTTTTACTGTGGCAATGTGCAGTGTCAGGCAGTGCTTGTCGATGAATGTTACGGACACTTTAACAGCACAAGTCTCAATGGAGTCAGGGTCTTGCTGCACATGGACACAGACCAGTTCAGGAGCTGACAGGGGACAAAATATTCTGAACATTGTGGAATCTTCAGTGACCATCCCCATTTCTGATCTTATGGTGGGGAGGGTGGGGAGGGGAGAAATTGATGAAGCAGCTGAAGCAGTTTGTGAAGAGGAAGCTACCCTGAGGATCTCCCACAGAGGTGACCCAGGACTGAGATGATGAACATCTTCCTTTGTGCCACGTTTAACTCCAAACACTGGAGAGTTTACTCTGATTCCCATTACGTCCAGTTTTGTTAAGTTCCGTGATGTCTGCAGACGTCAACCACTGCCTTGATATCAGGGCCAGTCATTTGTACCTGAACTCTTGTGTCAACCTCTTTTGATCATATCAATAGTCCATGATATAGGAGCAGCAAGTGTTTTCTTCAAACAGGTGGGATTGAATGTCAGGACTTCTGTTCTCAAGAGTGTTCGGGGAGCGAGATGACTGAAAGTATTTGAAGAGAAGGTAGATTGATGTTGATCTGTCAGAGAGGTGAGGGCTATGAAGAATTGGGTATGAAAGATGATTTGAGACAGAGAGCAGATCAGCCACAATCTTAGTGAAGGACAAGGCAGGCTTGGGGAGTGAACGACCTGCCCCTGTTTCTGATGTTCTCACATTCTGTTATTGCAAAGTTAGTGGGTGTTATTTTCATGAATGTTATGTTATTGCATATTGCAGTCAGGGAGAACAGATGACTTTGTGAGCCATCTCTGGGTGCGGTATGGGGGCTATATTCACACTGAATCTGGGTCTACAACATGACCAACAAATGAAGCACAAGTTGCAGATAGGGGAAGCTCTGTAAAGAGAGATGATGGGCCTCTTTCATACCAGTGCCTGGGTATTCCAATTACATTTCCCAAATCATCTCAAAGCGTGTGGGACAGTTTTGAAGGGCGGTTTTGTTTCTGTGCACCAGGTTAAAGCAGTAAGTAGCCTCCTACTGCTCCTGTCTAACAGGTTTGATGGGCTGAATGGAATACAGAAAAATGGGACTGAGGAGCAGGAGTGGGTCATTAGATACTTTGAGCCTTCTCCACCAGGCACTAAGATTGTGGCTGATCAGGTTGGGGTCTCAGCCCCACTTTCCTGTCTCCATCCCATTATCCATGACTCACTTCTCTGTCAAGTATTTACCTAATGCAGCTTTCAATCAATGTGAGCATGTGGGCACGATAAACTTCCAGAGAAGAGAATTCCCACTTGAAAGGTCCTTTCAGAATTATTCGTCATCCTTTTTTATAGAATCAGAGAGTCATTCAGAATGGAAACAGACCGGTTAGTCCAATCTGTTCACTCCGATCAGATATCAAATCTGATCTAGTCCCATTTGCCAGCATTTGGTAAATATCCCTTCTCTTTCAGATACTTTTTAAATGTGCGATTGTAACCGCCTTCAGCACTTCCTCTGACAGCACTTTCTGTACACACACCACTCTCTGTGTGAAACATTTATCTTTAGGTCCCTTCAAAATCATTCGCCCTCTCGCCTTCAACCTATGCCCTCTTGTTCTGGACTCCCCTAACCTGGGGAGCAGAACGTGACTGTTCAGAATATCCATTCCCCTGATGATTTTATAAACCTCTATAATGTCGCCCCTCAACCTCTGGCAGTCCAGGGAGAAACAGCTCAACCTTATTAACCTCTCCCTAAAGCTCAAACCTCCAGTCCTGGAACATCTGTGTCTAAATCATTTCTGCAGAAAACCGAGTTATGCACAGTATTCTTAAAGTGGTCTCACCAACATCCTGTACAGATGTAACATACCACCACAACTCCTATACTCAATGCTCTGAGTGATTAAGGCAAATGTGCCAAATGTGTTCTGTCCCACTCTGTCTACCTGCGACTCCACATTCAAGGAACAATGTACCTGCAGCCCTATCCCTTTGTTTCACAACACTCCCCAGGACCTTACAATCAATTGTATAATTCCTGCCCTGGTTTGCGTTCACAAAATGCAAAATCTCGTGTCCACCTAAATTAAAGTTCATCTGTCCATCCTTGCCCCTTTGCCCCATCTAATTGTGGTCTCCTTGTGCTCTGAGATAATCTACTACACCACCTTTCTGATATCATCTGTAAACTTACTAACTATGGCCCTAATATTCACATCTAAATCCTTTACATAAATGATGAAATGCAGTGAACTCAGTACTGATTCTTACAGCACACTGCTGCTCACAAGCCTCCAGTCTGAAAAAAATCCCTCTTCCTTCAAACCAATTGTGACGAGCTGCTTCTGTATCCCATGTGACCAAACCTTACTCATTTGTCTACCAAACAGAATGAAATACTTGCTATGAAGAGTGACTAAGTAGGTTAGGTTTATTTTCACTGGAAAAAGGGAGATTGAGGGGGGATTGATTGAGGATTACAAAATCATGAAGGATATAGACAGGATGGAGAGAGACAAGCGTTTTCCCAGGGTGAAGGATTCAATAACGGAAGGTTGTGCTTTCAAAGTGAGACGTGGAATGTTTGAGGGGTTACACGTGGTAAGCACTTCACACAGAGGGTGGTGGGCATTTGGAACGCGTTGCTAGCAGAGGTGGTAGAGGCAGGCACAGTAGATTCATTTAAGATGCATCTGGACAGATGCATGAGTAGGTGGGGAGCAGAGGAAGACAGATACTTAGGAATTGACCGACAGATTAAGACAGTACATTTGGATCGGTTCAGGCTTGGAGGGCGAAGGGCAGGTTCCTGGGCTGTAAATTTTCTTTGGTCTTTGTTCTTTAAATGAACACCTTGCTGAAGTCCATATAGACAATATCTACCAAACTGCCTTCATCAATCTTCTTTGTCACCTCTTCAAAAAACTCAACCAAATTAATGAGACATGATTTCCCATGCAGAAAGCCACATTGTCTACCCCGATCAGCCCTTGGCTTCCCAAATGTATGTAAATCGTGTCCCTCAGAATCCCCTCCAACAACTTACCCACCACTGACATCAGGCTCACCCGTCTATAGTTCCCCGACTTTTTGGGGTCACTGTTTCCTTTTCTAGTCCCACTCCTCCACTGCTCCCAACAAATGTTAAATGTAACCAGGTGGGTGATATGGCTGATGATATTGGTCTCAGACTGGATCAGGGTCAGTTTTAGGAACAAGTAAGGCTGGTTTCTTTAATCTGCTAAAACAACACATTTACGATCCAGAGCAATGTTACTCAAACTATGATGGAAAGATGGATGGCAAACTGTTTGGATATTGCAAATATATAATCAATAGCTTGGAAGGGATGGATGCTAAGAAATTGTTTCCGTTAGGCGAGGAGACTAGGACCCGTGGGCACAGCCTTAGAATTAGAGGGGGTCAATTCAGAACAGAAATGCGGAAACATTTCTTCAGCCAGAGAGTGGTGGGGCCTGTGAATTTCTTTGTCGCAGAGTGCAGTGGAAGTCGGGACGGTAAATGTCTTCAAGGCAGAGATTGATAAATTCTTGATGTCACAAGGAATTAAGGGCTACCGGGAGAATGCGGGTAAGTGGAGTTGAAATGCCCATCAGCCATGATTAAATGGCAGAGTGGACTCAATGGGCCAAATAGCCTTACTTCCACTCCTATGTCTTATGGTCTTATGGTCTAATACTTCCCATTCTAAACGCACACACACACACAAACACATACACACACAAACACACAAACAAACGCACAGGCACACACGCACACAAACACACACACATACGCACACACAAACGCACACAAACACGCACACACACATACGCACAGACAAACACACACATACACAGATTAACAAAATTTCTACAATTTTAATTTGAAAGAAATTTGTCCAGATATTATTGGAACTCATGACAAAAGTAAAAATTGAGATTGTCCAAAACGTTATTCTGCTTCTGAAGATATTGTACTCACATAGCTGCTAACAATGGGATTTTATCCTGGGAGATTTGGATTTGGCTGAATTCCCTTTCCTTTAGGCAGTGAGTAGATTCCAATGAATTCTGGTGAGGGAGCACCCAAAGGGTAGCACGGTGGTTAGCACTGCTACCTCACAGCACTCGGGACTTGGGTTCGCTTCCAGCCTTGGGTGACTGTTTCTGTGGAGTTTGCACATTCTCCACTTCCTGTGTGAGCTTCTAACGGGTGATCCAGTTTCTGACCACAAACTGTGTAGGTTCGGTGGTTTGGTGATGCTAAATTGTCTGTAGTGTTCAGGGAATTCTAGGTTAGGTGCATTCGTCAGGGGTCAATATAGGGGAATGGGTTGGGAAGGTTTGTATGGAGTTATTGGGCAGAAGGGCCTGTTTCAACATTGCAGGAATTCTATAAAAATAAGAATGGTAACGATGACTGTAGAGTTTGTTTTAGCTTGCATATATTGCTGTGATGAGGAACAATGAAAAAGAGAGAGTGCAATAGGCAGTTTCTTCTCGGGCAGATTACATTTTCTCCCTCTCTGAGTTGAATCACACAATAATATCAGCCTTTCCCAAACTGGAGCATGTGAGCTCTCCTTGTACATTGTCAAACTATGCCTCCATCACATTCCCTGTTCCATATATGTGCATCATTGCTACTGTCATACACAGTGCCATACCCTTTGCAGAAAATGGTCTTGGCCGATTTGAAATATGTTTACATGGCTCTGCGTCATTAAAAAATAAAATATTTAATGTATTCAGAATACCTGTATAAGAATGCATGCATTTTTTAACAAATACAGAAATTGCTGGAAAAGCTCGGCAGGTCTGTCAGCATCCAGATACATTTTACATGCCGTATTTGTACCAGCCTCCACCACTTCCTCTGGCAGCTCATTCCATATGCACACCACCCTCTGTGTGAAAAGGTTCCCTTTATGCCACAACAAAACGTTTCTCCTCTCACTTTCAAACAATTCCCTCTAGTTTTGGACGCCCCAAAACTGGGGAATATCCTGACTACTCACCCTACCCATGACCATTCTGATTTTATAAACCTTTACTGCTGCGAAATGTGACTTCAATCAACACGAATAACTGTACTTTCATTAATCCTGGGCCTAAATTCTGAAATGCAATACTGGCACCTCTTCCTTCTCCATCAAGTCACAATTCTAAATCCATTTTAATCAGTTTGTTCAGATGTATCATGAGACTCTTCTGTGGGCTTTACACCCAGACCTTTGTGCCTGGAGGTAGGGACACTCGTAATACCCATAAAGCTTTAACATTATTCTCCTGTGTGTTTGCTCATCAGCCTGTTCTGACATGCTGTCACATACCTCTGCAACAGGCAGGACTTGAATCCAATCCTACTAGTCCAGAGCTAGGAACACTACTACACAAGTTCAGGAATTGGAAACAAATCCAGAGCAGTGACTCAGAGGCAGGGACACTACACACCACACTACCATACCCAGATTTTGGGTCATATTTTAGTGCCCGCTTTCAGCTCGGTGTGGATTTATTATAATCAGGTTACCATTGCTGAATTACAAACAGCACTTTGTATTGTTAAACAAATGTAAGATATTTGTCTTAACTGCAGGTTATTGATTGTACGTGCTATGCTATCGAAATTAACTATGAACATCTTTAATTGCTATTATCTGTAGTCTGCAATATTAAGGAAAGAAATCCTGCAGACACACTCTGCCCAATGAAGGGTCTCAAATAGATATTTATTAATGAACAGCAGAGACAAAGGAAGAGCTTAATTTCTGGTCACGAAACACCGATCACTCTTACCCAACTCTAACGTGCGACTCCCCTCTTCCTGGCCGGTGATGACTGTCCAGCCTCTCCTCCCCACTGACTGTGTCTGCAATCTGTCCCTCCTCCCCCTAACCACACAAGGCAAACCAAGCTCAGGGTCTTTGTGAAAATCAAGGCCGGAGTGTGCAGGCCGTCTGGAGAGGGATGGGCGTTTTAAAATTGAAGGGGGAGGGGAGGTGGCAGTAATATCACTCACTGGGCTGAGGGGTGGCTGATGGAGTTTAGTTTGGATTAATGCGTGGTACTGGATTTGGTAAATCAAACAAGAGCAGGACATGTACAAGTAAAAGTAGAGCCTTTGGCAGTGTTGTAGAATAGACACATAAGCCGTTAGGTTTAATTCTTTAAAATTTGCATCTCATATAGATAGTGCGGTTAAGAAGGTGTTTAACACACTTGTCTTCATTGGTCAGACCCTTTGAGTATCAGAATGGGGATGTCATGTTCAGGTTGTACGGGACATTGGTGAGACCTCTTCTGGAATACAGTGTCCAGTCTGCTCATCCTGCCTGCTCATTCCATAGGCACACCACCCTCTGGGTGAAAAAGCTGCCCTTTAGGTCGCTTTAATGTTTCCCCTCTCACATTAAACCTATGCCCTCTAGTTTTGGTCTCCCCTACCCTTAGAAAATACCTTGACTATTCACTTTGATATTAGTGACCTTGATATTATTAAGCTGGAGAGGATTGAGAACAGATGAACCTGGATGTTGCTAAGAATGCAGGGAGTGAGCGATAAGGAGATGCTGGGTATGACGTGCCTTTTTTCACTGGAGAGGATGAGGTTAAGGGGTAACTTCACAGAAGTTTACAAAATAATGAGGGGTAAAGATAAGTTGAAGGGCTGTTGTCTTTTCCCTGGAGTTGGGGATTCAAAACTGAGGGATATTTTAAGATGCGAGGAAAAAGATTTACAAAAATCATGAGAGGAAATTATTTTAGACAGAAGCTTACTTGCGTGTGGAATGAACTTTCAGAGCAAGTGGTGAAAGCAGGGACAGTTTCAATGTTTGAAGGATATTTAGATCAATACGTGGATAAGACATCAGTTTGGATGGTGCTGTGAGCAGCTGCCCTCTCCCTCCCCATCTCTGAATGAATCCCTGTTGGTTTTCACCCTCTGCCAATGTCTGTGCAGTGGCGTGGGGAGGCCAGCAGAGGGTGGCATTACATTACATTAAGCACCACAGAGATTGGCAGACCTGCCCCACACAGAGACACACAGATACACGCACAGCAATTGTTATGGCACGGCATGAAGCTCATCTGGTAACTTAAATTAAACATAAAGAAACACTCAATTCTCCTCGTAAACTGTTAAAATATGAGGGACAGAGAACTCCCCAATTCCACTGATTAAATAAAAATACCAATTTATTTTTTTAATTCCGAATGTGAACATTTTACATCAACTATTCACAACTCTGAAACGCTCTAAATCTAAATCTGACTCCAGCTGTGCAGCAATATATTGTTTCTGGTTCTGCCATCCTCGCATACACACAGATGCTTGTAAGCTCTCAGTTCAGAACAGCATGCACCCTTTCTTAAAGGTACAGTACACGATTTCAACTTCATCACATTGTACCTGATGAATATCGATAAGTAGGACCGATCCGGATTTCTTTTGCTTTGTGGTTTGTCAATATTTCATTACCTCCGTCTGGTGTGTGTCAGGATTTTTGTTGCTCCATTGACAGTATGTCATTATTCGACCCTGTCCAGAGGAACATATTAGTATTTCACTTGCTCACACTCGTGAGTATGGCAGGATTTCAGTTGTTTCATGGAGACTGTGACACTAAAACAATTTCAGTGTTTGTAGGTGGCACCAAACTTGGAAGAATTGTAAAGTCTATGGAGGAGAGTGTGGAACTCTAACAGCACAGTGACACGTTGGTGTTGTGTTCAGTTGTATCGCAGTTGGGAATCAGTGCCGAGCTGTGTGAGGTGATGCACTTTTGTCGGAAAGACAATTAACGACAATATAAAACAGGCTGTACCATTATAAAGCGGCTGCAGGAGCAGAGGGCGCTGGGTTTATATGAGCACAGATTGTTGAAGATGTTAGGTCAAGTGAGGAGAGCAGTAACTATCACAGATTAGTTTCAGTATCTGAGCTGTTTACAGAGCGAGGTGTAGGAGGGAGTCTCAGTGCTCCCTTCCTGGGAGGTGGTGGTGACGATGTGTTGTGGGATTCCATTTGCACCAGCTCGCCACAAAAGGGAGATGGCTTCAGGGCCACGGTTTCTCAGTTGTGCCAGGGGGAAACGGAGCTGCCGGTGGGTTTAAAGTGAGAATTGCCCTTCACTGAACATTGCTCCTTACTCGGTCGGTGGGACGGGGATGTTTCAGAATCTCCACACGAGGCGACCTGGTCCTCTCCGACTCCTACCAGGGTCCTCCCCACATGGCAGGGGGAGGGGGGAGGGAACGGATATCGGGCACTCCACCACACGGCTTGGGCCTTCCTGTCCTATTCCAGGCTGTTTCTCTTGGAATGGTAGAATGGGAGGGACGGAGGGTGGGAATTGATGGCCCTGTTGTTCGTGCTGGTGCAGGAGGGGATAATGGCAAATGGTGAGGTTTTCAGAGGGAGTCTGTCGCCAGTGTTGTATACATGCAGAGTTATTGATGTGGGGGGTAAAGTGGAGAGAGGGATGGAGGGAGAGAGAGGGAGAGAGAAGGTGGTGCATGGTTTACAGATGAATGCACTGTGTTGGGGTACACAGTCCTACATGCTGGCGGAGTAACTGCTCCTGGTTTACAGATCAATGTACTGGGGTGCTGTACACAGTCCTACATGCTGGGAGGGTAACTGCTCCTGGGTTACAGATCAATGCACTGGGGTGGTACACACAGTCCTACATGCTGGGAGGGTAACTGCTCCTGGTTTACAGATTAATTCACGGATGATCACTGCACAGTTCGCTGTGCTGGTCCGACTATCTGGTTGAGGTTTATAGATAATGCCTTCCTGTTGTCTGCACAGCTCCTGGTGCTGGGCCGATATCTAATCCGGGGTTATAGATCAATGCACTGCTGTGATCTGTGCAGTGTTCCACTCTGGACCGATTGCCGGATTGTATTGACCAGTGCAGTGGATGAATGTTGACAGATTGCTGGGCTGTACTGAGCAGTACACTGGCCTGGTCTGCACAGTGTTCCACGGTGAACAGATATCTCCTCTGGGTATATGGTGTCTGGGCTGGTTCAGTGAGGTGGATTGAGAATGTGGTATATCTCACCATTTCAGCTGATCTGACAATGCCTTTAGTTTCCATTCCTGTGATTGGACCCTCCATCTCTCACCTCATTAATATTACAGTGTGTCCAGGTACAGTACATCATGTTGGTGGGGTGGGTAGGGGATAAAGGTGATGGACAGGTCAAGGAGTTCCCCGGAACGTTCTGTCCCCAACGTTCTATAACTGCCATTCCCCGGAACGTTCCGTCCCCGACATTCTATAACTGACATTCCACGGAATGTTCTGTTCCCAACATTCGATAACTGCCATTCCCCGGAACGTTCTGTCCCCAACATTCTATGGCTGCCATTCCCCGGAACATTCTGTCCCTGACATTCTATAACTGACATTGCCCGGAACGTTCTGTCCCTGACATTGTTTGTGAACGGCTGGACGTCAGTGAATTGAACAAACGATAAAATCCCGAGGGAAGAGATTCCATTCCAGGGAGAAGGAGACACTGTTCCGAAGGCCCCTCAGGCAGTTAAAGGGGTGAATACATTTTCCCTGCGTTTACATTTGTCCACGACACAGGATCGACCACAATTTATACCAAAATACAGAAATTCCCAAACTCCGTTTGTCTTTAGGAAACTGGGAGCGAATCCTTCAGGACAGCAACGTTCCCACCCTCCGTATTAGGAACTGGGAAGGAGTGACCTGTGTCTGCTCTCGAGTGATCGAGTGTGTGGGAATGTCCTAGAAACCATCTGTCCTTATGGATGAGACTCTGTGTTTGGGGAGGGAGGGTTTCTTGTGGTTTATGTCACATTTTTGTCATTAATTCCGACCTTCCCATTTGTTATTCCAGGTGCAATTATTTTAATAAATCCCTGAATACAGGGACACATTTGAAAATCTCACTGGGTCCCCGATCAATCGGGTCCCTTTGCCTCCAGGCTGATGGATAATGGGTTTGTTTTCCTTCCTCACAGTTAACGTAGTGACCATCTACGTCCTGCTTTATAAAGATTGTGGATTGTCTCCATGTGTCAGACGTTACCTGGGGGCCATGGCAGTGGCGGATCTCCTGGTCATTATCCTCGACCTGATCCTGAGACACATTCCCATTGTTCATTGGGAACAGTTATATTTCCTGGTGGACTCCGTCCCCGTGTGTAATATCCACGCCGTCCTGGTTTATGCAGCCACTGACTGCTCTGTCTGGTTCACCGTCACTTTCACCTTTGATCGGTTTGTGGCCATTTGTTGCCAGAAGCTGAAAAGTAAATATTGCAGTGAGAAAACGGCGGCTGTGGTTCTGGGAGCAGTGACTGTGCTGAGCTGTTTAAAGAACATTTCCTGGTATTTTATGCTCACGGCTCGGTATTTTCTGATGAACCACCCCTGGTTTTGTGAGCCAACAATCGCTGTTTATTACACCATTGTCTGGGTCACAATCGAGTCCCTCCACTACATTCTAACCCCGGGTGTCCCATTTCTCCTGATTCTGCTGCTCAATGTTCTCACCGTCAGACACATTTTAGTGACCAGCAGAGCCCGCAGGAGACTTCGCGCTCACACCAATGGGGACGCTCAGTCTGACACTGAAATGAGAAACCGAAAAAAATCCATCATTTTACTGTTTGTGATCTCGGCCAATTTCATCGTGTTATGGTCAATGTTAATGCTGTATTCTATATGGCACCGGATGTGGTTTATTGGGTATAAGTCTGTGTATCTCGATGCCTTTGTGAAGGAATTGGGCTTCATGCTGCAGCTCCTCAGTTGCTGCACAAACACCGCGATTTATGCCGTCACCCAGACTAAGTTCAGGCAGCAGCTGAAGCATGTGCTGAAATATCCCTTCACCCAAATCCATCCATCCATCAAATTCCCTCATTAATCACACCATCCGGGATTTTCGCATTTCAGTTCAGTGTTTCAGCGATGGAGCAGCCTGTCGCTTTGGTAACAGACTGAGGGTAGAGCTGGTTTGTCCATCCTTATCCCACAGGGGGGTTACAGGGAAACATCTCAATGTTTCTCACAACTCAGGGGCCAGTGAGAAAAGGCACCATCCCACTGACTGTATCCATCACTTCCATTAGTAACCAATGAAAATGTTGATTAAAGTGTGCCGAGCAGCAGAGTGACCGATGTTGTTGTGTGTCTTTGTGTTGGAGAAGCTGAGCTGGAGAGAGACAGACTCAGCCCCAAGTCCTGGTCCTCAGGGAAGGGGAGGGCACCGCGCCCTGAGCTCAGGAGCTGGGTTTAACTCCCTCTATCCCACCACTGCAGCCTGGATTCCCCATTACCTCTCCCCTACCCTTTCTCCTCGTTGCTATCCCTCTCTATCTCTCCATACTCTTTCCTTCCCAATACCTCTCCTTCTCACTCTCACTCATTCACCCATCTCTATCACACACACCCCCAACCCCGGTTTCTTCACCTGCCTCCACTCTTCCCTCTCTCACTCCCTGAGAGAGAGAGAGAGAAGACAAGGATGGAGCTGAGAGAGGGAATGAGAGGGGCAAACAGAGGGGGCAAGAGATAGAGGGAGATGGCAGCAAGAGAAAGGGAGAGAGACAGGGGCGAGAAGGAGAGAGAGAGGGAGGAGAGAAAGGGAGATGAGGTGACAGTGATTCGAGAGAGTGTGAAAGAGCAGGGAGAGACAGGGTGGGGGGACGAGAGACAGGGGGGTGAGAGGGAGGGGCAAGATAGAGAGAGGAGTCAGGCGAGAGAGAGAGGGGACCGACAAAAGGGGTGGGAGAAACGGGGGCTGCGAGAGAGAGGGGGGCGAGAGAGGGGAGGCCGAGAGAGGGGGGGCGAGCGAGAGGAGGCAAGAGAGACAGGGGTGCGAGGGAGGGGAGGCGAGAGAGAGGGGGGCGAGAGAGACTGGGGAGAGTTAGAGACCGGGGATGAGAGAGACTGGGGAGAGTTAGAGACCGGTGACGAGAGAGACCAGGGAGACTTAGAGACAGGGGGCGAGAGAGACCGGGGAGAGTTAGAGACCAGAGGCGAGAGAGACCGGGGAAAGTTCGAGACTGGGGGCGAGAGAGACTGGCGAGAGGGACTGGGGAGAGTTAGAGATGGGGGGCGAGAGAGACCGGGGGCTAGAGAGACTGGGGAGAGTAAGAGACCGGGGGGCTAGAGAGAACGGGGAAAGTTAGAGACGGGGGGTGAGAGAGACTGGGGAGAGTTAGAGACCGGGGGCGATAGAGACCGGGGGCTGGAGAGACAGGGGAGAGTCAGAGACCGGGGGCGAGAGAGACCGGGGAGAGTTAGAGACCGGGGGCGAGAGAGACTGGGGAGAGTTCGAGACCGGGGGCGAGAGAGACCGGGGGCTAGAGAGACTGGGGAGAGTCAGAGCCCAGGGGCGAGAGAGACCGGGGAAAGTTAGAGACTGGGGGTGAGAGAGACTGGGGAGAGTTAGAGACCGGGGGCGATAGAGACCGGGGGCTAGAGAGACTGGGGAGAGTCAGAGACCGGGGGTTGAGAGAGACTGGGGAGAGTTAGAGACTCGGGGCGATAGAGACCGGCGGCTAGAGAGACAGGGGAGAGTCAGAGACCGGCGGCTAGAGAGACAGGGGAGAGTCAGAGACCGGCGGCTAGAGAGACAGGGGAGAGTCAGAGACCGGGGGCGAGAGAGACTGGGGAGAGTCAGAGACCGGGGGCGAGAGAGACTGGGGAGAGTTAGAGACCGGGGGCGAGAGAGACTAGGGAGAGTTAGAGACAGGGCATGATAAGAGAGACCGGGGGTGAGCAAGACAGGAGCCGACGAGACAGACCAGGAGCGAGATAGACCGGGGGACGGGAGAGAACTGGGGCAACGAGAAACCGGGCACGACGAGAGAGAACAGGGCAGACAAACACCGGGGGGGGGGGGGTACAAGAGAGACAGGGGGGGGGCGCGAGTGAGATCAGGGGCGGGAGAGAAACCGGGGGCACTGAGAGACCGGGGCTGAGAGAGAGAGACCGGTGGTGAGAGAGAGAGACTGGGGAGATTGAGAGACCGGGGAGAGTTAGAGACCAGGGGCGAGAGAGACTGGGGAGAGTCAGAGACAGGGGGTGAGAGAGACCGGGCAGCGTTAGAGACCAGGGGTGAGAGAGACCGGGCAGAGAGTCAGAGACAGGGGGCGAGAGAGACTGGGGAGAGTCAGAGACCGGGGGTGAGAGAGACTGGGTAGAGTTAGAGACTGGGGGCGAGAGAGACCGGGAGGACTTCGAGCCCGGGGGCAAGAGAGACCAGGGAGAGTCAGAGACCGGGGGCGAGAGAGACTGGGGAGACTTAGAGAACGGTGGCAAGAGAGACCAGGGAGAGTCAGAGACCGGGGGCGAGAGAGACTGGGGAGACTTAGAGAACGGGGGCGAGCGGGACCGGGGAGAGTTGGAGACCGGGGACGAGAGAGACCGGGGAGAGTCAGAGACCGGGGGCGAGATAGACTAAAGAGAGTTAGAGACTGGGGGCAAGAGACTGGGGAGAGTTAGAGACCGGGGGCGAGAGAGACCGGGAGGACTTCGAGCCCGGGGGCAAGAGAGACCGGGGAGAGTCAGAGACCAGGGGCGAGAGACTGGAGAGAGTCAGAGACCGGGGGCGAGAGAGACTGGGGAGAGTTAGAGACCAGTGGCGACAAGAGAGACCGGGGGTGAGCGCGACAGGAGCAGACAAGACAGACCTGGAGCGAGAGAAACCGGGGACGAGAGAGGCCGGAGGCAACAAGAAACCGGGTGTGACAAGAGAGAACGGGGTGGGGGGTGGGGGTACGAGAGAGGCCAGGGACGAGAGAGACCGGGGGCAACAAGAAACCGGGTGTGACAAGAGAGAACGGGGCCAGAGAGAGACCGGGGTGGGGGGGGTGGGATGTTACGAGAGAGAGACCGGGGGGGGCGGGTGTGAGGGGGACCGAGTGAGACCAGGGGCAGGAGAGAAACCAGTGGCAATGTGAGACCGGTGGTGAGAGAGAGAACGGTGGCAAGAGAGAGACTGGGGGCAAGAGGGCAAGAGAGACCGGGGGAGAGAGAGTCCGGGGAGATTTAGAGACCAGGGGGCGAGAGAGAACGGGGGCAAGAGAGGGAGAGAGAGAGACATGGGACAAAGAGAGGCTGGGTGCGAAAGAGACAGGGGGCTGCGGCACGCACCGGGGGCAAGAGAGACTGTGGGTGAGAGAGACCGGGGGTGATGAGAGACCGGGGCTGAGAAAGATTGGGGGTGAGAGTGACCGGGGCGAGAGAGGCCGGGGGTGAGAAAGACCGGGGGGTGAGCGTAACCGGGGGCGAGAGAGAGACTGGGGGCGAGAGAAACTGAGGGGGGTGAAAGACACCGGGGGCGAGAGAGATTGGGGTGGAGAGAGACCCAGGGGTGACGAGCAACCCCGGGATGACAAGAGAGACGGGTGGTGAGAGAGACAGGGAGCGATGAGACAGACCGGGGGTGAGACACTGGGGTTGACGAGAGACAGGGGGCGACAAGAGACCGGTGGTGAGAGTGACCGGGGGCGAGAGACAGTCCTGGGGCGAGAGAGAGGGGGTGACAAGAGAGACCGGGAGGTGAGATAGACCGGGGGCAAAGAGAGACCGGGGGTGAGAGAGACCGGGGGCGATAGAGGCAGGGGGTGAGAAAGACCGGGGGTGAGAGTGACCGGGGGTGAGAGTGACCGGGGACGAGAGAGGCCGATAAGCGAGAGAAGCCGGGTGCGAGAGAGACAGGAAGCGACGAGACAGACCGGGGGCAAGAGAGACTGTGGGTGAGAGAGACCGGGGGGGGTGGGGGTTGAAAGACACCGGGGGCGAGAGAGATTGGGAGTGAGAGAGACCAGGGAGGGGGCGAGAGAGATCGGGAGCGAGAGAGGCTGGGGGCGATGACAGAATCCGGGGGTGAGAGAGACCGGAGGGCGAGAGAGACCGGGCACAAATGAGAGATCGGGGGGCAAGAGAGACCGCGGGTGAGAGACCGGGGTGATCAGAGACCGAGGGCAAGAGAGAGACTGGTGGCAACAGGAGACAGGGTCATCAAGAGAGACCAGGATCGACGAGAGAGTCCGGGGACGAGAGAGAGACCGGGGGCGACAAAAGACCGGCAGCGAGAGACACCAGGGACGGCGAGAGAGAACGGGGGTGAGAGAAACCAGGGGTGGGGGGGACGAGAGAGAAGGGATTGTGAGAGAGAATGGGGGTGACGAGGGAGACCGGGGATGATACAGACCGGGGACGACGAGAGAGACCAGGGGCGAGAGAGAGACCAGAGGCGATGAGAGACCGGGGGCGGCGAGAGAGACAGGAGGTCGAGAGAGACCGGGGATGAGACAGACTGGGGGCGACGAGAGAGACTGGGGGTGAGAGAGACGGGGTGACGAGGGTGACCGGGGGCGAGACAGACCGGGGATGAGACAGACTGGGGGCGACGAGAGAGACTGGGGGTGAGAGAGACGGGGTGACGAGGGAGACCGGGGATGAGACAGACCGAGGATGAGACAGACCGGGGGTGACGAGAGAGACGGGGGGGAGGGGCGAGAGGAAAAGGGGGCGAGAGGTAGACTGGGGTCAAGAGAGAGGGGATGATGAGAGAGACCGGGGGTGAGAGAGACGGGGGGGTGCGAGAGAGACGGGGGGGTGCGAGAGAGACTGGGGGCGAGAGAGAAATTGGGGGCGAAGGAGACCAGTGGTGATGAGAGACTGGGGGTGAGATAGACCAGGGGTGAGAGAGACCGGGGGTGACGAGAGAGACGGGGGTGACGAGAGAGACGGGGGGGGAGGGGAGAGAGGGAAAGGGGGCGAGAGATAGACTGGGGTCAAGAGAGAGGGGATGATGAGAGAGACCGGGGGTGAGAGAGACGGGGGGTGTGAGAGAGACGGGGGGGTGCGAGAGAGACTGGGGGCGAGAGAGAAACTGGGGGCGAAGGGGACCGGGGGTGATGAGAGACTGGGGGTGAGATAGACCAGGGGTGAGAGAGACCAGGGGGTGATGAGAGAGACGGGGGTGACGAGAGAGACGGGGGGGAGGGGCGAGAGGGAAAGGGGGCGAGAGATAGACTGGGGTCAAGGGAGAGGGGATGATGAGAGAGACCGGGGGTGAGAGAGACGGGGGGGTGCGAGAGAGACCAGGGGCGAGAGAGAGGGGGTGAAGAGAGAAACCGGGGTCAAGAGAGACCAGGGGGGTGGGAGACCGGGGGCGAGAGAAAACAGGGGCACGAGACACCGGGGGCGAAGAGAGAGAGCGGGGCGGCGAGAGAGACTGGGGGCGAGAGAGACCGGGGGCGAAGAGAGAGAGCGGGGCGAGAGAGACTGTGGGCGAGAGAGACCAGGGGCGAAGAGAGAGAGCGGGGCGAGAGAGACCGGGGTGGGGGAGAGAGACGGGGCGCGAGACCAGGGAGTTTGCGAGAGACCGGGTATGAGAGAGACCAAGGGCAACGAGAGACCGGGCCTGACGAGAGAGAGGGGGTTGACGAGAGAGACCGGGGGGTGAGAGAGGCCAGGGGCGAGAGAGACTGGGGGCAAGAGAGACCGGGAGAGATAAGAGAGACCAGGGGCGAGAGAGAGAGAGACCGGGAGTGAGACAAAGACTGGGGGCGATGAGAGATCAGGGGCAAGAGAGACCGGGGCGAACAGAGAGCGGGGTGGCGAGAGAGACCGAAGGGGTCGAGAGACCGGGGACTAGAGAGCACGGGGGCGAGAGAGAGACCGGGTGCGAGAGAGATCGGGATCGAGAGAGATAGGGATCGAGAGAGACGGGGGCAATGAGAGAGACTGTGGGCGATAGAGACCGGGATCGAGAGAGACGGGGGGCAATGAGAGAGACTGTGGGCGATAGAGACCTGGATCGAGAGAGACCGGGGTCGAGAGAGTCGGGGATCGAGAGAGACGGGGGGTGACGAGAAAGACCGGGATCGAGAGAGACGGGGGGCGACCAGAGAGACCGGGATCGAGAGATACGGGGCGGGGGGGGGGCGAGAGAGACTGGGGGTGATGAGAGAGATGGGGGGAAGAGAAACTGGGAGCGAGAGAGACCGGGGGCAAGAGAAACTGGGAGCGAGAAAGACCGGGTTTGAGGAGAGACCAGGGGTGAGAGACATCGGGGATGACAAGAGAGACCTCAGAAAGTGCTCCCTCAATACCTCAGAAAGTGCTCCCTCAATATCTTAGAAAGTGCACACTCTATATGTCAGAAATTACTCCCTCAGTACCTCAGGTAGTGCTTCCTCAGTACGTCAGATAGTGCACCCTCTATACCTCATAAAGTGCTGCCTCAATACCTCAGATAGTCCTTCCCTCAATACCTCAAAAAGTGTTCCCTCAATACTTCAGAATGTGCTGCCTCAGTAACTCAGAAAGTGCTTCCTCAGTACATCAGATAGTGCTTCCACAATACCTCAGAAAGTGTCCCTCAGTACACCAGGTAGTGCTTCCTCAGGACCTCAGATAGTGCTTCTTCAATACCGCAGATAGATGTCCCCCCATACCTCACATAGTGCTCCCTAAGTACATCAGATAGTGTTTCCACAGTACCTCAGATAGCGCTTCCTCAATACCTCAGACGTAATCCTTCAATACCCCAGATAGCGCTTCCTCAATACCTCAGGAAGTGCTCCTTCAATGCCTCAGAAAGTTCTCCCTCAGTACCTCAGAAACTACTTGCCCAATACCTCAGAAGGAGCTCCCTCAATACCTCAGAAAGTGCTCACTCAATACCTCAGATAGTGCACCCTCAATTCCTCAGAACGTGCTCGCTCAATACCTCAGATAGTGCTTTCTCAACACTCAGAAATTGCTTCCTCAATACCTCAGATAGTGCTCCCTCAGTACCTCAGATGGTACTTCGTCAGTACATCAGATAGTGCTTCCAAAGTACCTCAGATTTGCTACCTCAATGCCTCAGAAAGTGTTCCCTCAGTATCTCAGAATGTGCTCTCTCAGTCCCTCAGAAACTGCTCCCTCAATACCTCAGATAGTACTCCCTCAATACCTCAGATAGTGCACTCTCAATATCTCAGAAAGTGCTCCCTCTATACCTCAGATAGTACTTCGTCAGTATATTAGATAGTGTATCCACAATACCTCAGAAAGTGCGCCCTGAATACCTCAGATAGTGCTCCCTCAATATGTCAGAACGTGCTCCCTCAGTACCTCAGATAGTGCTTCCTCAGGACCATAGATAGTGCACCCTCAATACCTCAGCAAGTACTCTCTCAATACCTGATAAGGAGCTCCCTCAATACCTCAGAAAGTGTTCCCTCAATAACTCAGAAAGTTCCCTCTCAGTACGTCAGAAAGTGCTCCCTCAATACCTTACATAGTGCTTTCCCAATACCTCAGGAAGTGCTTCCTCAGTACCTCAGACAGTGCTTGCTCAATACCTCAGATAGTGCTCCCCCATTACCTCGGAAAGTGCTCCCTCAATGCCACACAAAGAGCTCGCTCAATACCACACGAAGTGGTCCCGCAATTCCTCAGATAGTACTCCCTCAATACCTCAGAAAGTGGTCACTCAATGCCACAGATACTGGTCCCTCACTACCTTAGAAAATGCTCCCTCAATACCACAGTTAGTGCTTCCTCAATACCTCAGATAGTGCTCCCTCAGTACCTCTGATAGTGCTTCCTCAGCACTACAGATAGTGCACCCTCAATACCTCCGAAGGTACTCTCTCAATACCTGATAAGGAGCTCTCTCTATACCTCAGAAAGTGTTCCCTCAGTAACTCAGAAAGTTCTCTTTCAGTCCCTCAGAAACTGCTCCCTCAATAAATCACATAGTGCTTCCCCAATACCTCAGGAAGTGCTTCCTCAGTACCTCAGAAAGTGTTCTTCACTACCTCAGAAAGTACTCCCTCAGTACCTCAGATAGTGCTTCCTCAGTACATCAGATAATGCTCCCTCAATACCTCAGAAAGTGCTCCCTCTATACCTCAGATAGTGCACCCTCAATACGTCAGAAAGTGCTCCCTCAGTACCTCAGATAGTGCTTCCTCAATACCTCAGATAGTTCTCCCTCAGTATCTCAGAAACTGCTCTCTCAATACCATCAGAATGTGATCCCTTAATACCTCAGAAAGTGTTCTGTCAGTACCTCAGAAATTGTTCCCGCATTAACTCAGATAGTGCTTCCACAAAACTTTAGAAAATTCTCCCACAATACCTCAGAATGTGCGCCCACAATACCTCAGATAGTGCTCCCTCAATACCTCAGGAAGTGCTCCCCCAATACCTCAGAAAGTGATCTCTCAACACCTCAGAGAGTGCTCCCTCAATTCCTCAGGAAGTGCTCCCTCAATACCTCAGAATGCGTTCTCTCAGTATCTCAGAAAGTTCTCTCCCAGTCCCTCAGAAAGTGCTCCCTCAATACCTCACATAGTGTTTCCCCAATACCTCAGAACGTGCACCCTCAATACCTCAGATAGTGCTTCCTAGGTACCTCAGAAGTGCTCCCACAGTACCGCAGAAAGTGCTCCTTCAATACCTCAGATAATGCTCCCACAATATCACAGAAAGTGCTCCCTCAATACTTCAGATAATACTGCCTCAATACCTCAGAAAGTTCTCACTCAATACCTCACAATGTACTGCCTCAATACCTCAAAAAGTGCTCCCTCATTACCTAAGAATGTGCTCCCCAAATTCCTCATACAGTGCTTCCTCAACACCTCAGAAAGTGATTCCTAAGTACCTCAGAAAGTGCTCCCACAGTACTGATGAAAGTGCTTCCTCAGTACCTCAGATAGTGCTCCATCAATACCTCAGATAGTACTCCCTGAATAAGTGAGAAAGTGCTCGCTCAATACCTCAAATACTGCTTCCTTCAGTACCTCCGATGGTGCTTGCCCACTACCTCAGAAAGTACTCCTTCAGTACCTCAGATTGTGGTTCCTCCGTCTGTCAGATAGTGCACACCCAATACCTCAGAAAGTGCTCCTTCCATACCTCAGATAATGCCTCCTCTGTCCCTCAGATAATGCACACCCAATACCTCAGAAGGTGCTCCCTCAATTCCTCAGAAAGTGCTCCCTCAATACTTTAGATAATGCTCGCACAATAACACATAAAGTGCTCCCTCAATACCTCAGATAGTACTCATTTAATACATTAGAAAATGCACACTCTACAAGTGAGAAATTGCTCCCTCAGTACCTCAGATGGTGCTTGCTCAATACCTAGGAAAATGCTCCCACAATACCTCAGAAAGTGCTCCCTCAATCCTGAGTTAGTCCATCCCATAATACCTCATACAATGCTCCCTCAATACGTCAGAAAGTGCTCCCTCAATACTTCAGATAGTGCTGCCTCAGTACCTCAGAAAGTGCTCCTACAATACCTCAGATAGTGCTCCCTCAGTACTCAGATAGTGCTTCCTCAATAGCTCAGATAGTGCACCCTCAGTAGTCAGATAGTGCTTCCTCAATAGCTCAGATAGTGCACCCTCAGTACCTCAGAAAGGGCTCCCGCAATACCTCAGATAGTGCTCCCTCAGTACTCAGGTAGTGCTTCCTCAATACCTTAGATAGTGCTCCCTCAGTAGTCAGATAGTGCTTCCTCAATTCCTCAGAAAGTGCTCCCTCAATACCTCAGATAGTGCTTCCTCAGTTCCTCAGAAAGTGCTCCCTAAATAATTCAGAATGCGCTGCCTCAGTACCACAGAAACTGTTCCCACAATACCTCAGATAGTGCTCCCTCATTACATCAGAAAGTGCTCCCCAAATTTCTCAGATAGTGCTTCCTCAACACATCAGAAAGGGCATCCTAAATACCTCAGAAGGTGCTCCCACAGTACTGATGAAAGTGCTCCCGCAATACCTCTGATAATGCTCCCCCAAAACCACAGAAAGTGCTTCCTCAGTACCTCAGATAGTGCTCCATCAATACCTCACATAGTACTACCTCAATACCTCAGAAAGTGCTTCCTCAATACCTCAGAATGTGCTGCCTCAGTGCCTCAGAAAGTACTACCTCAATATCTCAAGAAGTGCTCACTCAATACCTCAGAAAGTGCTCCCTCATTACCTCAGAAAGTGCTCCCCAAATTCCTCAGATAGTGCTTCCTCAACACTTCAGATAATGCTCCCTCAATACCTCAGATAATGCTCCCTCAATACCTCAGAATGTGCTGCCTCAGTACTTCAGTATGTGCTGCCTCAGTACTTCAGAAAGTTCTCCCTCATTAGCTCAGAACGTACTCCCCAAATTCCTCAAATAGTGCTTACTCAGTACCTCCGATAGTGCTTCCTCAGTGCCTCAGAAAGTGCTCCCTCAGTACCTCAGAAAGTGCTCCCTCAATACCTCAGAAAGTGCTCCCTCGATACCTCAGATAATGCCTCCTCTGTCCCTCAGATGGTGCACACCCAATACCTCAGAAGGCGCTCCCTCAATTCCTCAGAAAGTGCTCCCTCAATACCTTAGAAAATGCACACTCTATATGTCAGAAATTACTCCCTCTATACCTCAGATAGTGCGCCCTCTATACCTCAGAAAGTGCTCCCCCAATACCTCAGATCGTCCGTCCCTGAATACCTCAGAAGGTGCTCCCTCAATACCTCAGAAAGTGCTCCCTAAATATTCAGAATGTGCTGCCTCAGTACCTCAGAAAGTGCTCCCTTAGTACTCAGATAGTGCTTCCTCAACAGCTCAGATAGTGCACTCTCAGTACCTCAGATAGTGCTCCCTCAATACCTCAGAAAGAGCTTCCTCAGTACATCATATAGTGATTCCTCAGTACCTCAGAAATTGCTCCCTCAGTTCCTCAGATAGTGCTCCCTCAATACCTCAGAAAGTGCTCCCTCAATACTTCAGAAAGCGCTTTCTCAGTACCACAGAAACAGCTCCCTCAATACATCAGAAAGTGCTCCCTCAATACCTCAGAAAGTGCTCCCTCAGTACCTCAGATAGTGCTTCCTCAGTACCTCAGATAATGCTTCCTCAGTATCTCAGATAGTGCTTCCACAGTACCACAGATTGTGCTCCCTCAATACATCAGAATGTACTCCCTCAATACCTCAGAAAGTGCTCTCTCAAACCTCAGGAAGTGCTCCCTCAAACCTAAGGAAGTGCACCCTCAAAACCTCAGAAAGTACTCCCTCAGTACCTCAGAAGGAGTTCCTTCAATACCTGGGGAAGTGCTCCCTCAATACCTCAGATAGTGCACCCTCACACCTCAGAAATTGCTCCCTCAATAGCTCAGAAAGTGGTCCCTCTATAACTCAGAAAGTGCATCCTCAATACCACAGATAGTGCTCCCTCAGTACCTCAGACAGTGCTTCCTCAGTACCGCAGAAAGTGCGCCGTCAATACCTCAGATAGTGCCGCCTCTGTACCTCAGATAGTGCTCTCTCAGTACATCAGATAGTGCTTCCACAATACCTGAGAAAGTGCTCCCTCAATACCTCAGAAACTACTTGCTCAATACCTCAGAAGGAGCTCCCTCAATACCTCAGAAAGTTCTCCCTCAGCACCTCAGAAAGTGCTCCCTCATTACGTTAGAAACTGCTTCCTCAGTACCTCAGATAGAGCTCCCTTAATACCCCAGATAGTACTCCCTGAATACCTCAGAAAGTGCTCCCTCAATACCTCAGGAATTGCTCTCTCAATACCTCAGATCGTGCACCCTCAATAACTCAGATTGTGCTTCCTCAATACCTCAGAACTTGATCCCTCAATACCTCAGAAAGTGCTCCCTCAATACTTTAGATAATTCTCCCACAATACCTCAGAAAGTACTCCCTCAGTACCTCAGATAGCGCTTCCTTAGTAGCTCAGTTGGTGCTTCCACAATACCTCAGAAAGTGCTCTCTCTATACATCAGAAAGTTCTCCCTCAGTACCTCAGAAACTGCTCTCTCTATACATCAGAAAGTGATCCCTTAATACCTCAGAATGTGCTCTGTCAGTACCTCAGTAATTGTTCCCACAATAACTCAGATAGTGCTTCCTCAATACCGCAGATAGATCTCCCTCCATACCTCAGATAGTGCGTTCTCAGTTCCTCAGAATGTGCTGCCTCAATACCTCAGAAAGTGCTCCCCAAATTCCTCAGATAGTGCTTCCTCAACACCTCAGAAAGTGCTTCCTAAATACCTCAGACGGTGCTCTCTCAGTACCTCAGAAACTGCTCCCTCAATACATCAGACATGATCCCTCAATACCTCAAAAAGTGCCCTGTCAGTACCTCAGAAATTTCTGCCATAATAACTCAGATAGTGCTTCCTCAATACCTCAGAGGTGCAAACACAATTTCTCAGAAAGTGCTCGCTCAGAAATCAGAAAGTGCTCTCTCTGTACTTCAGAAACTGCTCCGTCAATACCTCACATAGTGTTTCTCGAATACCTTAGGAAGCTCTGCCCCATTACCTCAGACAGTGCTCCCTCAATACCTCAGACAATTCTGCCTCAATACTACAAAAAGTGCTCCCGGAGTACCTCAAAATGTGCTACCTCAATACCACACTAAGTGTTCCCTCAATTCCTTAGATCGTGCTCCCTCAATACCTCAGAAAGTGCTCACTTAGTGCCTCAGATAGTGTTCCCTCAATACCTTAGAAAGTGCTCCCTCAATACCTCAGTCAGTGCTCCCTCAATACCTCAGATAGTGCTTCCTCAATACCTCAGGAAGTGCTCCATCAATACCTCAGAATGTGCTCCATCAATGCCTCAGAAAGTGCTGCCTCAATACCTCAGATAGTGCTCCCTTAAGACCTCAGAAAGTGTTCCCACAATACCTCAGAAATTGCTCCCTCAGTACCTCTGGAACTGCTCCCTCAATACATCAGAAAGTGATCCCTCAATACCTCAAAAAGTGCTCTGTCAGTACCTCAGAAAGTGTTGCCACAATACTTCAGTATTTCAGTACTTCTGGTGGTGTTTCCTCAATAACTCAGATAGTGCTTCCACAGTACCTCAGATAGTGCTTCCTCAGAACCTCAGATAGTGCTCCCTCCATATGTCAGTAAGTGCTCCCTCAGTACCTCAGATAGTGCTTCCTCAATACCTCAGCCGTGATCCCGCAATACCTCAGATAATGCTTCCTCAGTACCTCAGACAGTGCTTCCTCAATACCTCACATAGTGCTCCCTCAGTACTTCAGATAGTACTTCCTCAGTACCACAGATAGTGCTCCCTCCATACCTCAGAAAGTGCTCCCTCAGTACCTCAGATAGTGCTCCCTCAATACCTCAAAAAATACTTGCTCAGTACCTCAGACGGAGATCCTTCAATACCTCAGAATGGGCTCTCACAATACCTCAGATAGTGCACCCTCAGTACCTCAGAAATTGCTCCCTCAATACCTCAGAAATTGCTCCCTCGATACCTCAGAAAATGCCTCCTCTGTCCCTCAGATAGTGCACACCCAATACCTCAGAAGGTGCTCCCTCAATTCCTCCGAAAGTGCTCCCTCAATACTTTCGATAATGCTCCCACAATACCACAGAAAGTGCTCCCTCAATACCTCAAATAGTGCTCACTCAATACCTTAGAAAATGCATACTCTATATGTCAGACATTGCTCCCTCAATACCACAGATAGTATTTCCTCAGTACGTCAGATAGTGCACCCACTATAACTCAGATAGATCTGCCTCCATACCTCAGACAGTGCTTCCTCAGTACATCAGATAGTGCTTCCTCAATACCTCAGAAAGTACTCCCTCTGTACCTCAGATAATGCTCCCTCAATACCTCAGACTGTGCTCCCTCTATACCTCAGAAAGTGCTCCCTAATAACTCAGATAGTGCTTCCTCAATACCTCAGAAAGTGCTCCTTCAATACCTCAGAAAGCCCTCCCTCAGTACCTCAGAAAGTGCTCCCTCTATACCTCAGAAAGTGCTCTCCCAATACATGAGAAAGTGATCCCTTAATACCTCAGAAAGTGCTCTGTCAGCGCCCAGAAATTGTTCCCACAATAACTCAGATAGTGCTTCCTCAATACCGCAGATAGATCGCCCTCCATACCTCAGATAGTGCTTGCTCAGTAACTCAGAAAGTGCTCCCTCAGTACCTCAAAAAGTGCTCCCTCAATACCTCAGATAGTGCTCCTCAATACCTCTGAAAGTGCTTCCTCAATACCTCAGATAGTGGTCCCTCAGTACCTCAGATAGTGCTTTGTCAGTACATCAGATAGTGATACAACAATACCTCAGAAATTGCTCCCTGAACATGTCAGATGGTGCTTCCACAGTATCTCAGGTTAATGCATCCTCAATACGTCAGAAAGTGCTCCCTCAATACCTCAGAAACTGCTTCCTCAGTACCTCAGAAAGTGATCCATCAATACCCCAGATAGTACTCCCTGAATACCTCAGAAAGTGCTCCCTCAATACTTCATGTAGTGCACCCTCATTAACTCAGATAGTGCTTCCGAAGAAGCTCAGAACGTGCGCCCTCAATACCTCAGAAAGCGCTTCCTCAATACCTCAGATAGTGCTTCCTCAGTACCTCAGATAGTGCTTCCTCAGTACCTCAGAACATGATCCCTCAATACCTCAGAAAGTACTCCCTCAGGACCTCAGATAGTGCTTCCTCAGTACCTCAGATAGTGCTTCCTCAGGACCTCAGAACATGATGCCTCAATACCTCAGATAGTGCTTCATTAGTAACTCAGACAGTGCTTCCTCAATACCTC
The DNA here is from genome assembly GCF_047496795.1 of Chiloscyllium punctatum. Taxonomy (NCBI): domain Eukaryota; kingdom Metazoa; phylum Chordata; class Chondrichthyes; order Orectolobiformes; family Hemiscylliidae; genus Chiloscyllium; species Chiloscyllium punctatum. Next base: position 27,020,081 of record NC_092762.1, read on the forward strand.
AGGAAGTGCTCCCGCAGTAACTCAGATAGTGCACCCTCAATACCGCAGACAGGGCTCCCTCAATACCTCAGAAACTACATCTTCAATACCTCAGAAGGAGCTCGCTCAATGTCTCAGAAATGGCTGCACAATAACTCAGATAGTGCTCCCTCAATACCTCAGAAATTGCTCCCTCAATACCTCAGAAATTGCTCTCTCAATACCTCAGAAAGTGCTCCCTCAATACCTCAGAAATTGCTCTCTCAATACCTCAGAAACTGCTCCCTCAATAACTCAGAAAGTGCTCCCTCCATACCTCAGATAGTGCACCCTCAATACCTCAGATAGTGCTCCCTCAATACCTCAGATAGTGCACCCTCAATACTGCAGAAAGTGCTTCCTCAGTATCTCAGAAAGTCCTCCATCAGTACCTCAGATAATGCTCCCGCAGTACCGAAGGTAGTGCTTCCTCAGGACCTCAGAATGTGCTCCGTCAACAGCTCAGATCGTGCTGCCTCAGTACCTCAGATAGGGCTCCCTCAGTACTATGAAGGTGCTTACTCAATAGCTCAGAAAGTGCATCCTCAGAACCACTGATAGTGCTCCCTTAATACATCAGAAACTGCTCCCTCAATACCTCAGATAGGGCACCCTCAGTACCTCAGAAATTGCTCAATTAATACCACAGATACTGCTCCCTCAGTACCTCAGGTAGTGCTGCATAAGTACCTCAGATAGTGTTTCCTCAATACCTCAGAAATTGCTCCCTCAGTACCTCTGGAACTGCTCCCTCAATTCATCAGAAAGTGATCCCTCAATACCTCAAAAAGTGCTCTGTCAGTACCTCAGAAAGTGTTGCCACAATACTTCAGTATTTCAGTACTTCAGGTGGTGTTTCCTCAATACCTCAGATAGTGCTTCCACAGTACCTCAGATAGTGCTTCCTCAGTACCTCAGATAGTGCTCCCTCCATAAGTCAGTAGGTGCTCCCTCAATACCTCAGATAATGCTTCCTCAGTACCTCAGACAGTGCTTCCTCAATACCTCAGAAAGTGCTCCCTCAGTACCTCAGATAGTACTTCCTCAGTACCTCAAAAACTACTTGCTCAGTACCTCAGACGGAGATCCTTCAATACCTCAGAATGGGCTCTCACAATACCTCAGATAGTGCACCCTCAGTACCTCAGAAATTGCTCCCTCAATACCTCGGAAAATGCCTCCTCTGTCCCTCAGATAGTGCACACCCAATACCTCAGAAGGTGCTCCCTCAATTCCTCCGAAAGTGCTCCCTCAATACTTTCGATAATGCTCCCACAATACCACAGAAAGTGCTCCCTCAATGCCTCAAATAGTGCTCACTCAATACCTTAGAAAATGCACACTCTATATGTCAGACATTGCTCCCTCAGTACCACAGATAGTGTTTCCTCAGTACGTCAGATAGTGCACCCACTATAACTCAGATAGATCTGCCTCCATACCTCAGACAGTGCTTCCTCAGTACATCAGATAGTGCTTCTTCAATACCTTAGAACGTACTCCCTCTGTACCTCAGATAATGCTCCCTCAATACCTCAGACTGTGCTCCCTCTATACCTCAGAAAGTGCTCCCTAATAACTCAGATAGTGCTTCCTCAATACCTCAGAAAGTGCTCCCTCAATGCCTCAGAAAGCCCTCCCTCAGTACCTCAGAAAGTGCTCCCTCTATACCTCAGAAAGTGCTCTCCCAATACATGAGAAAGTGATCCCTTAATACCTCAGAAAGTGCTCTGTCAGTGCCCAGAAATTGTTCCCACAATAACTCAGATAGTGCTTCCTCAATACCTCAGGAAATGCTCCCGCAGTAACTCAGATAGTGCACCCTCAATACCGCAGATAGTGCTCCCTCAATACCTCAGAAACTATTTCTTCAATATCTCAGAAGGAGCTCACTCAATGTCTCAGAAATGGCTGCACAATAACTCAGATAGTGCTCCCTCAATACCTCAGAAATTGCTCCCTCAATGCCTCAGAAATTGCTCCCTCTATACCTCAGAAAGTGCTCCCTCAATACCTCAGAAATTGCTCTCTCAATACCTCAGAAACTGCTCCCTCAATAACTCAGAAAGTGCTCCCTCAATACCTCAGATAGTGCACCCTCAATACCTCAGAAAGTGCTCCCTCAATACCTCAGATAGTGCACCCTCAATACTGCAGAAAGTGCTTCCTCAGTATCTCAGAAAGTCCTCCATCCGTACCTCAGATAATGCTCCCTCAGTACCGAAGGTAGTGCTTCCTCAGGACCTCAGAATGTGCTCCGTCAACAGCTCAGATCGTGCTGCCTCAGTACCTCAGATAGGGCTCCCTCAGTATTCTGAAGGTGCTTCCTCAATAGCTCAGAAAGTGCATTCTCAGAACCACTGATCGTGCTCCCTTAATACATCAGAAACTGCTCCCTCAGTACCTCAGATAGTGCACCCTCAGTACCTCAGAAATTGCTCAATTAATACCACAGATATTGCTCCCTCAGTACCTCAGGCAGTGCTTCGTCAGTACGTCAGATAGTGTTTCCTCAATACCTCAGAAAGTCTGCCCTGAATACCTCAGATAGTGCTTCCACAGTACGCCAGATATTCTAGCCTCAATACTTCAGATAGTGCTCCCTCAATACCTCAGATAGTGCTCCCTCAATACATCAAAACGTGAACCCTCCATAGCTCAGATAGTGCTTCCTCAGTACCACAGATAATGCACCCTCAAAACGTCAGATAGTGCTCCCTCAATACGTCAGAAAATAGTCGCTCAATAACTGAGAAAGAGCTCCCTCAATACCACAGAAAGTGCACTCTCAGTACAACAGAAAATGCTGTCTCAAACCTGAGGAAGTGCTCCTTTAAGAACTGAGATAGTGCTTCCTCAGTACCACAGATAGTGCACCCTCAATACCACAGAAAGTGCTTCCTCAGTACCTCAGAAATCGCTACCTCAGTAGCTCAGAAAGTGCTCCCATCAGTACCTCAGATAATGCTCACTCAGTACCGCAGGTAGTACTTCCTCAGGACCGCAGAAAGTGCTCCATGAATACCTCAGATAGTGCTGCTTGAGTACCTCAGAAAGGGCAACTTCAGTACCTCAGAAAGTGCTCCCTCTATACCTCAGATAGTGCACCCTCAATACCTCAGATCGTGCTCCCACACTACCTCAGATAGTGCACCCTCAATATCTCAGATAGTACACCCTCAATACCTCAGATAGTGCTCCCACTGTACCACAGAAAGTGCTCCAACAATACCTCAGATAATACTCCCTTAATACCTCAGAAAGTGCTCCCTCAGTACCTCAGATAGAACTTCATCAATACATCAGATAGCACTTCCTCAATACCTCCAAAACAGCTCCCTCAATACCTCAGATAGTGCAATCTCAATAACTCAGATAGTGCTTCCTAAGTACCTCAGAAGGTGGTCCCTCAATACCTCAGAAAGTTCCCCCTCAATACTTTAGATAATGCTCCACAATATCTCAGAAAGTGCTCCCTCAATACCTCAGATATTGCTCACGCAGTACCTTAGAAAGTTCACTCTCTACGTGTCAGAAATTGCTCCCTCAGTACCTCAGATGGTCCTTGCTCTCTACCTCAGAAAGTGCTTCCTCAATACCTCAGAACGTGATCATTCAATACCTCAGATAGTGCTTCATCTGTACCTCAGATAGTGCTTCCTCAATACCTCAGATAGTGCAATCTCAATAACTCAGATAGTGCTTCCTAAGTACCTCAGAAGGTGGTCCCTCAATACCTCAGAAAGTTCCCCCTCAATACTTTAGATAATGCTCCACAATATCTCAGAAAGTGCTCCCTCAATACCTCAGATATTGCTCACGCAGTACCTTAGAAAGTTCACTCTCTACGTGTCAGAAATTGCTCCCTCAGTACCTCAGATGGTCCTTGCTCTCTACCTCAGAAAGTGCTTCCTCAATACCTCAGAACGTGATCATTCAATACCTCAGATAGTGCTTCCTCTGTACCTCAGATAGTGCTTCCTCAATACCTCAGAATGTGATCCCGCAATACCTCAGATAGTACTTCCTCTGTACCTCAGACAGTGCTTCCTCAGTACCTCAGATAGTGCTTCCTCAATACCTCAGATAGTGCTTCCTCTGTACCTCAGACAGTCCTTCCTCAGTACTTCAGAGAGTGCTTCCTCAATTCGTCAGAACGTGATCCCGCAATACCTCAGATAGTGAACCCTCAGTACCTCAGATAGTGCTCCCTCAATACCTCAGAATGTGCTCCCACAATACCTCCAAAAGTGCACCCTCAACACCACGGAAATTGCTTCCTCAGTACCTGAGAAAGTGCTCCCTCAATACCTCAGAAATTGCTCCCTCCATACCTCAGATAGTGCTTCCACAATACCTCAGAGAATGCTTCCTCATTGCCTCAAAACGTGATCCCGCAATACCCCAGATAGTGAACCCTCAATAACTCAGATAGTGCTCCTTCAATACCTCAGAAAGTGCTTCCTCATCAACTCACAATGTGCTCGCTCAGTCCCTCAGAAAGTGCTCCCTCAATACCTCAGAAAGTGCTCTTTCAGTACCTCAGAACGTGCTCCCATAATAACTCAGATTGTGCTTCCTCAATACCTCGGATATGCTACGTCAATACCTCAGAAAGTGCTCACTCAGTAACTCAGAACGTGCTCTCTCTGTACTTCAGAAATAGCACCCTCAATACCTCAGATATTGCACCCTCAATACCTCAGATATTGCTCCCTCAGTACTTAAGGTCGTGCTTCGTCAGTACATCAGTGTTTCCTCAATTCCTCAGAAAGTGTTCCCTGAATACCTCAGATAGTGCTTCCTCAGTACCTCAGATTTTGCTTCCAGAGTACCAGAGATTGTGCTCCCTCAATACCTCAGAAAGTGCTCTCTCAAACCTCAGGAAGTGCTCCCTCAAACCTAAGGAAGTGCACCCTCAATACCGCAGAATGTGCTCCAACAATGCCTCAGAAAGTGCTGCCTCAATACCTCGGATAGTGCTCCCTCAATACCTCAGAAAGTGTTCCCACAATACCTCAGAAATTGCTCCCTCAATACCTCAGGAACTGCTCCCTCAATACATCAGAACGTGATCCTTCAATACCTCAAAAAGCGCTCTGTCAGTACCTCAGAAAGTGTTGCCACAACACTTCAATATTTCAGTACTTCAGGTGGTGTTTCCTCAATACCTCAGATAGTTCTTCCTCATTACCTCAGATAGTGCTCCCTCCATACCTCAGAAAGTGCTCCCTCAGTTTCTCAGATAGTGCTTCCTCAATACATCAGCCATGATCCCTCAGTACCTCAGATAGTACTTCCTCAGTACCACAGATAGTGCTCCCTCCATACCTCAGAAAGTAATCCCTCAGTACCTCAGATAGTGCGCCTTCAATACCTCAAAAACTACTTGCTCAATACCTCAGACGGAGATCCTTCAATACCTCAGAATGGGGTCTCTCAAACCTCAGGAAGTGTTCTCTCAAACCTCAGGAAGTGCTTCCTCAAACCTAAGGAAGTGCTCCCTCTATACCTCAGAAAGTGCTCCCTCAGTACCTCAGAGAGTGCTTCCTCAGTACCACAGATAGTGCAACCTCAATACGTCAGAAAGTGCTCCCTCAGTACCTGAGAAAGTGCTCCCTCAGTACCTCAGAAAGTGCTTCCTCAATACCTTAGTACCTCAGATAATGCTCCCTCACTACCGCAGGTAGTGCATCCTCAGTACCGCAGAAAGTGCGCCGTCAATACCTCAGAAAGTGCTCCCTCAGTACCTCAGACAGTGCTTCCTCAGTACCGCAGAAAGTGCACCGTCAATACCTCAAACAATGCCGCCTCAGTACCTCAGATAGTGCTCTCTCAGTACACAGATGGTGCTCCCTCAATACCTCAGAAAGTGCTTCCTGAATACCGCAGAAAGTGCGTCCTCAATACCTCAGAAACTACTTGCTCAATACCTCAGAAGGAGCTACCTCAATACCTCAGATAGTGCAAACCCATTCCCTCAGATATTGCTCCCTCAATACCTCAGAAAGTGCTCCCTCAATACGTCAGATAGTGCACCCTCAATAACTCAGAAAGTGCACCCTCAATACCACATAGTGATTCCTCAGGACCTCAGAAAGTGCTCCCTCAATACCTCAGAGAATGCTCCCTCAATGCCTCAGAAAGTGCTCCCTCGTTACCTCAGAAACTGCTTCCTCAGTACCTCAGATAGTGCTCCATCAATACCCCAGATAGTACTCCCGTAATACTTCAGAAAGTGCTCCCTCAATACGTCAGATTGTGCACCCTCAATAACTCAGATTGTGCTTCCTCAATACCTCAGAACGTGATCCCTCAATACCTCAGAAAGTGGTCCCTCAATACTTTAGATATTGCTCCCACAATACCTCAGAAAGTACTCCCTCAATACCTCAGATAGTGCTTCCTTATGAGCTCAGCTGGTGCTTCCTCAATACCTCAGAAAGTGCTAATCAATGCCACGCAAAGTTGTCCCTCAATACCACACTAAGTGTTCCCTCAATACCTCAGTTAGTGCTCCCTCAATACCTCAGATAGATCTCCCTCCATTCCTCAGATAGTGCTTCCTCAGTTCCTCAGATAGTGCTTCCTCAATACCTCTGAAAGTGCTCCCTCAGTACCTCAGATTGTGCTTCCTCAGTACATCAGATTGTACTGCCTCAATACGTCAGAAAGTGCTCCCTTATTACCTCAGAAAGTGCTCCTCAAATTCATCAGATAGTGCTTCCTCAACACCTCAGAAAGTGCTTCCTAAATACCTCAGAAGGTGCTCTCTTAGTACCTCAGAAACTGCTCCCTCAATACATCAGAAAGTGATCCCTCAATACCTCAAAAAGTGCTCTGTCAGTATCTCAGAAAGTGCTGCCACAATAACTTAGATAGTGCTTCCTCAATACCTCAGATGTGCAAACACAATTTCTCAGAAAGTGCTCTCTCAGTACCTCAGAAACTGCTCCCTCAATACCTCACATATTGTTTCTCCAATACCTCAGGAAGCGCTGCCCCACTACCTCAGACAGTGCTCCCTGAATACCTCCGATAATTCTCCCTCAATACGACAGAAAGTGCTACCGCAATGCCACGCAAAGTTGTCACTCAATACCACACTAAGTGTTCCCTCAATTCCCCAGATCGTGCTCCCACACACCTCAGAAAGTGCTCACTCAATGCCTTAGATAGTGTTCCCTCAATATCTCAGAAAGTGATCCCTCAATACCTCAGATAGTGCATCCTCAATACCTCAGGAAGTGCTCCCTCAATGCCTCAGAACGTGCTGCCTCAAGACCTCAGATAGCGCTCCCTCAATACCACGGATACTGCTCCCTCATTACCTCAGGTAGTGCTTCGTCAGTGTTTCCTCAATACCTCAGATACTGCTTGATCAATACCTCTGAAAGTGCTTCCTCAGTACCTCAGAGAGTGCTTTCTCAATACCTCAGAACTTGATCCCTCAATAGCTCAGATAGTGATTCCTCAGTACGTCAGGCATTGCTTCCTCAATACGTCAGAAAGTGCTTCCTCAGTACCACAGATAGTGCACCCTCAATACGTCAGAAAGTGCTCCCTCAGTACCTCAGATAGTGCTCCCTCAATACATCAGAAAGTAGTCGCTCAATACCTGAGAAGGAGCTCCCTCAATACCTCAGACAATGCAATCTCAATAACTCAGATAGTGCTTCCTAAATACCTCAGAAGGTGGTCCCTCAATACGTCAGAAAGGTCCCCCCAAAACTTTAGATAATGCTCCCACAATACCTCAGAAGGTGCTCCCTCAATACCTCAGGGAGTGCTGACTCAATACCTTAGAAAGTGCAACCACGATATGCCAGAAAGTGCTCCCACAGTACCTCAGATAGTGCTTCCTCAATACCTCAGAATGTGTTCCCTCAATATCTCAGTTCGTGCTCCCTCAGTACTTCAGATAGTGCACACCCAATACCTCAGAAAGTGCTCCCTCAATACCTCAGAAAGTGCTCCCTCAATAACTCAGAAAGTGCACCCTTAATACCTCAGAAAGTGCTCCCTTAGTACCTTGGAAAGTGCTCCCTCAGTACCTTGGAAAGTGCTCCCTCAGTACCACAGATGATGCTCCCTCAGTACCTCAGATAGTGCTTCCTCATATCCAAAGAAATTGCTCCCTCAATACCTCAGAATGTGCTCCCTCAATACCTCAGATAATGCTCCAGAATACCTTAGATAGTGCTGCCCAATACATCAGATAGTGCTCCCTCAATACCTCAGAAAGTGCTCCCACAGTACCTCAGATAGTGCTCCTTTAGTTCCTCAGATAGTGCTCCCTCAACACCTCAGAAAGAGCTTCATCCATACCTCAGAAAGTGCTCCCTCAATGCCTCAGAAAGTGGTTCCTCAATGCCTCAGAAAGTGCTCACTCACTACCTCAGAAGGTTCTCCCTCAATACCTCAGATAGTACACCCTCAATACCTCAGATAGTGCTTCCTAAGTACCTCAGAAGGTGCTCCCACAATACCTCAGAAAGTGCCCCCTCAATTCCTCAGAGAGTGCTCACTGAATAGCTTAGAAAGTGCACCCTCTATAGGTCAGATAGTGCTCGTTCAGTACCTCAGATCTCCGTCCCGCAATACCTTTGAAATAGAATTCGATTAGATTAGATTAGATTACTTACACTGTGGAAACAGGCCCTTCGGCCCAACAAGTCCACACCGTCCTGCCGAAGCGCGACCCACCCATACCCCTACATCTACCCCTTACCTAACACTACGGGCAATTTAGCATGGCCATTTCACCTGACCAGCACATCTTTGGACTGTTGCTCCCACAAAACCTCCGAACGTGCTTCCTCAATACCAAATGTAGTGCACCTTCATGACCTCAGATAGTGCACACCCAATACCTCAGAAAGTGCTCCCTCAATACCTCAAACTTGTGCTGCCTCAGTACCTCAGAATGTGCTCCCTCAATACGTCATATAGTGCTTCCTCAGTACCTCAGATAGTGCTTCCTCAATACCTCAGATAGATCTTCCTCAATACCTCTGATTAAGCTCCCTCAGTACCTCAGATAGTGCTTGCTGAATACCTCAGCAAGTGTTTCCTCTGTACCTCAGATAGTGCTTCCTCAATACATCAGATAGTGGTTCCTCAATACCTCAGACAGTGCTCCCTCAATACCTCAGAAGGTGCTCCTACAGCACATTGGAAAGTGCTCCCTCAATACCTCAGATAGTGCACCTTTAGTACCTCAGAAAATGCTCCCTCAATACTTCAGAAAGGCTCCCTCAATGCCTCAGATAGTGCTTTCTAAGTAGCTCAGAAGGTGTTCCCTCAATATCTCAGATAGTGCACACTCAGTACCACAGATAGTGCTCCCTCAATACCTCAGAATGTGCTCCCTCAATGCCTCAGATAGAGCACTCTTATTACCTCAGAATGTGTTTCCTCAATACCTCGGATAGTGCTCCCTCAATACATCTGATAGTGCTCCCTCAATACCTCAGAAGGTGCTCCGTCAATACCTCAAATTTGTGCTGCCTCAGTACCTCAGAAAGTGCTCCCTCAATATGTCATATAGTGCTTCCTCAACACCTCAGATAGATCTTCCTCAATACCTCTGATTGTGCTCCCTCATTACCTCAGATAGTGCTCCCTCAATACCTCAGAAGGAGCTCCCTCAATACCTCAGCAAGTGTTCCCTCAATATCACAGATCGTGCACACTCAGTACCTCAGAAAGTGCTCCCTCAATACCTCAGAAATTTCTCCCTCAATACCTCAAATAGTTCACCCTCAATACGCCAGAAAGTGCTCCCTCAATACCTCAGATAGTGCAACCACAATAACTCAGAAAGTGTTCTCTCAGTACCTCAGAAAATGCTCCCCCAGTACCTCAGATATCCGTCCCTCAATACCTCCGAAACTGCTCCCTCAATACCTCAGGTAGTGCTCCCTCAGTACCTCTGATATCCCAGACAGTGCTCTCTGAATATCTCAATAGTGCTTCCTCAGTGTCTCATATAGTGCACCCTCAGTACTCACATGGTGCTTCCTCAATGTCTCAGAAAGTTCTCGCTCAATACCTCAGAGGGAGCACCCTCAATACCTCAGAAAGTGCTTACTCTGTACCACAGATAGTGCACCCTCAATACGTCAGAAAGTGCTCCCTCAATACCTCAGAAAGTGTTATCACAATACCTCAGAAATTGCTCCCTCAGTACCTCAGGAATTGCTCCCTCAATACATTAGAAAGTGATCCTTCAATACCTCAAAAAGTGCTCTGTCAGTACCTCAGTAAGTGTTCCCACAATACCTCAGAAAGTTTACTCTCAGTACTTCAGATAGTGCTTCCTCAATATCTCAGCCGTAATCCCTCAATACCTCAGATAGTGCTTCCTCGGTAACTCAGACAGTGCTTCCTCAATACCTCAGAAAGTGCTCCCTCAGTACCTCAGATAGTACTTCCTCAGTACCACAGATAGTGCTCCCTTCATACCTCAGAAAGTGCTCCCTCAATACCTCAGAAAGTGCTCCCTCAATACTTTAGATAATTCTCCCACAATACCTCAGAAAGTGCTCCCTCAATACTTTAGATAATGCTCCCACAATACCACAGCAAGTGCTCCCTCAATACCTCAGAGTGTGCTCACTCAGTAGCTTAGTTAATGCACACTCTATATGTCAGAAATTGCTCCCTCAGTACCTCAGACAGTGCTTGCTCAATACCTCAGAAATTGCTCCCTCAATACCTCATATAGTGCACCCTCTGTACCTCAGAAATTGCTCCCTCAATACCTCAGAAAGGGCTCCCTCAGTACCTCAGATAGTGCTCCCTCAATACCTCAAAAACTACTTGATCAATACCTCAGATGGAGCTCCCTCAATATCTCAGAATGGGCTCTCTCAATACCTCAGACAGTGCACCCTCAGTACATCAGAAATTGCTCCCTCAATACCTCAGAAACTGCTTCCTCAATGCCTCAGAAGGTACGCCCTCAATAACTCAGATTGTGCTTCCTCAATACCTCAGAACGTGATCCCTCAATATCTCAGAAAGTGCTCCCTCAATACTTTCGATAATTCTCCCACAATACCTCAGAAAGTGCTCCCTCAATACTTTACATAATGCTCCCACAATACCACAGCAAGTGCTCCCTCAATATCTCATATAGTGCACCCTCAATAACTCAAATAGTGCTTCCTATGTAGATCAGAAAGTGCTCCCGCAGTACATCAGATAATGCTCCCTCAGTATGTCAGATAATACTCCCTCAGTACTCAGATGATGCTTCATCAATACCTCAGATAGTGCTCCCCAATACCACAGAAAATGCTCCCTCAATACCTCAGATAGTGCTCCCCAATACATCAGAAAGTGCTCCCTCAATACATTCGATAATGCTCCCACAATACCACAGCAAGTGCTCCCTCAATACCTCATATAGTGCACCCGCAATAACTCAAATAGTGCTTCCTAAGTAGCTCAGAAAGTGCTCCCGCAGTACATCAGATAATGCTCCCTCAGTATGTCAGATAATACTCCCTCAGCACTCAGATGATGCTTCCTCAGATAGTGCTCCCCAATACCTCAGAAAGTGCTCCCTCAATACCTCAGATAGTGCTCCCCAATACCTCAGAAAGTGCTCCCTCAATATCTCAGATAGTGCACCCTCAGTACCTCAGAAATAACTCACTCAATACCTCAGAAAGTGCTCCCTCAATACCTCAGATAGTGCACCCTCAATACCTCAGAAAGTGCTCCCTCAATACCTCAGATAGTGCACCCTCAATATTGCAGAAAGTGCTTCCTCAGTGCCTCAGAAAGTGTTCCCTCAGTATCTCAGAAAGTCCTCCAGCAGTACCTCGAATAATGCTCCCTCGGTACCGAAGGTAGTGCTTCCTCAGGACCTCAGAAAGTGCTCTGTCAACAGCTCAGATAGTGCTGCCTCAGTACCTCAGTTAGGGCTCCCTCAGTACTCTGAAGGTGCTTCCTCAATAGCTCAGAAAGTGCATCCTCAGTACCACAGATAGTGCTCCCTCAATACATCAGAAACTGCTCCCCCAGTACCTCAGAAATTGCTCAATCAATACCACGGAAACTGCTCCCTCATTACCTCAGGTAGTGCTTCGTCAGTGTTTCCTCAATACCTCAGAAAGTGTGCCCTGAATACCTCAGATAGTGCTTCAGCAGTATGTCAGATATTACACTCTCAATACCAGGAAGTGCTCTCTAAGGGCCTCAAATAATGCTCCCTCAATACCTCAGAAAGTGCACCCTCAATGCCACAGAAAGTGCTTCCCCAGTACCTCAGAAATCGCTACCTCAGTACCTCAGAAAATGCTCCCTCAGTACCTCAGATAATGCTCACTCAGTACTGCAGGTAGTACTTCCTCAGGACCGCAGAAAGTGCTGCTTCAGTACCTCAGATAGGGCAACCTCAGCATCTCAGAAAGTGCTCCCTCAATACCTCAGATAGTTCACCTTCAGTATCTCAGAAAGTGCTCCCTCAATACCTCAGATAGTGCACCCTCAATGTCTCAGATAGTGCACCCTCAATACCTCAGAGAGTGCTTCCTCAGTACCTCAGAAAATGCTCCCTCAATACCTCAGATAGTGCACTCTCAATATCTCAGATAGTACACCCTCAATACCTCAGATAGTGCTCCCTCAGTACCTCAGATAGTACTTCCTCAGTACCACAGATAGTGCTCCCTTCATACCTCAGAAAGTGCTCCCTCAATACCTCAGAAAGTGCTCCCTCAATACTTTAGATAATTCTCCCACAATACCTCAGAAAGTGCTCCCTCAATACTTTAGATAATGCTCCCACAATACCACAGCAAGTGCTCCCTCAATACCTCAGAGTGTGCTCACTCAGTAGCTTAGTTAATGCACACTCTATATGTCAGAAATTGCTCCCTCAGTACCTCAGACAGTGCTTGCTCAATACCTCAGAAATTGCTCCCTCAATACCTCATATAGTGCACCCTCTGTACCTCAGAAATTGCTCCCTCAATACCTCAGAAAGGGCTCCCTCAGTACCTCAGATAGTGCTCCCTCAATACCTCAAAAACTACTTGATCAATACCTCAGATGGAGCTCCCTCAATATCTCAGAATGGGCTCTCTCAATACCTCAGACAGTGCACCCTCAGTACATCAGAAATTGCTCCCTCAATACCTCAGAAACTGCTTCCTCAATGCCTCAGAAGGTACGCCCTCAATAACTCAGATTGTGCTTCCTCAATACCTCAGAACGTGATCCCTCAATATCTCAGAAAGTGCTCCCTCAATACTTTCGATAATTCTCCCACAATACCTCAGAAAGTGCTCCCTCAATACTTTACATAATGCTCCCACAATACCACAGCAAGTGCTCCCTCAATATCTCATATAGTGCACCCTCAATAACTCAAATAGTGCTTCCTATGTAGATCAGAAAGTGCTCCCGCAGTACATCAGATAATGCTCCCTCAGTATGTCAGATAATACTCCCTCAGTACTCAGATGATGCTTCATCAATACCTCAGATAGTGCTCCCCAATACCACAGAAAATGCTCCCTCAATACCTCAGATAGTGCTCCCCAATACATCAGAAAGTGCTCCCTCAATACATTCGATAATGCTCCCACAATACCACAGCAAGTGCTCCCTCAATACCTCATATAGTGCACCCGCAATAACTCAAATAGTGCTTCCTAAGTAGCTCAGAAAGTGCTCCCGCAGTACATCAGATAATGCTCCCTCAGTATGTCAGATAATACTCCCTCAGCACTCAGATGATGCTTCCTCAGATAGTGCTCCCCAATACCTCAGAAAGTGCTCCCTCAATACCTCAGATAGTGCTCCCCAATACCTCAGAAAGTGCTCCCTCAATATCTCAGATAGTGCACCCTCAGTACCTCAGAAATAACTCACTCAATACCTCAGAAAGTGCTCCCTCAATACCTCAGATAGTGCACCCTCAATACCTCAGAAAGTGCTCCCTCAATACCTCAGATAGTGCACCCTCAATATTGCAGAAAGTGCTTCCTCAGTGCCTCAGAAAGTGTTCCCTCAGTATCTCAGAAAGTCCTCCAGCAGTACCTCGAATAATGCTCCCTCGGTACCGAAGGTAGTGCTTCCTCAGGACCTCAGAAAGTGCTCTGTCAACAGCTCAGATAGTGCTGCCTCAGTACCTCAGTTAGGGCTCCCTCAGTACTCTGAAGGTGCTTCCTCAATAGCTCAGAAAGTGCATCCTCAGTACCACAGATAGTGCTCCCTCAATACATCAGAAACTGCTCCCCCAGTACCTCAGAAATTGCTCAATCAATACCACGGAAACTGCTCCCTCATTACCTCAGGTAGTGCTTCGTCAGTGTTTCCTCAATACCTCAGAAAGTGTGCCCTGAATACCTCAGATAGTGCTTCAGCAGTATGTCAGATATTACACTCTCAATACCAGGAAGTGCTCTCTAAGGGCCTCAAATAATGCTCCCTCAATACCTCAGAAAGTGCACCCTCAATGCCACAGAAAGTGCTTCCCCAGTACCTCAGAAATCGCTACCTCAGTACCTCAGAAAATGCTCCCTCAGTACCTCAGATAATGCTCACTCAGTACTGCAGGTAGTACTTCCTCAGGACCGCAGAAAGTGCTGCTTCAGTACCTCAGATAGGGCAACCTCAGCATCTCAGAAAGTGCTCCCTCAATACCTCAGATAGTTCACCTTCAGTATCTCAGAAAGTGCTCCCTCAATACCTCAGATAGTGCACCCTCAATGTCTCAGATAGTGCACCCTCAATACCTCAGAGAGTGCTTCCTCAGTACCTCAGAAAATGCTCCCTCAATACCTCAGATAGTGCACTCTCAATATCTCAGATAGTACACCCTCAATACCTCAGATAGTGCTCCCTCAGTACCTCAGATAGTACTTCCTCAGTACCACAGATAGTGCTCCCTTCATACCTCAGAAAGTGCTCCCTCAATACCTCAGAAAGTGCTCCCTCAATACTTTAGATAATTCTCCCACAATACCTCAGAAAGTGCTCCCTCAATACTTTAGATAATGCTCCCACAATACCACAGCAAGTGCTCCCTCAATACCTCAGAGTGTGCTCACTCAGTAGCTTAGTTAATGCACACTCTATATGTCAGAAATTGCTCCCTCAGTACCTCAGACAGTGCTTGCTCAATACCTCAGAAATTGCTCCCTCAATACCTCATATAGTGCACCCTCTGTACCTCAGAAATTGCTCCCTCAATACCTCAGAAAGGGCTCCCTCAGTACCTCAGATAGTGCTCCCTCAATACCTCAAAAACTACTTGATCAATACCTCAGATGGAGCTCCCTCAATATCTCAGAATGGGCTCTCTCAATACCTCAGACAGTGCACCCTCAGTACATCAGAAATTGCTCCCTCAATACCTCAGAAACTGCTTCCTCAATGCCTCAGTAGGTACGCCCTCAATAACTCAGATTGTGCTTCCTCAATACCTCAGAACATGATCCCTCAATATCTCAGAAAGTGCTCCCTCAATACTTTCGATAATTCTCCCACAATACCACAGCAAGTGCTCCCTCAATATCTCATATAGTGCACCCTCAATAACTCAAATAGTGCTTCCTATGTAGATCAGAAAGTGCTCCCGCAGTACATCAGATAATGCTCCCTCAGTATGTCAGATAATACTCCCTCAGTACTCAGATGATGCTTCATCAATACCTCAGATAGTGCTCCCCAATACCACAGAAAATGCTCCCTCAATACCTCAGATAGTGCTCCCCAATACATCAGAAAGTGCTCCCTCAATACATTAGATAATGCTCCCACAATACCACAGCAAGTGCTCCCTCAATACCTCATATAGTGCACCCGCAATAACTCAAATAGTGCTTCCTAAGTAGCTCAGAAAGTGCTCCCGCAGTACATCAGATAATGCTCCCTCAGTATGTCAGATAATACTCCCTCAGCACTCAGATGATGCTTCCTCAGATAGTGCTCCCCAATACCTCAGAAAGTGCTCCCTCAATACCTCAGATAGTGCTCCCCAATACCTCAGAAAGTGCTCCCTCAATATCTCAGATAGTGCACCCTCAGTACCTCAGAAATAACTCACTCAATACCTCAGAAAGTGCTCCCTCAATACCTCAGATAGTGCACCCTCAATATTGCAGAAAGTGCTTCCTCAGTGCCTCAGAAAGTGCTCCCTCAGTATCTCAGAAAGTCCTCCATTTGTACCTCAGATAATGCTCCCTCAGTACCGAAGGTAGTGCTCCCTCAGTACCTCAGAAATTGCTCAATCAATACCACGGATATTGCTCCCTCATTACCTCAGGTAGTGCTTCGTCAGTGTTTCCTCAATACCTCAGAAAGTGTGCCCTGAATACCTCAGATAGTGCTTTCACAGTATGTCAGATATTACACCATCAATACCAGGAAGTGCTCTCACAGGGCCTCAGATAGTGCTCCCTCAATACCTCAGAAAGTGCAACCTCAATACCACAGAAAGTGCTTCCTCAGTACCTCAGAAATGACTCACTCAATACCTCAGAAAGTGCTCCCTCAGACCTCAGATAATGCTCACTCAGTACCGCGGGTAGTACCTCCTCAGCACCGCAGAAAGTGCTCCAGCAATACCTCAGGTCGTGCTGCTTCAGTACCTCAGATAGGGCTACCTCAGTACCTCAGAAAGTGCTCCCTCTATACCTCAGATAGTGCATCTTTAGTATCTCAGAAAGTGCTCCCTCAGTACCTCAGATAGTGCACCCTTAATGTCTCAAACAGTGCACCCTCAATACCTCAGATAGTGCTCCCTCAGTACCTCAGAAAATGCTCCCTCAATACCGCCGATAGTGCACCCTCAATATCCGAGATAGTACACCCTCAATACCTCAGATAGTGCTCCCTCAGTACCTCAGAAGGTGCTCCCACAGTACTGCAGAAAGTGCTCCCTCAATACCTCTGATAATGCTCCCTCAATACCTCAGAAAGTGCTCCCTCAGTACCTCAGGAACTGCTTCCTCAGTACCTCAGATAGTACTTCATCAATACATCAGATCGAACTCCCTCAATACCTCTGAAACAGCTCCCTCAATACCTCTGATAGTGCAATCTCAATAACTCAGATAGTGCTTCCTAAGTACCTCAGAAGGTGGTCCCTCAATACCTCAGAACGTTCCCCCTCAATACTTTTGATAATGCTCCCACAATATCTCAGAATGTGCTCCCTCAATACCTCAGATATTGCTCACTCAATACCTTAGAAAGTTCACTCTCTACGTGTCAGACATTGCTCCCTCAGTACCTCAGATGGTGCTTGCTCTCGACCTCAGATAGTGCTTCCTCAATATCTCAGAACGTGATCCCGCAATACCTCAGATGGTGAATCCTCAGTACCTCAGAAAGTGCTCCCACAAAAACTGAAATTGTGCTTCCTCAATACCTCGGATGTGCTACGTCAATACCTCAGAAAGTCCTCTCTCTGTACCTCCGAAAGTGCACCCTCAACACCACAGAAAGTGCTTCCTCAGTACCTGAGAAAGTGCTCCCTCAGTACCACAGAAAATGCTCTCTCAGTACCATTGCTAATGCTCCCTCAGTACCGCAGGTAGTGTTTCCTCAGTACTGCACCATGTGCTCCATCAATACCTCAGATAGTGCTCCCTCAGTACCCAGATGGTGCTTCCTCAATACCTCAGAGAGTGCTCCCTCTCTACCTCAGATAATGCTTCCTCAGTACATCAGATAGTGCTTCCACAATACCTGAGAAAGTGCTTCCTCAATACCTCAGAAACTACTCGCTCAGTACCTCAGAAGGAGCTCCCTCAATACCTCAGAAACCGCTCCCTCAATACATCTGAAAGTGCTCCCTTAATACCTCAGATAGTGCTCTCTCCGTACCTTAGAAATTGTTCCCACAATAACTCAGATAGTGCTTCTTCAGTACCTCAGATAGTGCATCATCAATACCTCACATAGTGCTTCCTCAATACCTCAGAGAATGCTTCCTCAATGCCTCAGAACGTGATCCCACAATACCTCAGATAGTGAACCCTCAATACCTCAGATAGTGCTCCCCCAATACTTCAGAACGTGCTTTCTCAGTACCTCAGGAAGTGCTCCCACAATACCTCAGATTGTGTTTCCTCAAAACCTCGGATGTGCTACGTCAATACCTTAGAAAGAGCTCACTCAGTAAATCAGAAAGTGCTGTCTATTTACCTCAGAAATTTCACCCTCAATACCTCAGATGGAACTCTCTCCACACCTCAGAAAGTGCTCCCTCACTACCACAGAAAGTGCTTCCTCAGTACCTCAGATAGTGCTTCCTTGGTACCACAGACTGTGCTCCCTCAATACCTCAGAATGTACTCCCTCAATACCTCAGAAAGTGCTCTCTCAAACCTCAGGAAGTGCCTCCTCAATACCTCAGAAAGTGCTCCCTCAGTACCTGAGGTAGTGCTGCTTCAATACCTGAGAAACTACTTGCTCAATACCTCAGAAGGAGCTCACTGAATACCTCAAAAAGTGCTCCCTCAATACCTCAGATAGTGCACCCTCATACCTCAGAAATTGCTCCATCTATACCTCAGAAAGTGCTCCCTCAGTACCTCAGAATGTGTACCCTCTATACCACAGAAAGTGCTTTCTCAGTACCTCAGAAAGTGCTCCCTCAATAACTCAGAAAGTGTACCCTCAATATCACAGAAAGTGCTCCCTTAGTACCTCAGAAGGTGCTTCCTCAATACCTCAGAAAGTGCTCTCTCAGTACCTCAGAAAGTGCTTCCTCAGTACCACAGATAGTATTCCGTCAATACTTCATAAAGTACTCCGTCAATACCACAGAAAGTGCTCTCTCAAACCTCAGGTAGTGCTCCCTCAATACCTAAGGAAGTGCTCCCTCAATACCTCAGAAACTACTTGCTCAATACCTCAGAAGGAGCTCCTTGAATACCTCGGGAAGTGCTACCTCAATATCTCAGATAGTTCACCCTCATAACTCAGATATTGCTCCCTCAGTACCTCAGAAAGTGCTCCCTTAATACCTCAGAATGTGCACCCTCAATGCCACAGAAAGTGCTTCCTCAGTACCTGAGAAAGTGTTCCCTCAGTACCTCAGATAATGCTCCCTCAGTACCGCAGGTAGTTCTTCCTCAGTACCGCAGAAAGTGCGCCGTCATTACCTCAGATAGTGCCGCCTAAATACCTCAGATAGTGCTGTCTCAGTGCACAGATGGTGCTTCCTCAATACCTCAGAAAGTGCTCCCTCAATACCTCAGATAGTGCACCCTCAATAACTCAGAAAGTGGACCCTCAATACCATAGATAGTGCTTCCTCAGGACCTCAGAAAGTGCTCCCTCAGTACCTCAGAAAATGCTCTCTCAATACCTCAGATAGTGCACCCTCAGTACCTCAGATAGTACTTTGTCAGTATCTCTGAAAGTGCGCTCTGAATACCTCAGATAGTACTTCCACAGTACCTCAGATATTGCACCCTCAATACGTCAGAAAGTGCCCCCTCAGTACCTCAGATAGTTCTCCCTCAATACCTCAGATACTGCTTGATCAATACCTCTGAAAGTGCTTCCTCAGTACCTCAGAGAGTGCTTTCTCAATACCTCAGAACTTGATCCCTCAATAGCTCAGATAGTGCTTCCTCAGTACGTCAGGCATTGCTTCCTCAATACGTCACAAAGTGCTTCCCCAGTACCACAGATAGTGCACCCTCAACACGTCAGAACGTGCTTCCTCAGTACCACAGATAGTGCACCCTCAATACGTCAGAAAGTGCTCCCTCAGTACCTCAGATAGTGCTCCCTCAATACGTCAGAAAGTAGTCGCTCAATACCTGAGAAGGAGCTCCCTCAATACCTCAGAAAGTGCTCTCTCAAACCTCAGGAAGTCCTCCCTCAATACCTCAGACAATGCAATCTCAATAACTCAGATAGTGCTTCCTAAATACCTCAGAAGGTATTCCCTCAATGCGTCAGAAAGGTCCCCCCCAAAACTTTAGATAATGCTCCCACAATACCTCAGAAGGTGCTCCCTCAATACCTCAGGGAGACCACACTCAATACCTTAGAAAGTGCACCCTCTATATGTCAGAAAGTGCTCCCTCAGTACCTCAGATAATGCTTCCTCAATACCTCAGAATGTGTTCCCTCAATATCTCAGTTCGTGCTCCCTCAGTACTTCAGATAGTGCACACCCAATACCTCAGAAAGTGCTCCCTCAATACCTCAGAAAGTGCTCCCTCAATAACTCAGAAAGTTCACCCTTAATACCTCAGAAAGTGCTCCCTTAGTACCTTGGAAAGTGCTCCCTCAGTACCACAGATGATGCTCCCTCAGTACCTCAGGTCGTGCTTGCTCAGATCCTCAGAAATTGCTCCCTCAATACCTGAGAATGTGCTCCCTCAATACCTCAGATAGTGCTCCCCAATACCTTAGATAGTGCTCCCCAATACATCAGATAGTGCTCCCTCAATACCTCAGAAAGGGCTCCCGCAGTACCTCAGACAGTGCACCCTCAGTTCCTCAGATAGAGCTCCCTCAACACCTGAGAAAGAGCTTCATCCATACCTCAGAAAGTGCTCCCTCAATGCCTCAGAAAGTGCTTCCTCAATGCCTCAGAAATTGCTTCCTCAATGCCTCAGAAAGTGCTCACTCACTACCTCAGAAGGTTTTCCCTCAATACCTCAGATCGTACACCCTCAATACCTCAGATAGTGCTTCCTAAGTACCTCAGAAGGAAACAGGCCCTTCGGCCCAACAAGTCCACACCGTCCTGCCGAAGCGCAACCCACCCATACCCCTACATCTACCCCTTACCTAACACTACGGGCAATTTAGCATGGCCAATTCACCTGACCGGCACATCTTTGGACTGTTGCTCCCACAAAACCTCCGAAAGTGCTTCCTCAATACCAAACGTAGTGCACCTTCAGTACCTCAGATAGTGCACACCCAATACCTCAGAAAGTGATACCTCAATACCTCTGATAGTGCTCCCTCAATACCTCAGAAATTGCTCCCTCAATACCTCAAACTTGTGCTGCCTCAGTACCTCAGAATGTGATCCCTCAATACGTCATATAGTGCTTCCTCAGTACCTCAGATAGATCTTCCTCAATACCTCTGATTATGCTCCCTCAGTACCTCAGATAGTGCTTGCTGAATACCTCAGCAAGTGTTTCCTCTGTACCTCAGATAGTGCTTCCTCAATACATCAGATAGTGGTTCCTCAATACCTCAGACAGTGCTCCCTCAATACCTCAGAAGGTGCTCCTACAGTACATTGGAAAGTGCTCCCCCAATACCTCAGAAAGTGCTCCCTCAATACCTCAGATAGTGCACCTTTAGTACCTCAGAAAATGCTCCCTCAATACTTCAGAAAAGGCTCCCTCAATGCCTCAGATAGTGCTTTCTAAGTAGCTCAGAAGGTGTTCCCTCAATATCTCAGATAGTGCACACTCAGTACCACAGATAGTGCTCCCTCAATACCTCAGAATGTGCTCCCTCAATGCCTCAAATAGAGCACTCTTATTACCTCAGAATGTGTTTCCTCAATACCTTGGATAGTGCTCCCTCAATACATCTGATAGTGCTCCCTCAATACTTCAGAAGGTGCTCCGTCAATACCTCAAATTTGTGCTGCCTCAGTACCTCAGAAAGTGCTCCCTCAATATGTCATATAGTGCTTCCTCAACACCTCAGATAGATCTTCCTCAATACCTCTGATAGTGCTCCCTCAATACCTCAGAAGGAGCTCCCTCAATACCTCAGCAAGTGTTCCCTCAATATCACAGATCGTGCGCACTCAGTACCTCAGAAAGTGCTCCCTCAATACCTCAGAAATTTCTCCCTCAATACCTCAAATAGTTCTCCCTCAATACGCCAGAAAGTGCTCCCTCAATACCTCAGATTGTGCAACCACAATAACTCAGAAAGTGTTCTCTCAGTACCTCAGAAAATGCTCCCCCAGTACCTCAGATATCCGTCCTTCAATACCTCCGAAACTGCTCCCTCAATACCTCAGGTAGTGCCCCCTCAGTACCTCTGATATCCCAGACAGTGCTCTCTCAATATCTCAATAGTGCTTCCTCAGTACCTCAGATAGTGCTTCCTCAATATCTCAGAAAGTTCTCGCTCAACACCTCAGAGGAAGCACCCTTAATAACTCAGAAAGTGTTCCCTCAATACCTCAGATAGTGTACACTCTGTACTTCAGACAGTGCTTCCTCAGTACTCAGACAGTGCTCCTCAGTAGCTCAGAAAGTGCTTACTCAATACCTCAGAAAGTGCTCCCGCTGTACCAAAGAAAATTGCTTTCTGAATACCTCAGAAAGTACTCCCTTGGTACCTCAGAACGTACTCCCTCAATACCTCAGATATTCCGTCCCTCATTACCTCAGAAAGTGCTCCCTCAGTTCCGCATATAGTGCTCCCTGAGCACCTGAGCTAGCGCACCTTCAGAACTTCAGATAATGCTACATCAATACCTCAGATAGTACACCCTCAGTACATCAGAAATTGCTCCCTCACTACCTCAGAAAGTGCTCCCTCAATACCTCAGAAAAGGCTTCCTCAATATCTCAGAATTTGCTCCCTCAGTACCTCAGATAGTGCTTTCTACGTACCTCAGAAGGTGCTCCCTCAATACCTTAGAAAGTGCTCCATCCATGCTTTAGATAATGGTCTCACAATACCTCAGATAGTGCTCTCTCAATACCTCAGATAGTGCACACTCAGAACCTCAGAAAGTGCTCCCTCAGTACCTCAGACAGTGCTTCCTCAATACGTCAGAAACTGGTCCCTCAGTACATGGATAGTGCTTCCACAATACATCAGAAAATACTCGCTCAATACCTCAGGAGTTCCCTCAATACTTCAGATAGTGCTCCCTGAATACCTCAGATAGTGCTCCCTCAATACCTCAGATAGTGCTCCCTGAATACCTCAGATAGTGCTCCCTCAATACCTCAGAAAGTGCTACGTCAATACCTCAGATAGTGCACCCTCAATACCTCAGAAAGTGCTTCCTCTGTACCACAGAAAGTGCTCCCTCAGTACCTCAGATATTGTTCCCTCAGTATGTCAGATAATGCTCCCTTAGTACCTCAGATAGTGCTTCCTCAGTACCGGAGAAAATGCATCCTCAATACCTCAGATAGTGCTTCGTCAGAACCTCAGAAAGTGCTGCCTCAATTCCTCAGATAGTGCTCCCTGAATACCTCACATAGTACTTCCTCAGATCCTCAAAAATTGCTCCCTGAATACCACAGATAGTGCTTCCTCATTACCTCAGAGAGTGCAACCTTAATACCTCAGATAGTG